>NC_073394.1:18767584-19367584 GCF_028641065.1 Leucoraja erinaceus
GTGTTCACTTTACCAATATCAGTGAGGCATGATCATATGTGAAATGTATTTGCCTCCAAATTACTTTGATATATCTTTGTTTCCCTGCAACAGGTACATGTATTGGACTGAATGGGGTGGTAAGCCCAGAATTGTTCGCTCCCATATGGATGGCTCCAGTAGTGCCGCTCTGGTAGACAGAGTAGGTCGTGCCAATGGACTTACCATTGACTATGCAGAGAAAAGACTGTATTGGACTGACTTGGATACATCAATGATTGAATCTTCAAATATGCTGGGTAAGAGAAAATCCAGACATGGCCAAAAATGTTGTGAAATAATGAGAATTACGACTTTGCTCTGTTGTAATTACTTTTCTTTTAAATATGAAACATGTGTCTTTTTAAAAGGTTCTGTGGATTTTGGCTGAGAGGGGATAATGACGTGTTACTTTAAGTTGTTTCCAAAATCTTGGACTGAGAAAAAACTGCTGCACATTTTTAATTCCAAGTATTTTGCATGCTGGATTGTGTGTTGAATATATCAGTTCAGAGAAATATAACTTTTAGTTTGATGTTCCTCATTGTATGTTTGGCAGTTAAACCACCTGTCAACCTCCCAGATTTGGGGCATCTAGGTTTCTACTCAAAATGAGTCTTCAATCATTTTCCTGTGTATATCAGTGTTTGACAGGAAGTAGCAGAATTCAAATACTAGCAAGATGTTTTGTTTTTCAGTTTCCATCTGTGGTCAGTTTCTTTGGATTAAGATTTGATGGAACAGTCGACTGCTTTCTGTGATTTTTTTTAACTGCTAGAAATTGTTTGTTTTTTTTTACATTAAAAAAAATGCTTAAACTGTTGCTGTTCATCCAAAATAAATTGGGTTTAACCAAAGTCTACGTCCTGATCTTATCCAAACCAGGCTCACAATTTTATGTTTGTCTTTTTGCATCATTTATGCATGCATATGAATTGTAAAAGATAATAATTGATTCTTTTGTCATTCACAAATCAAGGACAACAGCGTGAAATTATAGCTGATGATCTTCCTCATCCCTTTGGACTAACCCAGTACCGGGATTATATCTATTGGACTGATTGGAATTTGCGCAGTATTGAGCGTGCTGACAAAATGAATGGACAAAACCGAACACTTATTCAAGGACATTTGGACTATGTGATGGACATCTTAGTTTTTCATTCTTCACGGCAAGATGGTTGGAATGAATGTGTGCAAACCAATGGACACTGTTCTCATCTATGCCTTGCTGTGCCAACTGGCTATAAGTGTGGATGTGCGTCACATTATATACTCGATGGCAATAACAGAACTTGTAGTTGTAAGTCTTTAATTTTATTCCTTCAAAAATTATATTTATTATATATGAATGCTAAGGTTATTTAAATCATTCTTTAGACTGTTATGATCATTTATCTCCAACAAAGGATAAAGGGTGTATAAATGTCGAACAAAAATAATCAGTAACTGTTTCTAAGCTCCTAAGGTAGGTACAACTAAAGTAATTTGAAAGCATAGTTAGCAAAGGTTAGTGAATATTAACCTTTCTTGAATATTAACCATATGCAAAATAGCCATACAGCTGTAGATTTGCAAAACTGCTTCAGTGAAATGCAACTATATTCTTAATTGGAATATTATAAAGCAAGTGTCAATTGTTTGGGACATTGTCCCGCTATGACCCCACTGAAATATAACGTTATTCATTCTAGGCAATCTATATCACGCAAATGTCAAATAATTTACAATTTACAATCTTATGTTGTTTCAAAAGTACATGCTGTTTCAAAAGTACATGCCATTAATAATCAAACCATGTATTTAACGTATCACATTTCATTGCACCAGCTAGCTATTCGTTACACCTACATTTGTCCAAAAATGTTCAGTGATTTTTCTTTTGTCCTTGGTTGTTTAGAAAAGTAAACAGTGTATAAAATATTTAAATGCAGACTCTAAGCAAGATTTCTCTAGGTACAGAAAACCCTGAGGGACAGACATTGCTTGAATTTGTTGTTTAACTGAGTACCTACAATCACAAGAAGCGTGCTTTGATTTATTCTTTAATAACAGTGAACACTGATAACGCTCGTACACTTACACCAACTTCAAGGTTAACATTATCAGGCTGCGTCACAAAGTGATTTCCTCTTGCAGTTAATTGCCATAACTCAATTTTGAAACGTTTGACTATAAATGTTGTTTAATTATAATGCTTGCTTAACTTATTTCTACTATTTTAGCACCCATTAGTTTCTTGCTATTCAGTCAGAAGACTGCAATTAGTCGTATGATCTTGGATGACCAACAGAGTCCAGACATCATTTTGCCCATACATGGCTTGCGAAATGTGAAAGCAGTAGATTATGATGCTGTTGACAAGTTGATTTACTGGATAGATGGACGCCAAAATATCATCAAAAGAGCTAGAGATGATGGCTCTCAGGCAAGTAGCTCAAGCTATCCTCGTTAAGGGGACCTCATGACAGTAGAATTCTAATTTACTTTTGATCATACGGGTATCTCTACCCTCCTCACATTTCCTCACTTTTCTTTCCTCTGTTCCTGAATCAGATGCACCTTCAACTTGATTGTACCGAAACTAGCCTGACACCAAAATCACTGTTCATGATCTCTGCCTGTCATTGCAGAGAACTGATGTTGCTGACCTTTTGTGCCCAGGAGTTAGCAGCAAGTTGTAATGAGATCTCTACTTTGATGTAGTAATAGTCCTGTAGCAATACCATCCGATATCAATGCCAATGTCAAAACAACCTCTCAGTCTTTGACAGGAGACAAAGCTGGAGAAGGGGTATTGCCTTGCATCAAAGCCAGGACGGCATTTTATTTTAGTTTGTAAATGATCTCTGATATTCAGAGACATCTTAAGAGCTATTGAAAATGATGTAACTAATTGAAAGATTAAAAATGATAAGATAATTAAAGATAAATGGAAACATTTATCATATCTGTAAACATATTGAGTTAAACTGAAATAATAATCAAAAACAAAGACACACATTGGAGCCCCATTAAAATGAATGGGATCTCTGATCTCATGCCAGATCTCACCAACATAGGATTAAAGAAGAACAAGATTATCCAATATAATTTCAGCATCGTTCAGCAATCGATCAGAATGACAGGTATGCGTCAAAGATGTTTTTACAGGGGAATTGGAGAACACTGAACTGCTGGTCACAGGCAATGTAATTTTGCTAATTATAGTTGATAATATTATACGTGTAAAATGGGATTTGGTGGTTCATTCCAATAGTGTCCATATGAGCAGCCCAAACAAACTTTATCCTCTCTTTCACTTTAGTATTTGTGGCGTTCTGTTAGATGTCACCAAATTGTAGCCAGAATCAAGAAACCTATCCAATTTTGATCCGAGATTGTTAACCCTCTGGTTATTGGTAATCTCAGTGCATTACTGGAAAATGTGCTTTTGTTGTCCTTCATCCAATCACTCATTGCAGTTGTGCATTGGGCATTAGTGAAGATTCTAAATACCTAAGGTTGTATTATATTCACAATCAACATGTGCAAATTATTTAGCAGTACAATAGAATCCTGACTACAAATCATTTGTTGACTGTTCTAATTTTCAAGTTATTTTTCCAGTTGATGTTATACATTTACTTAATAACTTACACCCGAGTACAAAACCAGGCATTGATCATCTTTGCATTCTTAGGTATAAATACAATTCTTATTGAGCTGTCTGTAAAACATCTACTTTGATAATTCCTCCATTTGACAGTTTTGAAATTCTTTGAGCTCTAAATATCACTTGCTGTTTTCTGAGAGAATTATCACTTTCATTCACTTTAAATGTGCTTAGTTCACATTCTGCCTGCCAACTAGTGTACTCGGAATTGAAGTAATACGAGGACATCTCCAACTTTTCCCTAAGTCATTGTCTTTGGTTGTGCCATTTGCCAATAGCCAGCATAAGACCAAGAGTTCCCTCATCAAGAAAACAAGGAACAAGGAATTCCAGGCGCTTTCTGTGTACTTTGATTCCATAGCTGATTCCTATTCATTTTTAATTTAGCCTCAAATGGAGATTTCATTGAAGCAGCCATTCTGAAATGTTGTTACATGAGTGCTGTATCGGGACATTAAACTGTAGGCACCCACACCTTGATTCTGTGCAGAAGAAAGTGTGCATAACATTGTTGCTGTCAAACTCATTCACCACTAAGTAATAATACATTATATAAAGAATAATTCTGTAATTATTTTAATGAGAGGTAGTTTTGTTATATTGTGTATGTATGAAATTATACGTGTTGTATTTAATGCTGTGAGATAGTCACGTTATTGTCTCATAATTGTGTACAGTAACAGATAAATCAGTAACCTGTTTTTTGTTCCTTTATTTAGGCATTTGTGGTCGTTTCTGGGCCAAATCAAAGTCAAAATCCAGATATTCAACCCCGTGACTTAAGCCTTGACATCTACAGTCGGACTGTCTACTGGACATGTGAAACATCCAACACTGTAAATGTTAACAGGCTAGATGGAAAGCCCATTGGAATAGTCCTTCGAGGAGAACATGATAGACCAAGAGCTATTGTTGTCAATGCAGAACGGGGGTAACTAATTTTCTGTTGTGTATTAATTGCTGAAGGCAAACTTAATGTTCAATGTTAATTGTCATATGTGATAACTTACTTATGATTCAATTTAACACTTGGAGAAATTATTATTTTACATTTTTTAATATTTTGTTTTATTGGGTCCATAGGGAATGGCAAAAGCCAGTAAACATGAAATGCAAGTGGAGAGACTCAATTGCATTTTATTTTTCTCAAACAACTCTCAACTCCTTTTCAATCAATTCCCTCAGTCTCTCCATTGCTTCAGGATTACAACACTGATTGTCCAACATTCAATCTCGAATGAGGCAAATGTTTTCCTAACTAAACACTAAGAAACATTAACTCTATGCACTCACATTGACTCCCACCCCTTGAACTGATACTGAACATGTTCTTCGCATCTTTGGCCCCGTGATGAATTTCCAATCCTGAATCCTCTGGCTCACAAATATAGTCTAATTCCACCATTACTTTCTTCATTACTGCACCCAACCTCCCCATCGCATATCCCCTCCACGACTTGCACTGAAATCTTCATTTGTTTATTACTTCCACGTTTAATAGCCAAAATGCTTTCTTTAACTATGTTAGTGAAACTGCTAAGAATTGTTGCAAAATTATTTTATTTTCCCATTTATTTTACGTAAAGATATTTACTGAGCTACCCAGGATGCTGCCTGAATCACTGAATTACAGCAACACTTTGTGTAATTTTGTTTTAAACCAGCATCTGCTGTTCTTTGCTTCTCCATAGTAATTTTTTGAGTGTATAAATCCTGATCGCTATAATCCTTTGTTTAATCTTCCCTTTAAAAAGGTACATGTACATCACAAACATGCAGGAAAGATCCCCAAAAATTGAGCGAGCAGCACTTGACGGTACTGAAAGGGAAGTACTATTTTCAACTGGATTGATTCGGCCTGTTGACTTGGCAATTGACAATAAACTGGGAAAACTTTTTTGGGTAGATGCAGATCTAAAACGCATTGAAAGTAGCGATTTATCTGGTAAGTATCTGTTTTCTCTCTTTTTAGAAAATGACTCTTAGAATATCCTATTAAAATGTTCTATTTAAACTGATTCGCAGTTCTGTATTACTTTGGCTTACTTTCAGTACACGTTTCAATTCCACTTGTGTTATGGTTCTGCCATTATTTGATCTAATGTCGTTTGGCAAAGCTGCCAAACTGTCCTTTGGCAAAAATTATAAATTTATTATACATTTTATGGTAATATTTTCCATCCTGTTATCTTACCGTCAACAGTTCAGGACTCTTTGATTTTGAATGACTACATTTACTCAAAATTAACAGAAGAAAATAAGAGGTTTCTTAAATAGATTATGTAACCAAATTTAAGTAGGATCAGTTCAAGCTACAAAACATTGTCTAAAAATGGATAAATAAATATGTTTATTGACTTAAAAAGTAGCACATTTAAAGATAGCTTCAAATATTTTACTGAATTAATACCACTGTTGCAGTATGGAGTGAGTGCATGGAATCGACATTTGTGCCTAGAAATTAAACCTATTTGCAACAAAAGTGTTATGTCTGCTCTGCATTTTGAAACCATTTTTCACCCTTTGGATCACATTAATGATAATTTCCTTGTCAATTAATGACTATTTACAATTTGATTTGGACACTAATGGACACAGTCGCTTGAGAGCATCAGATGTGTTTCCAGCATCAGATAGCCATCTGATGATGTCACTGTTGTACAGCGACCATTTCTGTGTTTATAATCGGAAATTGGCTGTTAAATATGCAACCCACAAGCTGCATTTTTCAGTGACCTTAAACATGGGGTAAAACTTAGCAAGTCGACAATGAAATGCAAATTGAAGTATACCCAGTTGGATGGTTATGTTTTGCTCACAAACCCAGTCCTCCAATTCTGTCCACAAACGTCATTGACACAGATCTTTGTTGAAACTGCTTTGTGACAAACACGTGCAAACCTGCATTCTAGTACTGGACTGTCCTACTAGTTTGTTTTATTGCTGTCATGTACAGTGTTTAATAGTTTCCTAACACAACCATTATATTTAAATAGTAAACCTTCTCATGTTAAATTATAGGTGCTAACAGGCTGACCTTGCAAGATTCCAGCATTCTGCAGCCAATGGGGCTTGCTATACTTGGAAAACACATTTATTGGATTGACCGCCAGCAACAGATGATTGAGCGCATTGAGAAAACAAATGGAGATCAACGTACAAGGATTCAGGGCAGAATCGTTCATCTCACTGGTATTCACGCAGTGGAAGAGTTGGATGTGAAGGAATTCAGTATGTTTGTTTTATTTCATAATCTTGGTATTTTATAACGCATGCAATGAAAATATTTTACTATATCACAAACAATACTATGGTAATACCGCGGCATACATAAGGTTTAAGAGAAGAGATCAGGCAAGGATTTGTGAAGGAATAAGGGACCAGAGGTGGGTTTGAAAGAAGAGGAAACAAAAAGGTTGTCAAACTGGTGAAACAGAAAATCAATGCAGCACTCTCCCACTTACACACTCTTTGTGTAAGTCAGATTTTATGTAAGTCAGAATCACCTTAAATCTAGGTAGGAACATAGAACTGCAGATGCTGGTTAATACACAAAAGGTCACAAAGTGCTGGAGTCACTCAGCAATCAGTCTGAAGAAGGGTCCCCTCCCGAAATGTCACCTAGCCACGTTCATCAGAGATGCTGCCTGACTCGCTGAGTTTATCTAGCACCTTGTCTTGTTTCATCTTAAAATAAAGCACTGATGCCACTGATCTGCACCAGCGAGTCCTTCCTCACCAGCTGTTGAACGGTCCAGTTGACTTGGCTGTTGTTGTGGCTCGCATTGTAGCCCCTGGCCGACAGCTCTTTCTTGAAGCCTGAAGAAAGCGCTGTCCCCAGGAACTACAATGTGAGCCGCAACAACTGTTGTGTCAACCCGATGTTGCGGCAGCTAGTGAAGGACTCACTGGTGCACCTTGTGGAAGATGTTGGTGGCTCGGCTGGAGGTTGCCCTCCACCACCTCCCTCCCTCCTCGCTCACTTTTGCAGTGTCGCACTGTCAGTGGCCAAAACTGGAAGAGCAGCGAGTCCTGGTGACGCTTTATATCCATGAAGTGAACGGGAATCCCTCGCCATCGTCTCATTGCAAAAGCACAGGTCATTTAGGAAACGGGACCACCTACTGTGAATTGTTTACAAACATTCAAGTTTATATAAGTTTTTATGTAAGTCGGGAGTACTTGTATATTGAAAATTAATCAGCCCCTGCACAGATGGATTATTTTTACATCCCCATATTTAACAATAACATTGGTGTTTAATATTTTTCCCCAAGTCACAGAAATACAAAATGTTAATCTGCTTATAATTGCTGATATGCTTAATGCAACAAATTTTGTATTGTAAGACTTAAAATATTAAATTATAGTGAATGTGATGTTTAAATTTATTTGATTCTTCGGTACTTGATACTTTCATGTTAAATCTACTAACTGATCTTTTGAAACAAATCATATGTCCTGAATGTTTTTAACTTAATGTGCTGGCTCTAGCTATGGATTGAATGGCTGCTTGTCGGCCTAACTCACGATTAGGAACAAGATAAAGATGTGAAGCATTTATTGCTGGCACTGAATTCCTGGATTAATTCTCCACAGGTTCACATCCTTGTTCGCGTGATAATGGTGGCTGCTCACACATCTGCATTGCAAAAGGGGATGGCACTCCACGATGCTCGTGCCCTGTACACTTGGTGCTGTTACAGAACCTACTGACGTGTGGAGGTATTGCAGCTTTACATCATAGTATTGGTTCCTTCCTTTGATTTTCTTATCTTGATACAGGAAATTTGGAAATTGACATTAAAAATATTTTTTATTTTAGGTCACTGGCCTACACATTCAGAGCTCCAAGCATGTGCAATCATGTTATTACTTTGAGGCAACATGTACAAAGTTCACATGTCTTAGTCCCTTAAACAGTGCTGCCTTGCACAATGAAGCAGCCTTTAATTGAGGGTTGAGGCATACTTCAGGAAGTCTGATGAAACGTGGTCTGCTGCTGGGAGAGTGCTGCATTGATTTTCTGTTTCACCAGTTTGACAACCTTCTTGTTTCCTCTTCTTTCAAACCCACCTCTGGTCCCTTATTCCTTCACAAATCCTTGCCTGATCCCTTCTCTTACCAGCTCCACTCCCCTCCCCTCCCCTGACTTTGGGCCAATGCTTTGAGGCCCCTTTATCCTCCTGCCCCCTGATATTAGTTTAGTTTCGAGAAGCAGCGTGGTGACAAGCACTTCGGTCCACCATGTTCACGCCAATCAGAGATTACCCGTACACTAGTTCTATCCTACACAGTAGGGACAATTTACAGAGGCCAATTAACCTACAAACCTGCATATCTTTGGAATGTGGGTGGAAACCACCCAAAGAAAACCCACGTGATCACAGGGAGAACGTACAAATTCTGTACAGACAGCACCTATAGTCAGGTTTGAGCCCGGGTCTCTAGTGCTGTAAAGCAGCGATTCTACTGCTGCTCTGTTGTGCCAGCCCATCCATGTTCTCAATCTCAACTGCATTCTCAATCTTCTCAACACTCCAATGATCAATGCTCCTCCAATCATCTCTACAACATTATCTCTGATCCTCTATCTACTACACAATCTTCTTTACCTCCAATCCTCGCTCTGTAACCTCCACTTTGGTTTCTCCAGATTCCTCCTGACTCACTCAATATATTCTCCTTTATCCTTTCACTGTGTTCCTTCTCCATCCTCTCTACACTTCTGATCCAATCTACTCACAAATGGTTTCTTTATCTTCCCCATCCTGACTTTACTCCCTGTTTTCTTACAGTAACACAATCTCATATGATTTACAAAGTACTAATTTCGCTGCAACTGCACATGTCCCAGTGAAAGGACTATGCGAGGTCTGTCAGTCACACATATTGTCTTTGGCCACAGTATGAAGATGATGTTACTGTTGGTGTACTTTGCACGATACTCTTGTGGACTTCTTCCTGCTCATGCATTATATGAAAACCGGTCTTGTTTAAAAATGTGCAGAGACATTGAGAAGTATTTGCACTGCTGCGTGGGATGAACTTAACACATCCCACATACTAGTAATTGAAAAGCAAGAAACTGGATACTGGTTTACTTATGGCTAATTTCACTCTTGCCATTGGTATGAAGATATACGAGCCTGAAAATCATAATGCCCAGGTTCAGGAGCAGCTTCCTCCCAACCATCAGCCTGTTAAACACTAGTCTCCAAATAAGCTCCAAATGACATTGACTCGGGGTGGGGGGGGGGTTAGTTTTGTCACTATGTTTAATATATGTTGTGCTGAGGCAAATGAGAATTTTATTATTCCGTTTTGGGACATATGACAATAAAACACCCTTGACCAAAGAAGGACATAAAATGCTGGAGTAACTCGACGTGTCTGGAGAACATGGGTCGGTGATGTTTTGGGTCGAGACTCTTCTTCAGACTGATTGCAGGAGTGGGAGGAAAGAAAGCTAGAAGGATAAAACATGGCAGCTCACAGGTGCTCACAAGCGCTCGGTCTGCCAGGGCCGCATGAACTCTCAGTTGCTAATCATTTTAACTCCACTTCCCGTTCCCATTGCGCTCAGTCTGTCAGGGCCAGGGTTGCTAACAATTTAAACTTCCCATCTCATTCCTATACTGACCTTTCTGCTATGGCCCCCCTCCCTTGGCAGAGTGCGGCCACACACAAACTGGAGGAACAGCACCATATATTCCATTTGGGTAGCATTCACCTCAATGGTATGAACATTGAATTGTCCAGCTTTCGGTAAACACTGCAAACAACCCCACCTCCCATTTCTCCCCATAAACACCCCCACATTTTTTCCACCCCCCTCTCCTCCCCTGAGACCTTGCACCCATCTCTCACCTCCCTCTCCACCTATATTCGTTAACAATCTGCACCTTGCCAATCCTCTAGCTACACGATTTACAAGTCTCAAATCCCTTTTTCTCACACCTTGAGTGTGTTCATCTCTGGCCTTTGTCCAACCATCAGCCTATATATTTTTTTAAAAACGTTCTCTCGTTTTCACATGAGCTGCCATGCTTTGTCCTGCCCTCCACACTTCTAGCTTTCTTTCCTCCCACCCCGGCAATCAGTCAGAAGAAGGGGCTCAACCCGAAATATCACCTGTCCTTGATCTCCTGGAAAGCTGCATGGCCCACTGAGTTACTCCAGCATTTTGTGTCTCATTAGTAATTGATGCCAGCACATTGTGTTCTCCTAACAAACCACTTGCCCTTTGATGATTTCTTGGTGTAATGATTGATGAATGGAAATTTTAAACTTCTTCTTTAGGAAAAGAGGGTAGAAAATAGACAACATCAAGAATTAAATGTTTACTGATTAGTTAAATGGAACAAATCTTTCAGAACCACCAACCTGTTCACCGGAGCAATTTACGTGTGCAACGGGGGAGATTGATTGTATCCCAATGGCATGGCGTTGTGATGGCTTTGCAGAATGCGATGATAACAGCGATGAGGAAAACTGCCCAGTCTGTTCTACCAACCATTTTCAGTGTGAAAAAGGCCAATGCATAGATGGACGTTTACGGTGCAACGGTGAAGTAGATTGTCAAGATAAATCTGATGAGGAAAACTGCGATGGTAATTCTTTTTTCTCATTTAATTATAAGCTTGTGCAAACTTTATGGATCATGAGCATCAATGTGAACAGTGTATGTTGCTTTGCCTAAAAACCTCGTTAAAATCTGAACATTTCACATTCTTTGGTAAGGTTATCTATTGACCGGAGCAAAGGAAAATCTTAAGAATTTCCTTGCAAAATGCAAACTAAAGATTTCTGGTTCTGAACAAGGTTCTCTGATTGACTTGCGAAAATATAATAATAAAATAATAATAATAATTTTATTTATAGAGCACTTTAAAAACAAACATAGCTGCAACAAAGTGCTGTACATCACTAATCATAGACAAAAAAGTTAATACACACCAAAAATAACAATCAAAAGAAATAGTAGGAAAAGACATGTAAAATAAAGAAACATCAAAAACACCACAAACAGAAGCAAAGCCTCAGGCATGGTCAAAAGCCAGGGAGTACAAATGTGTTTTAACACTGGATTTGAAGATGGACAGTGAGGGGGCCTGTCTGATGTGCAACGGCAGGGTGTTCCAGAGTGCCGGAGCAGCAACAGAGAAGGCTCTATCCCCTCTGAGCCTCCGACTAGACCTCGGTACCTGCAGGAGCAGCTGACCAGCTGACCTGAGGGACCGGGCAGGAGCGTATGGGTGGAGCAGCTCAGAGAGGTAATGCGGGGGGAGCCCATTCAGAGATTTAAAAACAAATAACAGTATCTTAAAATGAACTCGAAAGTGCAATGGGAGCCAGTGTAGGGAGGCTAGAATTGGCGATATGTGCTCCCTCTTTCGAGTCCCTGTTAAAAGGCGAGCAGCAGCATTCTGAACCAACTGGAGACGAGCCAGTGAAGAACGAGCAACACCAAAATAGAGCGCGTTACAGTAATCCAGCCAAATATATATCCAAATCTAAATGGCAGGTTTCAGATCAGTGCAAATGAAATGCACAACATTGTTTTTTTTTCATTCCTGGCAGGATTTTACCTGAGTAACACTTCATGTTCCATGTATATCCACTTTTCCCTTGACTAATATAATTTAGTTCTGTTGTATGACATGATTAGCTGAATTCCTGCACGTGCTCTGAATTGTGTAGAATGTAAATGTAGAAGCACCACATGTTTTCAAACTTTTAAATTTATTGTTTTCTTCTGCAAAACCTATTGATAAATAAGCATTTTCCCTTCATTCCAGTCATTTGCCATCCGAACCAGTTCCGCTGCAACAGTGGTCAGTGCATTCTGAAGAAGCAGCGTTGCAATTCATTGCCTGATTGTCTTGATGGATCAGATGAACTGCTTTGTGGTAAGTATCTGTTTACCTCAGTGTTTTTCGTTTCTATGGCCTTTGGAATGTACCACTGTGTACATTTTGCAGATGTATGAAGAATTTCTTTGAAACATGATCTCACATGAAAAATTGTTTGACATTCTTGCATTCATTATGATATTGAATGGAAAGTTCCTCTCTTTTCACACCTTATGTTACAAAACTGGGACAGCTAATGGGCACTACTGCATTATTATGACACAGTATTTGAAATGTTGGGATTTAGTTAGGATGTTACCAAATGGATATCATTTGGGGTAATTTATATGCCTGTCAAATTAAATGTTTATGTAAAACAAAATGAAGCTTGTTTATTTGGCATCCCATCCACTGGTTAAATTATTCATTCTCTTTATTACTGTTGCATTATGACTGTTATTTATCATCATAAAATGCATTGGAGTTATTTTAGGCCGAACTGACACCATCTACCAAACGACCATCAACAACAATAAAAGGGAAGCATTAGGAAATTTGGTGGATTGCCCTCCGTCTCACACCATACTGACTTGGAAATATTGAGAAGGTGGTTCTCAAAACCAACTTGAGATAAATGCTTGCACAGATTAGCAGCATTGGACCTGCACATAATGACCTCCTTTGCTGTACATCTCAAATTTAAAACCAAACATACCTCATTCATGTTGGTCTGAAGTTCACCAGTTTTGGGGTGAAATCAGTCCAATCTGTCTTTCAGCACTGCAGTGGGCCATTGTGAAGGGAGGCTCCCCAGGTAGATAGAAGTTCATGGAAGAAAGCAGATTTCAGGTCAATCGCTTTCATTTATGTGACAATGAAGGAAGAACAATATATTTCTAAGTCGGAAAAGTGTAGGACTTGGAGGGGAACCCACAAGTTTCCCCTGTCCTTTCGTTGTTGTTAATGGTGGCTTGGGAGATGCTGTCAGTGTGGCCTAAAGGAATAGCGAGTTATTGGCAATAAACTCTCAGCCATCTGAATGGTGAATCACTGGTTGCATGAGAATTGTTCAGACGAAGGATTACTCCACATTACACACATGTAGTCTAAACATTACACAGATAAATTAAGAAGAGTTCACATTTTGCATTGAAGCCTTTTCAGAGAACTGAATATTTCAGCATTTTCAACTTCAGATTTGTAGTATCTGTAATATTTTTCCGTTGGATTTGTTTCATTTGTTGATTGTTGCTCCTACCTAATTGTATCACCTGATGACTTTAAAACAGCTTACCTGTCATTATATTTTAATTATAATTGCTACATAATTCTAAGATTTTATTTAACGATTGGCTTTATTTTGAAATATCTCCTATGACAACATTCTGCATTCTCTCCAGCAGAATTAACTAAAGCCTCAATGAATGAGTTCCAGTCTCAGAGCAGTGCAATTGGCCCTGTGATTGGTATAATCCTTTCACTCTTTGTAATGGGTGCCATGTACTTCGTCTGCCAGCGAATTGTCTGTCGTCGATACAAAGGACCCAATGGACCTTTTCCACACGAATATATCAGTGGAACCCCGCATGTTCCCCTTAATTTTATTTCTCCCACCAATTCTCAGCACGGCACATTTACTGGTAAGGAATCCTGCAGATTATCCATGATGTTAGTGATTGATTTTAGTGTTTGCTGTTGATTGTGCTTAATACAATGCATGTTTGAACAATATTTCAAATTTGTATTTAAATGTAACATGATATCTTCTGTTTCTTTGATGTTGAAATATAATATACACAGGATTGGCATTTTAAATTGCTAAAGTAATCCATAATGCCAGCAGGTATAAATGTTTTTTTTAACTATTAAATTTACGAGTAAGCAATTGTTTTGACTAATTCATCATTTTGTACTTTTGAATTGCTCTGTGTAGGCATGTCATGTGGCAAATCCGTGATCAGCTCCATGAGTCTGATGGGAGGGAGCAGTGGTGCCCCATTGTATGACAGAAACCATGTGACAGGAGCATCATCCAGCAGTTCATCAAGTACAAAAGGAACCTTCTACCCACAGGTGTGCACTTACTGCCCATTTACTATTACAGAAACATGTTTTATTATACTCTGCTTTAATTCCACAAGAGGTGTATGATTCAGACTTGGGATGTTTTACTATTTCTTTTTTTCCTTTACATCTATGTTTTTCCTTTTGGCTTTACTTTGATGATAGGGCAATATGTGCAGTCAATATTTCAGGACAGAAAAGTCAGTATGGGAATGGTGGGAGCAATGGAGCTGCGAAGACATTGGGAAAATTCAAACCAAATCTTACACTTTAGATATTGTGGTGATATTACAACAAAAAAATAGGCCGGTGAAGCCTGCTCAAAAAAAAATTGTAAAAAAAAAACAAACATACTTACCAGGTACTTCGTGGACAGTTAGGTGACCGTAGAAATTATTTCAGTTGTCGTCTCATACAGAACCTTAAATTTATTAAGAATAATTTGGCATCTGCAAGAACTTTCTCATGGTTCCATGGAAAAAAGGCAAAGAGAGGATATTGCAAAGAGTATACAATTTGGTCAAAACATGTGCTTTAAAATGTAGAGTTAAAATGTTTAAAAAATGTTTAGATTTATGATGAGAATGCTGCAATTAAGACCACTGTAATTTAAGGCAGAGCAATTAATTATGGATTAGAATTGTTTGAGAGTTTGAGAGTTCTAATGAAGGCCGAATTCTGAGTGTAATTAATGAGAGAGTGTAGGGTAAATGGGCTGGTGGATAGTGGATGTTTGTTTTCCTCATCTGATTATGATGGATTACCAACAGTAACAATCTACTGAGATTGAAGATTTCAGTTAGAAATTGAGAATCCAGTTAGCAAACCGATATTTAAGGGAAGATATGAAACTGAGACAGTATTAACCTCTCATTTATGTTCCTTATTTTAATCAATGAGTAAAGCACTTCGTAGTGAATGCTTTGCAGAAAGATACAAGCATATAAAATGTTTAGAAATAATTTTAATCACTCGTGCATTTTTTTCCAATAGATTTTAAACCCACCTCCATCCCCAGCAACTGATCGTTCTCTCTATAATACGGAAATGTGTTACTCCTCCAACAGTCCTTCCACTACCAGGTCTTACAGGTGTGTATATCTGTGTTTTTGTACTTTTTCCGACCCAAGTGTTTTTTTTATATTTACAAGCACTAAAATAGAGAATAGAGATACATTTACATTCTGCAAAAGATCGCATCCAGAAGCGTGTTGGAGTACTATTTTAGAAAGTGCAGAACTATGCTCGGTATACAGCAGGCACGTGCCGTGACTAATTACTCAGGGTAGGCAGTCAGTCAGATTTTTAAAAATCTTAAACCGCGCATGCGCAGATTGTTCTCCCCGTAAGCTGTCAGTCGACTTTTATAAAGTCTTCAAAAGTCTTAATAAAGTACCGTATTTCCCGGCAATGAAGGCAATGAAGACGCACCTCCATTTTGAGTTGCGAAATTTTGAAAGAAGGCGGGCGGGACATAGAATTTCTCATGCTCAAAAAATAAAAATAATACCCTCAACAGAAGCACTAAGAGAAGATTGGGAACATGAGCTAATGATAAAGATCTCGAAGGATAGATGGGAAAAGTATCTGATGAACACACATAATTGTTCTATTAATGCAAGACATAATTTAATTCAATTCAAATTATTACATAGACTATATTATTCAAAAACGAGGTTGAATAAATTTTAGCCAAATGTCTCTCCCAGATGCGATAAACGTGTGTTTCAAAACGCTAATATAACACATTCATTTGTAGGATGTACAAAGTTGAATAAATTTTGGACGATATATTTGATATATTTACAAAGCTTTTCAAGTCCACAATAGAACCTAAAACGGAATGGATTATATTTGGAATAATAGTAGAAGATATCAATTTAAATAAAGACCAAAACGTTTTTTTTTAATTATGGGTTAATAATTGGAAAGAAATTGATACTTAAATTTTGAAAAAAATATAACCATACCAACTGTTAAAATGTGGATTAGGAATATATGGACATAGCACGCCTTGAAGAAATGAGACTCCGACTAATAGATAAATATGACCAATTCTTAAGGAATTGGTCTCCTTTCATCGACTTTTTGGAATCATGTGATGCAGCGGTATCGTAAAGATTGCTGATTTCAGTTCATGCCGTGGATAGATCTACATCTCCGAATAAAGATTTGAAAATTTCTCTTTTAAGGGGCCTTCTCTCCTATTTCTACTTTCTACTTTTTTTTTTTTTTTATATACACACTTCACGTTTTTGTATCCTCTACCATCTATTTTTCCTCTTTTTCCCCTATCTATTGTCTTCTTTTTCTTGTCTTGCTTACTTCCTTCTCAAAACATAAAACTAGAGGTTGTACATAGAATGGATTACGGTATGACATAGTTGGCACCTAAAATTAGGTTCCACTGTACTGTTTTGTACTGTATTAACTTCTAATAAAATAAACAAAAACAAAAAAACAAAAATAAAAATAAAAATAAAGAAAGTAACAATTCAATTTGCCCAAGGTTTCCAAGTCTCCTTCATTCTGAATAATAGAATGGTTGGCGGGGGGGGGGGGGGGGGGGTGGAGGGTGACGGCAGGTAGAGAGATGGTGGGAAAACGGGCGCACACTGGGACAAGTTGAATCAGTTGTGATCTTATTGAATGACAATACTAGTTCAAGGGACCAATTGGGGGGAGAGTTCCTTTCACAGTGTGTGGAGAGTCTGGCCAGGGGTAACGTTGCGGGGAGGGCAGGAGCGTTGTGAAGGAGGGGGTCGATGATCATGCCGGTAACCCACTCACTCACCGCTGCCGCGGCGCTCCGGTCGCGGAGTCACCGCATTGTGGCCGGGGAGGGAAGTAGCTCAGGTGGATGCGTGCGGCCGCCGGGACCTCAGCGCCTTCTGCCGGCCCGCTCACCTCTGGTAGTGCTCTCCGTCTGAACACCTCTCCCCTGCCGCTCGCCGGCCTCGCTCATGTCAGCCGCTTAGTGAAAACTATGTATAAACACTGCTGTAATTTCTACACGGTGAAACCAAAATGTATAAAAATAGCCTTTATTAAAATCTGACATGGTGCACTTTAACCACATGTGATTTTTTTTTTTCTATTACAAATCTCAAATTGTGGAGTACAGAGGCAAATAAATAAATGATGGGTCTTTGTCCCAAACATTATGTAGGGCACTGTACCTGGAGTACATTCCTGGATGGTATTTGACTTAAATATGCACTTAGGCAATATTTCTCTAGTATTTCCAAGAGTCTAGCTGAAACTACTATTTCCACTATGATGTCTAAAATTGGGTCACTTGACCTTTAAATCTTTTGTGACACAGAAACCGAAGTCACATTTGGAACTATTGAATGTTTTTTAGTAAATAAAATGTGTGATGTAACAGGAAGCCTCCTTACACTATGATCTATGACAGTACGTACTCGAGATGATACAAATCCACTATTGCAACAGTCCAGCTGGTTTGCAGGTTTAAAAAATTCATAGGAATATAATTTAAAGTGATACAACATTAATGTAGCTTCTGTCATGTCATAATTAATTAATGCCTACTAGAAATTATCTAGTAGTTCAAAGAAATAGCGTTTCAATGCTAGAATTCAAATCACCCAGAATGATTTTTAAATTACTAAATTTACATGGTATGGTAATACAGTACAGATTTTTGATTAAAATTTGATTTGAGTCACATTCAAATATCTCGACAAGGAGGCAACTTGCAAAGGCCAGCTGCTTCCTCGAAAGGAAATGAAAACCAAGGGGAACAATCTCTCAGGCCTCCTAGCAACAGCAGGTCAGTATCATTGGAGGTCTGACTGCAGCCTGCCATTTTGACCAAACAGGGTAGATGCTGTGATAAAATAATCGAGGTAGGGGATAAATGCCTTTTATACCTGTTGTTATAACGTTGAAATTTTAATCCGGTAATGCAAGCAGAAACAAAATGTGTGCTTTGCTGCTGAGAAAACTAATCAAACAGTCCTCTCCACCTGTAGATATGTATGATACATGTTCCAGAGGCATGGATCTACTGTAACTTGCTGGCCTAGTAGCTGCACAGGGAGGCACAATCCCTTAAATGAGTTTACTTATGAGCAGTTCATATTCATTCAATAAACATGTTAAGGCAAAGATATAAATATATACAATGCATGAACCGTGCATATATTTGTATATATTTGTATATATTTATTACTTGAATAAAGTCTATTTTGAAATTTTAAAAAAAATGTTAAGGCAAAGATATACACCTTAACATCTTTCAAATATAATGTTTGACCTTTGAAATAAAAGGAGGTGAAACTAACCAACTATTTTTCTGTGTTACAGACATTACATAATACAAAGTATTGCACCACCTACAACTCCATGCAGTACTGATGTGTGTGATAGTGATTACACTACAAGCCGATGGAAGAGTCCCAAATATTACATGGATCTGAACTCTGATTCAGACCCTTATCCACCTCCTCCTACTCCTCGTAGCCCATACATGTCAGCTGAAGAGAACTGTGAAAGTTGCCCGCCATCACCCCCTTCCACAGAACGAAGTTATTTTCATCTCTGCCCGCCACCACCGTCTCCTTGTACAGATTCCTCCTGATCAGAACAAAATAAACATTTTTATAATTCTGTACATAGCTTTAAATACATACAGAGATAAAGTATATTTTATGAATTAGAAATAGCAGGTGGGTAGGATTATCCAAAGGAAAGTGTACAGAGATTGTGAGAAGAAGCAATGAAATTTTGTACAGATGGAAAGAAAAATATTTATGAATTTCTTTTTCAAGTAAATACTCCACTTGCATCCTTGTGTCATACATTTATTGTACAGAGCGAGATAGAGGAGCAAAAGTATGAAATGTTCACAAATGCTAGCTCAAGCAATAGTATGCTTCTGTGCTGTACATTTCCAGTGATATTGGAAATGAAATTATAAAATGCAATATTCATTGATACTAAAATGGACAATTGTTTCTTTTATACCTTTTGTACCTATTTATCAAAATTATATTTTCTGTTCTTTAGAGTTTAAATTTCACATTGATGATATTATCAATCAGATTCTCAACATGTTCTATTATTGAATTATGTTCAAAATACACAACCATCAATATATATACCACTAGCCAGAATTTCTGTATGTTCAGTATCAGAGCAGGTTCAGTTGTGTATCATTGCTGTTTGTAAGGATTGTTTATGAAATTAATTAAACTAGCACCTATCAAGCTCCGAGAGGGTGCAAGTTTATAACTGAATAACGTGCCACATCTGTGTTGTAACTTAACACAGTTACTGAGAGGAATCTCAGTGTGGGAAGTTGTACTATACCATTGGTGCATTTAAAGAGTACACTTGTGTGGTTGGGATGAAAATGTATTGAATAAAATACTTAACCCTAAACCTGACCTAAGGTACCTTACAATAACCAAAACAGCTGATGGTATAAACAGATCAGCATTCCACCCTCTTAACATGGATATTCCTTACTTTGATAAGCACAAAATTACCTACAAAACATTACAGGGCAAAGTTCTATCTGACTGGTGTGTGATTTGTAATTTGATGTTAAATTATTTATCATGGATGGCAAAACCAAACTTTTTCCATTAGGACTTATTTTAATGTTTGGCTATTTTTCTTTTGCTTGTATATACAGAATGTTTTCGCTGTCACTACTGAAAGTATTTGTAGAATGCCCTTTGTAAATCAGTTATAGAACCTTGCACACCAGTAATAAATAACTAAGATTTTTTTTTGTGTGCAAGCTGCCTTATTTATTCATAGCATGAATTTTCATGCTTATACCACTAATTTGCTGTGGCAGTGTTGAATTTAAGATGGGAGACTATTTCCAAAAGTTTTTGACAATATTGACGTACGTTTTATTTTTAACAGTTGCAGGACTTTCCATTTTTCAAATTTATCTCTATGCTGCATCAATGTTAAATATGCTTTAACTCATTAAATTTCATTATGAAAATAAAATTTACCGATTATATATGATTTTCAGCAGCACAACTGCAAAACAAAAATACTGTTTTTAGTGCAAAAGCACGCCGACTATAGCTTTATAAGACAAAGCATTTTGCAGAACTTTAGGGCATCTTTAGTTGTCTTCATTGCAATCACTGTAGTTGTTGTAGGTTAAGCTGCAAATGTGCAGAATACAGTTTTCTTTATCTGTATTTTGAGATCAAGTTCTGTCTGATTGAATTGTCTAACTATTACAGTAAGGAACATTATACCATAATTTCAGAAAAATCTTGTAGTTTTCAAATGATTTGCGAGAACAGCTGACTATGAAACATTTTGTGTTAAAGTGGAGGGGCATATTTCAAAATGTTCCCTGTTTTGGCTTTAACTTTGTACTATGCTTTCCATAATTATTTTTAAAACCTTAGCGAAATGTACACTTTGCTGTACTCGTATGTAATCACTCTGATTATTCTAGAAGTATTGTTTCAATCTTTTCATCAATACAATTTTTTCTTTATTTTGCTGCACAAAACATTTGAATCTATCATAAAGCAAATCAGACTTCCAAAGACTTCTTGCATTAGTGCCTGGCTTTCGACTCAAATCAGACTATACCAGACTATAGGTGTCAGGTTCAGGGCCAGCTCAGTCCTTTACTGTACTGAAATGCACCAAACGCATTAGAGACGGTGTATTTTCTTCTCTGTGATTCCGCTTAGAGTTGGTATAGGTGTGCACCCTGAATGGAATTCTCTGAATGATGGTAGAGTTGGGTTTTGATTGGAGAAAAGTTATGGGAAACAAGTCGGATTCACATTGGTTGTTGTTAGGTGTAAACCACGTTTTAATGTTATAAACAAACAGATCACTAATATTTTTCAAAGTGGGACTTGGATTTTATTTGCCATTTATCAAATTTAAGAAAAATAAATTCCTTAGAGGAATAATTGGTGGATTTTTTTCATCATTAATTACAGTAAGGGACATTATTATACCATGCTGGTTATTAATATCATCAGTATAGAATTCACATTACCATTCACTTTTCTTCAAGAATGCCTTCAAAACACCAATCACACCCATTTGGCGGACTGCGGGGGTGATGCGCCGTTGTGTATGGCCGCTCCTCCTGCAGTCCGTCCTTTCACCCTTATTTATTTTTATTTTTAGTCCTGTTGGAGGTCTTCTTTTATGTGGTGGGTGGGGGAGGGGAAGGGGGAAATTATTTTTAACCCCAGTCCTACCTGGTCGGAGATGCGGTTTTTCTCCGAACCGCATCTTCGTCCTCTCTGTGCGGCCTAGTCGAACTGGAGCAGCGCTGGAGCGGCGTTTCCTGCGGGGACTGCAGCTTCGACGGCGGTGTAGATGCTGGGACACCTACAAGGAGCGGGCGATGCCTTGCCGGGTCGCCTTGCGGTAAGCTCCGGGGCACTGTTACCGCCGACAGCACCGCAGAGCCTGGGATCCGAGATCGCCAGAGTCGGAGGTTCGGCCGGCGCGGCCTGTGAACTTTGGTCGTTGCAGTCTTCGCGTCGGGAAGCGGCCGCTTCAGTCCAGGCCGCTGATGGATGTTCACCGACGCCGATGGTCCAGCTTCGCGGCAGGAGGGCCTGAAGACACCGGGCTGGCTGAGGAGGCCAGATATAGGCCCCGACCTCGGGTGGACTATGAGGGGGAGAACTGGTTATTTTTGGTGCCTTCCCTCACAGTGAATTCTGCTGTGGGGGGACGTTTCATGTTGATTTCTATAGTGTACTGTTTCTGTGTCTTTTTTCTTATTCTCTTTTTTCTCTTTTTTTGATTTGTATGGATTTATTGCATTGATCTGTTCAATTAATTTAATCAATCTTTGTAAAGCACTTTGGTTCAAATACTGGTTTTGTTGAAAAGTGCTATATAAATAAATATTATTATTATTATTATTATTTGTACATTGCGCTGGTTAGTGATTTGACAATGGTGTCCTGAGACAAGGTGGAACATTTTTGTAAGTTAATTGGACTTGAATGTGCATGTTGCTGTTATTACTGATTTCAATTCTGCTTCATAGAACTGAGATTTTATCTGACAGCTTATTTTAAGTAACCGAAAATACCCACAAACAGTAATAAAATTAACATAATAAACAATGCCCTATTAGAAAAAAAATGGTGAAAAATTAATTCCTAACCAATAAATGTCGATTGGCGAGAAAGTCATAGGATTGGTCACACTAAAGGCTTGGGTCTTCTCAGTGCATTTTTGTCTGCTTCTGAAATTCATCCCATAATATCTCAGTTATTTTTGTTTAGCCAATTTTGCACCACGAACTGGGAATTAATTTCTAGTAAACATGCTTAGCTCCTCCATTTTTATTTTAATCTTATGCCTCATTTGAATTATTAATCGACAGGTTTTCCTGTCAGTTTATTATAAATGCATGAGTGTACGTGAGATTTGAAATGTACAATTTGTTGTCACTGTGATCTCAGTAAAATTATGTGAAAACATCAGTGTAAAAAATTGGGTGGAGGAGAAGGATTTACTGTCTTCTTCTTGCATATGGAGTGCACAGCCTAAAGTTGTAGCACTACTTGTTCTATTTGATCTTATTTGATTGTGCACGCCGGGTTGATTGCATTCATCGAACCAGGGCAGACCACGTGAAGGTTGCAATCTTCCACCCCAGGATTTACTGTGAGGTGAGGAGAATGGTTCCTGTATTTTCCCATATTGCATGATACATGCTGTTTCTTATGTAAGTAATAGCCCTGCTGATCTGGGAACGTTTAATATGGTCAGATGCTCAATTTTTCAAGGTTCGGCCAAATTACTGTGATTAATTGCTATATTTTGTGTGTATTTGTGCAACAATCTTTTTTAGTTTTATGCAATACCCTGTATGTCAAATATTTAAATAGAAAAGGGCTATTAAGTTTAGGATTAAGATGTCTTTTTCAAAGATGCATCTAATTAAATTTGTTTATTATGTAATCTCTCTAACATGTGTAATATTTCCCATTTCAGTTCAACTGTTTAATTCTCTTTTAAAGCAATTTAATCCCACTTGTGGTAGATATATTCCAATCACTGCTTAAAAAAACCTTTTTTTCTTTTGTTCCTATGGATTTTTTTCTAATTAAAATCATTTTGTTCACATCTTCGCAACCGTTAGTAATAACATTCTCAGTCAGGTAGTTAAAACAAGTAGTGATTTACAAAGTCACAGAATACAGCATATAATCCTCCAACATTTTCGCCACTTCCAACGGGATTCCACTACTGGCCACATCTTCCTATCTCCACCCCTTTCTGCTTTCCGCAAAGACCATTCTCTCCGAAATTCCCTGGTCAACTCATCCCTTCCCACCCAAACCACCCCCTCCCAGGTACTTTCCCCTGCAACCGCAGGAGATGCAACACCTGACCCTTTACCTCCCCCCTCGACTCCATCCAAGGACCCAAACAATCTTCCCAGGTGAGGCAGAGGTTCACTTGCACCTCCTCCAACCTCATCTCCTGTATCCACTGTTCCAGGTGTCAACTTCTCTACATCGGCAAGACCAAGCGTGGGCTCTGCGATTGTTTCGCTGAACACCTCCGCTCAGTCTGTCTTAACCTACCTGATCTCCCATTGGCTCAGCATTTCAACTCCCTGACCCATTCCCAATCTGACCTTTCTGTCCTAAGCCTCCTTCATTGTCAGAGTGAGGCCCAGCGCAAATTGGAGGAACAACGCCTCATATTTTGCTTGGGGATGTTACACCCCAGCACTATGAACATTGACTTCTCTAACCAGACAGCCCTTGCTTTCTCTCTCCATCTCCTCCCCCTTCCCAACGGCACCCATTTCTTCTCTCCAGAGATGCTGCCTGACCCTGCCTTGGGGTTGATTTGGGTGGGAAGGGATGAATTGACCAGCAGGTAGACAAAAGTGCTGGAGAAACTCAGCGGGTGTGGCAGCATCTATGGAGCGAAGGAAATAGGCAATGTTTCGGGCCGAAACCCTTCTTCAGACTGAGTTATTCCAGCATTTTGTGTCTACCTTCAATTTAAACCAGCATCTGGTTCTTTCCTTCACAGTTTACTAGTTTGCTTCTGTTCTAATATTAAATAAGCCAACACAATTTTAATCAGAGATGAAAAGTGGTTAATATTGAGATGATCAAAGAATAGGAAGGAAATTAAATTTAAGCCATAAAAATATATGCACAACAATAAATCTGAATTTGAACCAAAACCTGGTAAAACCTGTTGGATACAGTGGCTCCAAGTGAAGAAATGTTGCTTGTTGCAAGGACTGTTCTGATAAAGGTTTTAATTTTGAATTTTTATCTTCAGCCTCACCACAATCTCCACAAAAAAACACATTGCTCATTGGCAACATTGATTGTCATTAACCTCCTTAATTCCAAATGAAAAGCCTTCAACATCTCATCAACATCCTTAAAATGGTGTTCCTCTGATCCAAGTTCAAGTTCAAGTGAGTTTATTGTCATGTGTCCCTGATAGGACAATGAAATTCTTGCTTAGCTTCAGCACACAGAACATAGTAGGCATTTACTACAAAACAGATCAGTGTGTCCATATACCATAATATAAATATATACACACATGAATAAATAAACTGATAAAGTGCTAATAACAGATAATGGGTTATTAATAATCAGAATTTTATCCAAGTCAGGTTTAATAGCCTGATGGCTGTGGGGAAGTAGCTATTTGTGAACCTGGTTGTTGCAGTCTTCAGGATCCTGTACCTTCTACCTGAAGGTAGCAGGGAGATGAGTGTGTGGCCAGGATGATGTGGGTCTTTGATGATACTGCCAGCCTTTTTGAGGCAGCAACTGCGATAAATCCCCTCGATGGAAGGGAGGTCAGAGCCGATGATGGGCTGGGCAGTGTTTACTACTTTTTGTAGTCTTTTCCTCTCCAGGGCGCTCAAGTTGCCGAACCAAGCCACGATGCAACCGGTCAGCATGCTCTCTGCTGTGCACCTGTAGAAGTTAGAGAGAGTCCTCCTTGACAAACCGGCTCTCCGTATTCTTCTCAGGAAGTAGAAGCGCTGATGCTAGAGCTTTCTTGATAATTGCATTAGTGTTCTCCCAAGTTCAGAGCCCTTTTAGATAAATATTTAACATAATTTCATTGTAGATCTCTTAAATGTTGTATTTATTTTTAGTTATTATTAACCTGAACATGAATGCTGATTAAAAATACTTCTTCACTGTCAATTCTACTCTCTGTTATCCCTGTTGCATGTGTACTACCTGGAATAAAACCATTCAGATGCTTTATGTGCTACCACTGAGTTGTAATCATTAAACCTTTGTTTTTGGACCCATTTCATTTCCAACTTCGAATCAGAGAAATAAACCTGTAAACGTTTCACCCGTACCCATATTGAAGTACCTTTAATCTACTTTATTATTTGTGCTAATGGTTACTATGCATTTTGTTAAGATCATAACATCTGTCTGTCCTGTACCATAACTTTGTGTACCCACTAAATATCTTAGTGTTGTATAGTTGTGAATAGTATAGAATCTTACAATCAGCATTCCTATTTGATCATTTTAAATTCTATCTTTATTCAACATAAATTGTGCAAAATTTAAATACTATTCCACCTCCATAAAATCAAGTTCAAACATTCTTGCCAATACTTGGAGATTTGTGAGCTTTGTTAACTTACTTTTTATTTAATTATATTTAACCACGTCAATCTCAGTCTTGTACTTGACATATAGAAAGAACCAGCTTCCTGTCTTGGCAATACTCCTTTCATTCAGTTACTCATTGTTGGACACAGAGGGTTCAATCCACCATTCTTCATTCTTTGCCCCAAAAGTTCCTCGGATCCCCAAGCATCTGTTCAAGTCTGTTCCCCAACCCCCATAGGAAGTTCCTGAATTTAGTATTGAGTGAGGAATCATAAATTTTGATATGCATCTTAACTCTGAACAAATACGCTATGTTTGAGCAGTAACTCAAGGTGTTATTGCAGTACAGTAGATAAATGAGAGGGACCGAAGGTCAGCTACGTGAAACTATTGCCATGTGTCCTGTGGTCAGTCTAGAAAATCTGCTTTTTAAAGATCCAGAGAATTAATGTATGTTAAATTCAGTAGTATTTTGATTTTTAATAAATTGAAAATAATTCAAATACTTATCTATGTTTAGTTTAATCAACAATTTAGTATTCATGTCATTCCCTCAACGTGTGAGTACAATGAGGTAAAGCAATGAAAAACACAAACAACAACTAAAGATAGATATTACACAAAATAATAATTTGGCCAAGTAGAATAATGAGATCTTGGTATAGAGACATAATACATTTTTAAAGAAAGCAACTCCAATTTAGGTGCAAAAAAGGTAACGTTAAATATGTATACTCCTTGCATAGTCACATTTGGAGTACTGCAAGCAGTTCTGATACAAAATCTACAAGAAAGCATAAATGCATTGAAGGAGTACAAAATTCATTACGTGATGCAACTACTGGGAAAGCTTGAACAGATGGGTTATTATTTTCCATGAAAACAATAATACTTAATGGGGCTCGTTTAACATTTTACATAGGCTTGTTATAAAGGCACAGTGCCTACTTTTAGTTAAGCCTTTCAAGTCAATAAACACACACAGTTAATAGAATAATTAATTTTCTAAGAACTATCGTTGCACACTGGTGTAAATGTAAAATGTACTGCTCCAGGACAACTGAAGCCAATAACAGTGACACCTGGGGGCTCACATATACATGAGGGAGATGGAATATAGGGAGGGGTAGAAGAAGTAGTTAGAATGTAAATATGGAAACAAAATGCTGGAGTAACTCAGCGGGACCGGCAGCATCTCGAGCATATTTCACAGTGGGACTCAGCAAACAAAATGTAGTTTTCTGAAAAAAATGCTATAAAATACTCAAACAGGAAATAAGTAGAATCACTGACTGATTTGATCTTTTAAAAGTGCTCGACTGCATGGAAATTCTGCAGTTACAAGCTTTGAAAAGTCCAATGCAAATAGACTGACTATAGCAGCCTTTTAGCTTGTTACTGGCAACTCAATGAGGTTGACTTTACTTTCTTAGTCAGCAGTCTTTGTGCTAAATAATATTTTTCTCTGATTTTTAAATTTGTGGCCAACATTTGGTCTATTTTAACTTTCAACTCTGGTTCACTGGTTCTTGCATGTTGAAACTATGCTTCTATTTCCTTGTATAAATGTTTGTAAAGGCAACATGTCTACGTTTGTAATAAAGATGCTGTTGATTTTTATAACAAAATATTTTTGTTAAACGTGCATGTTTTTTTTGTCCGTTGAAATTCATCCTTTAAATGTGCTATTGAATGGGCAGAGCTGTAAGAGGTAGCCTCTGGTGAAGTACGCCATGCAGTGGAATGTCACCAAAAAGCATAATTTTTACTGTAAATAGAAAATAATGAAGCTCTTTATTTCCACTTAAGCAACTCTCCCAGCAGATCAGTTATTTGTTGTCACAGAACAAATGTTCATAAACACCATTCATCTATTGATTTTTATATTGCCCAAGGTTTCTAGCCATTAGCAAGACAACCGATGGTGTTGCCATCAGCTTTAATCCTGTCAACTTGAATGGACACTACATTGCGTTCAGGTTTATTTCTTCCTATTCCAACCAAAAAAAAACAATAATGAATATATTTATTAAATAGCTGTTTAATATTTGGTGAAAAATCTTTTCAATTATTCTACCAGTTTGGCCCTGATAGAGCTTATTGTAGTTACAGTCTTCAATTATAGTCCAATGACACACCAGACACATTTTACACCAGGCTGATTAATAAGTAAAATCAGAGAATTTTGCGACTTCCTGATCACTACCTCCTGTTAATTATTTATTCATCTGACAAGTGTTTTTAAAAATGAGCAGCATAAGGCCCTCACTTGGCAAATGAGAAACTTGTAGGTGATAAATTGTAATATAGTTTGTGGTTAGCAGCTCTAAATGACAAATACGAGTTTTGACGAAAACTTTGAATGTGGAAATTTGTTGTCAGCATACAGAAGTGATGTAAAGCATACAGTTTCCATCTGATGCCGGGCTACTCGGCAGTACCTGACAGTCTGCTCCATTTTAAGTGATTTACATCAACGTTTGTCTCAATTTTAAATCGGCTCTGGTGCACCAGGTAAATTCCTCCTTCTCAGTCAGGCTGACACTGTGTAGTAATGAGTAAGATGTTAAATCAATGTTTCCAGCCAGGAGACAGAGCAGCGCAGTGACGTTTTTAATGAGAACAGCTGAGCTTGTGAGTTTCCAGCCAGGAGGTGGAGGTGCAACAACGGGAAGGTTGAGCACCGAAGAAGAAGAAAGTGTAATGGATTGGTCTGTTGAGAACAGCCGTTTGGGGCAGGCTATATTGAGACACGGTGGGGGGTGTAATACTGTTGAGACTTTGGAGAGGCTGCGTTGAAGATGCAGAGGGTGATGTCAAGATAAGATGATGTCTTCACTTTTGTAACCTTTTTCTTTAGTCTTTGTACAGTTGGGATCAAAGATACGAGAGTATCTTTGGTTGGGATGGCAGTTAGGACAGTCCTGATGCTCCTCCTGCAGGATGTGGGAAGTCGGGAAAACCTCTGTCTGTGAACTACACCTGTGGGAAGCGCGTTCAGCTGAGAGATCCTGACTGACCACGTGAAGGAACTGGAGCTGCAGCTGGACGACCTCGGGATAGTCCAGGAGCCTGAGAGCATCATAGGAGGTGATCACATCTAGAGTGCAGGCAGAAAGTAGATGGGTGGTCACCAGGAATGGTAAAAGGAATAGGCAGAGAACACAGGAATCTCCTGTTACTATTCCTTTTTGGGTCGTGTTGGGGGGGGGGGGGGGGGGGGGGGGGGGGGGGCGTGAAGGAGCCGCAGACAGGTCACTGGCACCAGTTTTGGCTCTGAGGCACAGTGAGGTTGGGTGAAGTCAGATAGTGCTACAGTGATAGGAGACTTTATAGTTAGGGGGACAGACAGGAGATTTTGTGGTCACAAACGGGACTCCGGTATGGTGTGTTGTCTCCCTAGTACCAGGGTCCAGGATGTTTCAGAACGGTTGTAGAACTTTCTCACAGGGTAGGATAAGTGACCGGAGGTTGTGTGCATATCGGTACTGATTAAATTGTTAGCGAAAAGGATGAGGTCCTGCATGCTGAATATAAGGAGTGAGGAAAGAGCTTAAAAAGCAGGTCCTCAAACGTGTTGATCTCTGGATTATTCCCAGTTTCTAGTGAGGACAGGAGTACACGGATGAAGGCTGAGGATTTGGTGCAGGGGGGAAATGTTCAAGTTTTTGCATCATTGGGATCTATTCTGGAGCAGATGTAATCTGTACAAGAGATACAAATTGCACCTGAACTACAGAGGGGCCAAGCTCTTAGTGGGGGCAACAAAGCTTCCTTAATCAATATATAGTCTAACTAGAGCAATAAGACCTCCTCTTGGGGAGTGAGGTTGTGCAACTGACTTAAGCCTTGGTGGTGGAACACATTAGGACCAGCAGTTAACGTTCTAAACTGAGGCAAGGCTGATTTTGGAGGCATCAAGTCATGCAATTGCTAGCTGGGGTCGTCTCTTTGCAGGTAAGGGGATGGTTGGCAAAAGGAAGGCTTTCAAAGGTGAGATAGCAAGAGTACAGGAGCAACCTGTTCCTTCGTTTACATATATAGCGTGGAAACAAGGCCTTCAGCCCACCGAGTCCTCACCAACCAATGATCACCCGTACATGAGTTCTATCCTACACACCAGGGACAATTTACAGAAGCCAATTAACCTGCAAACCTGCACGTCTTTGGAACGTGGGAGGAAACCAGAGGTACAGGGAGAGCCTACAAATTTCTTGCAGCAAAACCCATAGTCAGAATCAAACCCAGGTCCCTGGTGCTGTAAAACAACTCTGCTGCTGCACCACCGCACCTCTCCTGTTCGAGCGCAGAAGAGATCCACCAGGTGAGATATTTAAGATTGAGTTCAGGAGCGCCTTTTTGCACTCAAAGGGTAGTCTAAATGTACCAGAGCTGCCAGAGGATGCTACAGGGGCAGATACAGTTATGAATTTTAAAATGCTTATGGACAGATATATTACGAGGAAGAACTTGGAAGGATATGGGCCAAATTCAAACAAATGGATGTGCCAAAGGGCCAGTTTGGTGCTGTATAGCTCTATGACAGAAAATATGGTCTACTAGAACTAAAGGATGGCAAGGCACTGTTTTAAACAAGAACAATTAAGTTAATCTCATTTTCCTGACCAACACTTTTTTTGTTTTTTTTAGTATGTCCAAATATGTGTTTTAATGTCTCTCAGTGTGCCTCGTGTGGGGGATGGTGAGGGGGGGTAAGGGAGAAACCGCTTTTGGTCGCCTCCTCCACGGAGAGGCGACTTTTTCCATGTCACCTCCCTCGCAGCCTAACACCAAGGATTGGTGCGGCCTTTCCCGGAGTCGGGCCCGGAGCTGCAGCATGAAATTTCTCTGATCGCTGGCCCGCGGACTGTTCAGTCTGAAGTCGCGGTCTGCGGAGCTACTAGCTGTAGCAATGTTACAAAATTTTGAGATTTTAAAAATCAAGTCTGCAATTTATCCCATCAAATAAAGCATAACAACAAGTTTAATTTGACACCAAATTCACTTTCATATCTCAAGTATTAAAGTTATGGCCATATTCATACTCGGAAATTAGCATCTTGTTCCCTATTGATTTTCTATGGACATTACAAAAAAGCTGTGATCTTGGATAGTCAAAAGCCCGTAACTTTCTTAAGAATTAAGAGAACTGAATGAAATTTTCACTTATCATAGATTGAAGCATTCTGAAAAAATATAAACCAATCTTACTTGGATGACCTGAAATTAAAGCATATAATTAGCTAATTACCTAATTGTAGCTAATTACAAAATTGCTACAAAATGTGACAGAAATGGTAATAAACAACCAGACTGCCTTGAAAATTCAAAAATGTGATATTCTCAAGATCAGAACTTTAATATTATTGTATAATATGCTATGTCAGTTATGGATAGGTAAATAAATTACAATTTCTAGCAAAAGACCAAGTCTTTATGCAGAAGATCAGCTGTTAGCTGGTACATTGGCACATCATAATCAGTAGCATCATCATACTCCTCAGACTGCAACCAATAAGCAACTCTGTACACGTTGTTTTTCCTCAATTTTTCAATTTTGGCATTGTAAACTACAAGTTTTTGATCTTCAAACCACGCATGGCATGCCTTTCTGCCAACTACTCTCCCACTAATAATGTCGTGTAGATCATCACATTTGGAATAGTCCAAATTCGGATAAAATCTGCGAATGCTGTCTAAATCAGTCTCTTTCAATTCTTTCCCTAGTTTTTTCCTCTCTTTCGTGTCTCGAGCATGCTCCTTGCCTTTCTGTCGCTTGATGATTTCTGCTCTCAATTCCTTCTGTTTTTTCTTCCGTCTGTTCCTCTGCACTCTCCCCCATGTCACTGCCTTACAGAGCACCTCCTCCCTACGATGCTCCTCGAGATTATCAAGGAAGTTGACTGTTCTATTCTTGCAGGCCCGCATCCTACATGACAAATAACACATGGTGGCATTGGGAGATTTCTGTTTCGATGAACTAAACATCCCCATTATCTCCTCCGCATCAATGTTGTGTGATCTTGCTGATGCAGTCTCCTCCTTCAGTTTCTCAGTAACATCAAGTTCAAAGTATTTACTATACTACCTCTCCAACACTGTGATGACAGCTTGAAGACAGCTCCTCATCTTTGAACTGAACTGTGGATGTACTGGTAGCTCCTGAAGTTTTGTCAATGTGGCATCAAGATGTACCTCTTTACCGAAGAAATCTTCCCTTGCCAATATCAATTCCTCTGGATCTTCTGTGGCTTCCTTTAGAGCAGCAATCACCCCTTTAACCACTTTGATGCCATCAACATGGTTGATCTGATTCTGGCTTGAAGTGTAGAAGCGTTTCAACCATGGCCCAGTCAGATATTTGCCAAGTAAGCCCAATATCTGAAGTTCTACTTTTGCTTCAGCCTGGGTGAAGTCATGGAGGATGGCACTTTTCAACCCCCCACAGGATATTCTGCTATTCAGCAGGGCAACAAAGGCATCATAATGTTCTATTAGCTTGCCACTAATGTGAAACAGTATGTGCAATCTGTTGCCACGATACCGTGGGAGGACACCTCGGGGGATGTTCCTGTCATCTAAAAATGCGACAAATCCTTTTGGGTCCCCTTTTCCGTTTTTATAACGAAGCTTGCTCATCTGCAGAATGGCATTTACTGCTAGACAGTCTTTCCCAAACAAGAATTGTCCTCCAGATTGTTTCTGCATTTTTAGGGCTGAGCGAACTGATGTAGCAATGGAGTCAAGAGGATGCAAGCGGCAGTAGAGCTCGTTCAAATATTTACCCCACTCACTACTCACAATTCTAATAGCAGCATGATTTGCTGCACACCGGTCACTCATTGTGTTTGAAATGTTGGCGATCATATTTTGTCTGGTTTCTTGATAATTTGCTTGCAGATTGAAATAGTGTAGGTTTTACATAAATTGTCAATTGTTTCACAAATATGTTGTGCATAGTCCTCAGCAGTCCCACCAGCTAATTCCTCGATTGCTGCAGAGAGACATTTGTTTGTGGTGGTGAAATGAATGCTGTTAATGTGGATCTCTTCCTGGGGGTGGTTGTGTCAAAACCCACAGTCAAACCCTTTGTTGCAAGGAGCATCTCTGCTGTTTGCAACTCAGCAATAGCCCCCAATTCTCGGGCCATAACTTCAACTGCACTGCGTTGTGGAACATGATCCAGATGAAGTCCACTCCGCTTGTAGAACTGGCTTATCAGGATTGGAATGTTTGCTGTGGGAGTTTTGTTTACAATACAGTCAAACACATGCATCCTTATTGTTGAGGAGTAAGTTTTCTGGCCCACCTTTGCCTTGACAATACTGGCAGCCTGCAGAGTTTTGATTGTTTCTTTGAGGACAAGAATGTCAAATTCGAGGCGTCTCACATCCTCTTTCCTGTCCTTTAAATATTCTTGACATTTTCTGAACTGTTGAATTGAAACAATTTTCCTCTTTTTCGTACTGCCACGAAACATCAGCAATTGTCTGTGTGCTTTTTTAAGTTTCAAAAACTCTGCCTTGGTGTTAGAGAGCTCTCGTGCCAAAGTGTTATCATGTAATTTGGTTTTGAGTTCCTGAATCTTTCTGTCCTTTAAATCTATTTGCTTTTGCTTTCTCTTTAAGGCTTGATTAACTATACGTTTGGGAGTTTTCAACCGTGCCCTAAGTTCACTGATCTTTGTGTGATACTTTGTTGAAAGAGCAGCCCTGGATTCAGACACAAACTGCAGTCTTTTCTTCAATTTCTGTTTCCTTGGTGAAAGACTTAGAAATTCTCTGCTACATCTTGTAGAAACACCAGATGTCGATGGCATTGGTTCAGGTGAGGCAGTAGCTGTCGTTGGCGTTGCTAGATTCAGTGGAGAATGCAGACTATGACTGTCATCGCCCATGTCCTCGGTCTCTTGAAATATGGGCACTTGGCTTTCAGCTGATGTCAAGAATTCAGGATCTTGAGCACCAGACAGTGGAATGTCATCTAAAGAAATGTGTCGACTGCCTTTTTGAAGTTTAAAAGTTTCATCACAAATTTCCATAAATGCTCCAAATTCCTTGGGATTGGTGAGTTTTTTAAACTTAAGCAAAGTCCGTTTAACGAGAGCCTGCACTTAACTTAACAGCAGCACATGAATAGGGTGATTTCACCAAATGTCAAATAAGCGTAGATCCCCCCCTCACGTGACCGAAAAATTTAACTGGAGGACATATGTCACTTCGGTACATGTTAGTGAATGGGGAAACACGCACTTTCACACCCGTTAAAAACATGGAAAACGGCCGATTTTTTAGCTGAAATTTTCTGTGCTAGTCGGGGTGACCATGAAGCACAGCGACCTAAAAAGATAGAAAGTAAGGTAATTAAAGAGGGAACTGAAGGTGGAAAAACAGCGGAAGTGAACAGCAGACATTTGCCGTGGAGATTTACAGGTCCAAAATATCGGGAATTATCGCGTTTGCTCGCTGAATTTCATCAAAAGTAAGGCATTATTAACATACCTACTAGCTGCAGGTGCAGCTCCGGAGCCTGGGATCCCTTGTTGGGGACCCCCGGAGAAGAAGAGCTCCGACCCGCTAGCCCGTGGCCTTCAACATCTTGAAGCCGCGGTCTGCGGAGCTTCTAGCCGCAGGCGCAGCGGGGACTTACAGGACTTAGTTACTTACCATCCGGAGCGGGATCCCTCGCCAGGAGTCCCTGGAGAAAAGCTCCGACCGCTGCACTGCGGCCTACGTCATCCTGAAGCCGTGGTCTCCAGTAGGGAAGCACCGATTCGGGACTTACCTTCCAGACGAGAGGGCCTGTCATCTGGCCGGCCGTAATGGTGACTGCGGAGGTTATAGCCCCGACCACACAGGGGGAAATGGGGGAGGACTGACTGTACTTTGTGCCTTCTACCACAGTGAAGAATGCTGTGGTGGATGTTTGTGTTAAATTTTTATTGTGTATTGTGTGTTCTTTTTTTATTGTACTGCTGCTGGCAAGTTCATTTCACTGCACTTTATTGTGTATGTGATGAATAAATCAGATTGATTGATTGATTGATTGCAGTGCAGATTATCTGGTAGCGCAAATTGGTTGCCATGCTTCCTACCGTAGAAGAATGCAGTTCAGGACAGTGAAAAGAACATGAAATTCACATTCAGCTGACCTATTCTCCTATTAATGTCACTAAGCGGGAAAACGCGCATAGAAAATGTATGAGGATGCTGCCAGGAATCAGGGGTCCGAGTTATAGGGAAAGGTTGTGCAAACTGGGAATTTATTCCTTAGAGCGCATGAGGCTTCGGAGTGACCTTATAGAAGTGTATAAAATCAATAGGATACATGCAGAGTCTTTCCTCCAGGATAGGGGAATCAAGAACTTTTTCACTCAAAGGGTGGTGAGTATATGGCACCCGAGGCAGGCCAGGTACTATAACAACATTTAAAAGACACTCGGACAAGTAAACGTATAGGAAAGGTTTCGAGGAATGTGGGCCAAATGCCGGCAAATGGGACTAGCTTCGATGAGACATCTTGGTCGGCATAGACGAGTTGGGCTTGTTAGTATTATATCATTGACATTGTATTTGTATCATATCATTTGAACATCTCTCCTGAATGCCGACGCCGCCGACAGTGGCGCAGTCCCTCAACACTGCAAAGGTCGTGCCTGCCCACCAGAGTCTGCAGCACTAACGATGTCAACACAAAATGATTTGTGCCCCAGTCACTCGCTGCGAGCTGTCTATCTTTAATAACAATGCATATGAAACGGGGATGAGAGGGAAGACTTTACGTGGAGGGGCGGGAGCAGTCATATTCGCGGATATGTCCGGAGGCTCAGTGCGGGAGCGGGCGACGGCTACAATCCAGTTACTAGCCACCTGGAAGCTCGATTGCAATTGGGTGCGTGTGGCTCCGTAGGTGGTTACAGTGGTTTCCGTAGTGTAGTGGTTATCACGTTCGCCTAACACGCGAAAGGTCCCCGGTTCGAAACCGGGCGGAAACAGTTTTCCCGATATAAATACCATTATAAAATTTAATTTTAATCATTTTTAGCTAAATATATTATTGCATATCTATCCGTGTAAATGTTGTTTTTTTTAATGTTGGGGCATTCTAATCTGCCCAATATTTCAAGGAATTCAGTAGTCAATTTTAATAGTATGTTAGATTGGCAAATTATAATAAGAGTGTAATATTTCTGCATCTTTGGATGGATACAGTGATTGGTAAAATTGGGATTATTTGATCATCAAATATACTAATGATTATTAAATAAAGTAATGTTAGTCTCACTGAAACAAAAGAAAATGTTCAAAACAACCTGTAGAGGCTGCACTCTCGCACAATAGGCATGTTAACAGTCATATGAAATGGGAAAGAAATATTAAATTGCTGAAAATTTGCATGATGTGATCAATGATTTCCATTAGTCAGAAATTATGTTTTTCGGAAACTTGAATGTGAGCTTTTTCAGTTAGAAAACATCTGCGTCAGTTGGTAAATAAGATAAAACACTTTTAGGTTGCAGCTCAAACTGTTAAGTGGAGGCTGGAAAATCCTGCAGCTGGTTTAAAGAGATGGCACATGTTAATTGATGCGGAATCAGGCTTTTAAATGGCAGAAATAGAATGTGAACATTAGACTGCCTGCTATCAGATAAGTTAATGAAGCGTGTAGATCATTTTACTCTAAGATTGACTTTTTAAAATCAAAACCAAAGCTTTTAATGGTCATGATATTCTTGAAGAGCCATATCACACAGAGTTATGGACGTATACTACAAATACATTAGTTATTTAATCTAATTTTATAAATTACTAGACCAAGGGGGGTTGCGGGGGCGGGCGGCCTGCGGTGTCGCACACACATTAACCACCCCCCACACACAAACCACCCCCCTTGATATTATATTAATATTATTCATTGCCCCCTTTTACCCCATCCCCGCCCTATCCACTGACGTAGGGGGGAGCAGGGGGAGTGGGGGAGAGCAGGGGAAGGGGGGCGAGGAGGCCTCGGAAGCCTAACCAGATTACTGCGTGTTCAACGGCTTCAATCCAGAGCCCGGGGGAGGAAGGCGGCTGGGCTGCGGGCGGGGCTGGGCGGACATCCGGCTGAATGAGTCAACTACGATCGGGAGGCGACAAAATGACTGAGTCGGGAGCGGAGGACGAGGGGTTTTACGTAACTCATCAGCGGCTTCAATCCAGAGCCCGGGGGAGTGGGCGGCGGGGTAGGGCGGGGCAGACAGCCAGCTGAGTGAGAGTCGACTGCGAGTTGGGGGGGGTTTTAACGTAACTCGCAGCTCGTGCAAAAACAGTGCCCAGCAGACTGCGCATTGAAAACTGCACAGCTGGCCGCGAGGAGCGGAGCCATTGTGACGTCATCAGCTCGTTAGCTTTAAAAAATATCAGATTTGTGAACAATTTTAATTAAAAACTCGGGACATTATGAGGCGATTTTCAAGATCATAAGGTAAATCTCTATCGGAATATGTAAAAATTTCACCGTTAGCGCGTCGTGTTTTTGAGGAGATGTGAATCACAGAAAAACACACAAATACATCCTATTTAAAGATCAGAGTTTTATGTGTATTGATAGATCTTTTCTGACAAGCATAGACATAATAATATAATAATAAAAATTATATTTTTTATTGTCATTGCACGTCAATGCAACGACATTTAGTATGCAGCTTCCAACCGATGTAAAAGAAAAGTAAAATAAATAAATAAGCTGTTTGACGTGACCATCCGAGGGAGACAGTAGAGGGGGGTGGGGGGCACTCAGCAGGGCCGGTTCAGAGCCACTATAGCTCTGGGGATAAAGCTGTTTCTGAGTCTGGAGGTTCGGGCGTATAAGACCTTGTAACGTCTGCCAGAGGGAAGTAGTTCGAACAGTCCGTTACAAGGGTGTGAGGAGTCTTTATGAATGCTGACGGCCTTCCTGAGGCACCGTGTGTGGTAGATGCCCTCCAAGGCTGGTAGCTGTGTCCCAATGATCCTCTGCGCTCTGTGGACGACGCGCTGAAGAGCTCTCCTCTCCGCCTCCGTGCAACTGAGATACCACACAGAGATGCCATAAGTTAATATGCTCTCTGTGGTGCAGCGGTAGAATGTTGTCAGCAGCTGTTGGGCCAGACCAGTCTTTTTCAATGTCCTCAGGAAGAACAGTCGTTGCTGTGCCTTCCTGACCAGCGCAGCGGTGTTGGTGGACCATGTGAGGTCCTCAGAAATGTGAGTGCCCAGAAACTTAAAGCTGGACACTCTCTCCACACTTTCCCCGTAAATGGAGATTGGGACGTATTTTCCATTATGGGACCTTCTGAAGTTAATAATCAGCTCCTTGGTTTTGGAGGTGTTTAGTGACAAGTTGTTACGTGCACACCAGTCCGCCAGGTTCTGCACCTCGGCTCTGTATTTTGTTTCATCACCGTTGGTGATCAGTCCAATCACTGTTGTGTCGTCTGCAAACTTCACGATGGTGTTGGTGTCGAATGCAGGAACACAGTCGTGAGTGAAGAGGGAGTAGAGCATGGGGCTTAGTACACAGCCCTGTGGTGTGCCGGTGCTCAGGGTGATAGTGGAGGACAGGTGCGGGCCCAGTCTCACTGCCTGCGGTCGCTCCGTCAGAAAGTTCAGGATCCAATCGCATATCGGCGAGCTGAGGCCTAGCTGGTGGAGTTTGGTGGTGAGCTTGGTGGGGATGACCGTATTGAATGCAGAGCTATATGGGTCAAATGGACTCCTGCATAGTGATTTTTATAATTTGACTCCTAATTTAAGTGTTCAGAAGAAATATCTCTCTGTCCATAGTCTGATTTCCCATAGTTGAACCTGATCAGACAGGCCTAGAAAAAAAGCAAACTGACCATAAGACTTCAGAAACCAATAAGAACATTAAGCATTTAATGTCTTTGAAAAGTAATTCCTTTTGTTGTATGTCTGAATTACTTCTTTTATTTTTATAATTGGATTAAATGATACAAGGTTTTTTTTTTATCAGAAATCACTATTAATGCTATTGGTGGATTATGGATTATTTCTGTAAGAAATGTTTGGTCTCGTAATTTGAAAAAATAAAAACCTAAAATCTGGTATATATTCTTTCACCAGCAGGTGGCAACATTGTCTATTTAAATATGTAACATAAACTTGTTAAGATTGATACCTCTCCCTCCTATTCCCAATATAACTCCTCTACCCATTCCCATACTGACCTCTCTGTCCTGTTTTCCTGGGCCTCATCCATTGTCAGTGAGGCCACATGCAAACTGAAGGAACAGCACCTCATCTGCTTACAACCTAAAGATATGGACAATGAATTCTCCAATTGTAGGTAACTAACTTACAAATAACCCCTCCCACCCACCTCCCCTTGTCCCACCTGGGCTTGCTACCATTTCTCCCCTCCCCTCCCTATCCCCTCCCCTGTCCACCTAAATACCTACATTCCTTCCTCAGGCTTCACAGTTTGCATCTCTTCCAAACTTATTTGACACATTCTGCCTTCACGTCTCAGGCCTTTGTCAAAACTTCTGCCTATCTAAACCCTCACTTATCTATATCCACTGTCACTTACTAGGTTTTGTCCTGTCCTCCAGCTTTCTCTCTCTACCCCCCCCCCCCCCCCCCCCCCCCACAAGTAGTCTGAAGAAGGGCCCCAACCCAAATTGTCACCTATCCATGTTACCCAGAGATGCTGCCTGACCTGCTGAGTTACTCCAGCACCTAGTGTCATTTATTTTGTGAACCACCATCTGCAGTTCCTTATGTCTAACATTCTTGATTATTCTCCTCATTCTGAAGTATGACCTTGCATTGGAAAGTGAGAACAGTAAAAATAGCACCTTGATTGCACAAGAGAACACATCAAGAGGCACAGGCAAGCACATGAACAGGTAGGGGAATGGGAGGATATGGAACATGTGCAGATTGGTGGGGATTGGTTAAATTTGGCAACATGGTCAGCACAGATACTATGGCTGTACTGTTCTATGTACAATGTAACATATTTGGTTACAACTGTAAATTTACCTTTTTAACTGGATTTCTTAAAATATTCAAAATGTGAAAAACTGCTTATGAAATTTACTAAATTACATTAAGATTAAAGAAATGGAATAGTGTAATTTGGTTTATTATTATCACATGTACTGAGGTACAGTGAAAAGCTTTTATATGCGATCCAGTCAGCGAAAAGGCTATATACGATTACAATCAAGCCATCCATAGAGTACAGATACAGGATAAAGGTTATAACGTATAGTGCAAGCTGCTATTGAAATAAAGATTTAAAAGAGTGGAGCGATTGTACTGAATGATGGCAGATTCACACCTGGGACCAAAAACTCGCCTGGCTTCGGGATCATCATCTTCCTCCCAAGTCGCTCAACAGTAGCCAAATAATCCTGATGTCGGAAACAATGCTCAAATCTCCCCTAACCATATCTTCTCTGAATAGGCAATTGGACTTTAAGTATAGCACCTGCATTGGTTGTTTGTTTCCCTCATTATAATATGAATTAGCATTCACAAAACTTGCATAAAAAGACTTTTGTGGATATTAGCCAGAAATCTTATTTACACATTTACAAACGTCCACGATTACAGACTTTCCTAAAAAAGTGAGGGAGGATGAATGGAAGAGATGCAAGTAATGGCTACAGACTTTTGCAGACCTTTCTGATTAAATCTGGATCAGGCACATATGAAAATGAAGTGCTCCCTCATCTGCTTCAGGTCATTCCAGGCAGAATCTGGGGAAAGAAAAACAGAAATTACATTTCAGGTTGAAGACTCTTTGTCCAGTTCTGAATAAAAGTTTTGATCTTAAACTCTCTCTGTTTCATTCCATTATTTGACTTGCTGGGCATTTCCAGTATTTGCTCTTTTTGTTTCAACTTCCAGAATCTGCAACTTGTTGATTTTTATTACTTGTCTCCCACCACATTTGCTTGCAGGAAATTCACAACCACTTCACATCTAACCTGCTAGATCCATGTTCGGCCTCAACGACATCATTAAAATCCAGCATACTTAAGTTAAAAAACACACCTGGTGACTTTATTCAAGTATCATTGGTGCTTGCTCTGGAGATCAAAATAAAACAGCATTTTGTGTCTACCAAAATAAAGCAGCCAGCAAATAAGTGACCAGGGCGATTTTAAATGACTTGCCGGCATTCACAGGGAAAAGATGCACCTGGGAAAGGTTAAGATCACCCCATATTTTCCTCTGCAAGCTTGACTAAACTTGATTTACAAGGTTGCTAGAAGTTAAACTGCAAATGAAAATCAGGTTAAACAAAGCACATCGTCAACCTCGAAATATTTTGAAGAGGCTTTGCAGGAATTGGTGAGTGTTGCTTTTTTCATTCCTAATGCCAAAATGCAAAAGTGGAATTGTTGCATAACTCAGTTCTGAAGAAAAAGCTGTTAGACATCTAGATAATGACATTCAGAGAAAGGAAAACAACCAAAGGAGGCAATGAACTTAACTGGAAGCAGTCCCACTTCTTCTCTCCATCAATATTCATAGCCTTCCTTAAAAGGAAATTGTATCACACAAGGTAAGCAAGTTTAACATCCCCATGCAAGAAGTGAAAAGTTACAATTGCTAAAATGACAGGCAATTAAATTAATTGTTAGTGTGCATCCATTGGTTGCAATTATAACAAATGCAATATTCAGGTGTATTAAATAGGACATTCTTTATGATTTAAGGCTTGAACAAATGAACTTATTAAGTTGCAGGTCAGAGTTTCCCTGCTGTTGAGAATCAGTTACCTGCACGTGTTGATATGGCAGTGCTTCAGTGTTAAGAACTTCATGTAATATTTCCTTGAATTGTGCACCATATATGACTTTTGTACTTCAAAATGTTCTCTCCTCTCTTTGTTTCAACGTGGGATAACCAGTAATAATTACTGCAGCAAAAAGGTTCTCAATACATTTTTGTCATTGTTGACATAATGTTTTCAAAACTTTAAAAAAAATGCAAGACTGTAATTCAAATACAGTTTTTGATCATGAAGCAGGTCCAGTAGGCAGAGCTTACATAAACCTAAAGAGAGGTCAGATTACATCGATTTTAACACCAGGAGTCTGACAAGTAAGACTGGTGAACTGAGGGCACTGATTAACTCCAGGGAAAATTATATTATTGCTGTGACAGAGATATGGATGAAGACCCATCCACCCCAATCCACAGTACCAGCCCATCCACTCCAACCCACAGTACCAGTCCTTCTACCCCAATTGATGAGGGTTGTGCAGGTCAGTTCAAAAACCTGATGGTTGTGGGAAAAGTAGCTGTTCCTACACATGGTAGAGTGGGACTTCAGGCTTCTGTACCTCCTGCTCGACAGTGGCAGCAAGAAGAGGGCATGGCCGTGATGATGGGGATCCTTGATGATAGATGCTGCCTTCTTGAGGCGGTGTCTTAAGTAGATGCTTTTGATGATTGGTAGAGTTGTGAGCTGTGTTCACCACTCTGTAGCCTCTTGCAGTCCTGTGCGTTGCAATTGCCTTACTAGTCAAGTTGCAACCAGTCAGGGTAATTTTTACAGTGCATCTATTACAATATGTTGAAAAATTCAATGATATGCTGAATCTCTTTTGAGAACTGAAGCGGTCTTTTCTGAGGCAGTTGATTTACACCATAAGCATCCTATTGGGGCACTTCCTTATGGTGGATATAAGTATTATTAGTAATTAAGAGAGTATTATGTTGAAAGAATTCAAGTACATTGCTTTTTCACCTGACAGTGAGAAGAAAATAGCTGAAAGAGAAGGTTTTGTATCTCCTGTAGAAAATGATACAAAGATAGGGCAGAGGTAACAGTCCCTTCAGAATCCTTTACAAAAAGAGTATATGCTTGATGCCATTTCACAGGAGGTAGTGGAAATAATAGAAGATAGCTGCCTAAACATGAAGGATAAATCAATGGAAAGAGAGAATCTGAGAGGTAGAAGAAGCTTAGGAAATGGGATGGATGTGATCAAAGGCATTGTCAGCTCATTTCTCCCTCCCATTTCAACATTTCTCTACAACAAACATTTTTTTTTTCATTCACATGAATGTGTTTGCCATCTTGTAATAATATAGATTAATTTACATTGTTTGAATATCAATACCTTCTGAAAACACTGTTTTTGTTGCAGTTAGAATGTATGAAAGTGAAACATGAGTGAATGTTGTCAAAATGTTTCACATTGATTTTATTTTCATTGATGCCCATTTTACACCATATCACAATGTCAATGTCTACCCAAATGTTTCAGTCCTACGCACAGCAGCACCATTGCCTGCTTAGAGTAAACTTGGAACTAATACAAAATAGGTTACCATGTATCATAGTTTATAAAATATTTTTTGTACTGGACAGCTTATTTAGAAAAATATGGGCATAGATGCACTTCCACATTATAAATAAAACAAGGCTTTTTTGTCTTAAATGGAGATAGCTTTCTTACCTTTGAAACATTGTTGAAAAATAACTTAAAAGCTCAGTTTTCTGCCAAAATTAAAACTGCAAGCATTCAGTTTAGAAATCCCAAACAGTCTTCTTTACTACTAACATAATGTTGGTGGTGTGTTAGAATTATACATTCAAACACTGTATATGCTTTTGTAAAAATTGCAAATGGTTTTGTTCTTATTTCTATTTCAGGATGTAAACGTACAACGTTTTAAAATGATCAAAATTAGTCCTGTAAAAATTGATAGCATTCTTGGAAGAACATCAAATCAACTAATTTAAGATAATAGATGAACGGCTCCAAAAACTATTTATTAGGACATACCACGAAGCAGAACTTTTAAGCCATTGTTATCGGAATCTGGAAATCAAATTTGAAATTCGTTATAATGCTAAATCGCAAGTCGCAACGCAATGCTAGGCTGATAAATAAGTTCAGCAGAGAATAAGGTTGGATTATTTTAGAATGTTCCTCCTTATTCTGATTATTGTTTTTATGAAATGTATTAAAAATGTTATATGGGTCTGATATTGAAAATGGGAAACATAAATGTTAGAATCTTGTACTTTTTTATATATCCAAAGAATTGAAGCACGCACATCATGCTTAGAATTAGTCTGTCCTTATATTGATTCAACCAGGCAGTAAATTTCCCATTTTCTTCTGTACAAAGCCATCTGTAAGCTGTAGTTCTTGCATCCCTTCCCCCAGCTCACAACTGGCCATGTGTCAATGTGTCATCAGCGAAAGATCCAACATGTCTAAATATAAATTGAACAATGGAAATTAAAATGTCAAGCTATCCAATGTTCTGCCACATCAGTCTGTAGCTAGGTTAAATCTCATCTTTGTTCATTAATAAGTTCTATCACAAATGCTAAACTTCTGACGGCAGACAGAATTTTAAAAAAAAATCAACATTGTAAACGTGAAGGGCAGCTGATAATCATTACACTGCTGTTGTGGAATTAGCAATGCCAAGACTGGATTAAATATTGCTCTGTTTCTGAAAATTGTGAATATGTTCTTCTATGGGGCTGCTTCAAATTAAACAATTCATACATTCATTCATTCATTCATTCATTCATTCATTCATTCATTCACTCAAACATATTGACAGCCTTCGGGTATGTAAGTTGTGTTGTCCAAAGATGCTGTGTTTGGGAAAAGGGGGAGAAGAAGTCAGCCAAGAGCCATGAAATATGAACCTAAGACTATTCTTTTTTAGAATTTCTTTCACAGCTTTATCCCACCAAATCATCTGGAAACATATCTTGCAACAAATTATTTTTTATGGTACAACTTCCCAATCTCAATTTCTGACAGAAAAATCTAATTCTGAAAAAAGAATCCTAATTTCCTTTGCAGATTCAGGCATGGTGTGCATTTCAGTGATTTTTCTGCATTTATTTACCTGCAGATATTTTTCTTTCAACTGTAATGTTCTTCACTTCTGAAAATAAATAGACATGTTTGGAAAAACGGAAGATAGACGCAAAATGCCAGCAGCAGAGACCAGGTTTGGTCAAACATAGAAACATAGAAACATAGAAATTAGGTGCAGGAGTAGGCCATTCGGCCCTTCGAGCCTGCACCGCCATTCAATATGATCATGGCTGATCATCCAACTCAGTATCCCGTACCTGCCTTCTCTCCATACCCCCTGATCCCTTTAGCCACATCTATAGCCAATGAACTGGCCTCAACTACCCTCTGTGGCAGAGAGTTCCAGAGATTCACCACTCTCTGTGTGAAAAAAGTTCATCTCATCTCGGTTTTAAAGGATTTCCCCCTTATCCTTAAGCTGTGACCCCTTGTCCTGGAGGCTGAGATAGCTTTAGAGGGGGCTGAGACCACGTTGGCCAATGCCACCATGCTGGTACACCCTAGGGCATCGGCCATAACGGCCCTCACTGTAGAATCATCTGACGTCGCGGTGGGTGCTATCCTCGAGCAGCGGGTAGGTAGCCGCTGGCTGCCGCTGCCGTTTTTCAGCAGGAAGCTGCGGGCCCCAGAGATAATGTACAGCGCTTTCGATCATGGGGCCCAGTTCACGTCATTCCTGTGGTGTGGTATGACGCAGCTGTACAGCGCGAAGCTGCACCAGACCACCGCGTATCATCCGTAGTTGAATGGTTTAGTCGAGTGGTTCCACAGACACCTTAAGTCGGCGTTGAAGGCCCGGCTCACCGGCCCCGATTGGGTTGACCAGTTGCCCTGGGTTCTCCTAGGCATCAGAACTACACCTAAGGAAGACCTCGACGCCTCCTCGGCCAAACTGGTTTATGGCTTGGTTTTGCGGATACCTGGGGATTTTCTGCCTGCCACTCGTAATCAGGAGGTCCAGGCATCGGCAGTGCTAGCTGACCTTCCCGGTTCCCACTTGTCAACACGGGTCGTCCGCGGTGCATGTGCCTACTATGTTACGGGATTGTGCTTTATGTTTTCCTTCGTAGGGATGCTCACCGCTCGCATTTACAGCGGGTGTACAAAGGTCCGTGCAGGGTGCTGAGGACTGGTACCTCGACGTTCACGTTGGACATGGGTGGCAGGGAGGAGTTCGTCTCCTCGACGAGGTTAGCCTGGTGGCTGTGGCCACTCCGTGGCATAGAGGGCGCCCACCAGCCGTTTTGCCGCCCTCTGCACCTGTTATCCCCGGTTATGTTTCACTGGTCCCCTCTGTTACCCCCGTCCCTTGTTCGCGTTTGTCGCGTCCCTCCGGTTCTGTTTTGCCGGTCCCTACTGTTACGCTCACGTTCCGGTCGAACCGCCGGTTACCCATGCGTTTCCATACCGCGGATTCTGGGGTGGGGGAGGGGGCATGTAGCGGCGCCTGCTGGCGCACATAGGTATCGAACCTGGCGTTTGGAAGCAGCGGTCACGTGACTCGGGAGGGGCTGCTGTTTTCACGCGGTTTCGCTTTCGTGCCACAGTTGTGTAGCTGACCACCGTTGTGGTCGGACATGTTTGTGAGTTGCCGTTCTTACATCCGCCAAAGTATAATAATATATAGTTTAAATGGACTGTAACACGGAAATAGGCTCCCCATGGTGTAATATGGGCATTGGACACTAGATGGCGCATGCTTTTTTAAATCTCATTTTCTTATTAGTTTAATTAATTAATGTGCAACTTTTGGCACTGACGAGTTACGACTTCCTTCTCAATTATATTTTATCTAAATCTGTGCAAAATTTAATGTAGTTTCGAGATATGGGTCACAAAAGTTGATTTCTAGACACATTTTTGATGCTTGGCCCACAGCCTAAAACAGAAAACAATAGTTCCAAAGATCAACAATGGTCAGAGTTGAATGGTGGAGGAGGATCAAGGGACCGAATACCCCTACTCCTAAAGGGGCTTGCTCATCTGATATTCCTGGACTCGCTGGATTCCACATGGAGTCCAGTGCACCACTCAGTCTTCCTGTCATTCTTATGCTAGGGAATTGCCTCTCCAGTTTAATGCCAGAGCAAAGCTGGTGTAGTATTGGAGACACAAGCAGATGCGGTAAACCTGAGCAAAAAACAAAATGCTGCAGGAACTCAACAGACCAGGCAGTGTCTGTGGAGAGACAATGTTTCGGTCAGGATCCTTCTTCAGACTTTTATAATATTGGAAAACCTATTTGAAAAGAGATTTTTAGTCTGGAGAATGGTGATTAAAATCTGTCCAAATCTGTTAATGCTGCCAAAAGCCTAAGATTACATCCTATAGTGCAATATTGAAGTGCAAAAAGTTGCTGAGGTTGATGTGGAACATAAGCAAACATGAACACATATCTCACTCTACCTGCAAGTATCTTAATTGAATTCTATCTTTGTAATCCTTTGGAGAAGTAACATGTTTTTTTTCATTTAATTCTTTATTGTTATATCAAGCATGAAATAAAATTGCTGGAAAGTATATCAACCACAGCATTGCTTATTAGTAACAAGTGTACAAGGGTAAATTTACAATTATTATAAATTTCGTCTTACATGTAAAGTTACAAAAACAAAATTGATAATGTTTGGAGAAACGAGACAGCAGATGCTGCAATTTCGAGGAAAACACAAAGCACTGGGGAGGGAATGGACAGGCGAGCTTTCCTCGTTCCCTTTTCATTCCCTCTCCAAATGTCCAATTGCTGTCAGGCTCACTGAGTTCTTCCAGCACTTTATGTTTTTTAATGTTGTTTGGAAAATAAAGTGATTATATGTACAGTAGTTACATTAAGATTGTGTAGCAAATGATTAACAGATTGCGAAATGTAAATAATTGAAACGTTTTCTGCAGCAATCAACAAAAAAGCCCACTGGAGAATGCGGGCATCGATCCCGCTACCTCTCGCATGCTAAGCGAGCGCTCTACCATTTGAGCTAATTCCCCACATTGAATTGATCCTCTATTTACATTTCTCACATTCAATTTCTCCTTTGTGTACATGTTAATTTTACTCTCGTACATTTTAATCTGTTGTTAAACTGTTCATTTTGCAGCGTTAGGTCGATGGTTCTGACGATTGAATTTATAAATTAAGTTTGAGCTCCCAACTTTCTTTAGCATATCAAACCCCAGATGTATTTAATAGAATGCCTTCGATCCCAGCAGTGACTGGGCTCCCGTCGACCAAAACACAGTGTAACGTTGGGATTACTTTTTTCATACATGAAAAAGATGTTCGTGGAATATAAAGTGTATTTTCGACTGACATGAATTCCAGCCGTTTGGCGGATGCAGGAAGACAATGGGACGCAAAACAAACTCCTGGGAGGAACTGAAATGTTAAATCAAGATGAACGGTGTATAACTGTAGTTTGCCGCCCATCATACATGCACGTACCGTCCAAATGCAGTCAAGCACCAGAGCAGATGCAGCTGCGCGCAAGCCGCCTGCGATAGGAGAGCGGTTGTCGAAGGTAGAGCGCGCCCGTGCCACGCGCACTGAGTGAGTGAGCGGGGAATGCGCGCGCCTGCGAGCGAGTGAGCGAACTGCGATGTCGCGCGAACGCAGGCGAGCGCGCAGGGAAACGGGCAGAGGCAGCGCAGCATCTCCGTGTCAGGAAGAATGAAGAGAGAGCCGCAGCAGCGAATTGTCAGCAACGAACGATTCAGCCCCGACACAAGGTAAGGGCGCTGGCCCGGCTCCTCTCTCTGCCTCTGTTGATCGAACTGCGAGTATTCTCCCTGACTGTCCCGTTGTGTGCACAGAAGACAAGCGGTGGTAAAGTTGGGGGGATCGGTAGCTGAGTATGTCAGCGTGGCCCGCTCGCAGTCACTTGGTCTGCTGGCTGTTTTTGTTCTGACAGACGTCAAGCTGCTGTCGCAATGAGAATACGAAGCTTGACCATGTGGATTGACCTTGCAGTGCCCGTTAAAAATTGGGATCGTTGAACGTTGGAGTTAATTGGGGGAGGGGTTGTCGCTAATAATTTTTATCGGTTTTGCTTCTCGGGCGAAGAGTTTGGACCGCCCAATTGTGATAACTGGAAACTGTTGGTGGTACACATTTCAAAGCCTTTTGCTCAAAAGAGGTACTCGCAGCACGGATGATTTGAAGCTGCATATAGTACTGCACAGCAATGTATCCGGCGCGGTTTAAAACTAAGGTAATATAATTTGAGGATGCAGATCTCGGGAGAATTGCTGTTTTCATCCTGAATTGGAACTCGGTTATTGTGTCGCATAGAAACCCCATTTTATTTCATGTCAATTTATTAATAATGTATGGTCGCTCTCTAAATCTCCCAGCTTGTCTCTTGAGGATATTATCAAACATGTATAAATTGTTGAGAAAATAATTAAATATATTTTCTTCTAGAGCTGAATATTTTAATTTGATGGTACCTCGCGTGTGTATCGTGGCATTTGGTTACGAGAGTGAGCCTTTTTGGAATATAGTAGCAACATTACAACAAAGGAGTGTATACTTACTCAAATTATTGCAGCGGATTGTTGAGTCGGGGAATTGTCATTTAACGGCCAGGATTATAATATACCATGTTTTTTATGATTACACTTGGGTGTATAATTGGGTATACGGAATTATGAACATTTGCATGGAAAAACATTTAAAAAGGAACATTGATTTGAAAAATATACCAGAAATGGAAGTAAGAAACACAACCGTGTATATAACATAAGAAGGTAAACAAAAATGCTGGAGAAACTCATCGGGTGAGGCAACATCTATGGAGCGAAGGAAATAGGTCCAATATATAACATATTGGACCAGCAATTGGCTATCTGGTCCCTGTCTTTATTTGCAATATTCGCAAGCCTCTTCAGAATGCTTTTTCCTAATTTCCTCTTACAGTTTTTCCTCCTTCCCCAAGCATCAATGAAATGCTTCAATCTGTCTGTGCAGAAACTACATGTGTATTTGCCACAACATGATCTGTTAATGTTATTGCGATAATTATGTCCATTATTCTTTAAAAACATTTCCCCATGTACAATCTTGTTGATCACATTCATAATTTTAAATATCTTAGTCCACCCTGATATTTGTATCATTTTAATTATGAGAGGTTTAGAGAAAATAGGAAGGACCTATTTCCTTCACCTTTAGACAGGTACATGGACAGGAGAGATTTGGAGGGGTATGGGCCTAGTTGGGACATGTTGTCGGTGTGGGTAAGTTGGGCCATAGGGCGTGTTTCCACACTGTATCACTCTATGATTATCTATGACTATGACCTCAGTTAAAAATTGCATATTTGTGTACTTAAGACCCCATGTCTGTTTTTGAAGGGTACAGGCTTTGGGCACATGGGCTCAGGTTAGGCAGCTCATTATCAATTGGTACAGTCACATTGGCCCTCCTTTGCAACATTTTCTTCGATTTTATTTTGGTTGCATCGAAATAAAACATGCTGTCTAATTGAATGTCATTTCAGAACATTATAGTGTCAATCCAATCAATCGGTGCATATTGATAGGGGATAAAACTCAAGTTGTAACACTGTCCACTTTGAATTTTTACTTTTATTCAGGTCCATATTTTAACTGATTTTACATTGGCAATAAGCTTGTTTACATATATTGTTTGCAAATATTTTTTTGATATCTAATTGACATTCAAGGTAAGATTGTACACCCTGAACAATCAAAATAGTCAGCTATGTTTGGAGCCAGTGGATGTGCATCCACCACCATCCCCAGCAGTGGGTCCAGGCACTCACCACTCTGTGTCAAAAAAAAAGAAAAAACTTGTCCTGCACATCCCCTTTAAAGTTTGCACTTCTCATCTTAAAGCTATGCCATCTTGTAGTTGATATTTCCATCCTGGGGAAATATTTTAGCTGTCTGTCTATGTCTCTCATAATTGTATATACTATCAGGTCTCGCCTCAACCTCCTGCGTATGAGGCGCATATAGTAATTTTACAGATGACACAAAAAATTGGTGGTGTTATGATGTGTGAGGAAGGTTGTCTAAACTTCAGTAAGATATAGAACAGTTGGAAACTACAGTGGAGCATTTTACAGATGGAATTTAATCCCAACAAGAGAAGTCAAATAGAGATAGGACATGTACAGCGAGTGATAATAAGGAATGCTGAAGAAGAAAGGAACCTGAGGGTTTAAGTCCATTGCTCCCTTAAAGTGGTGTTTACGCTGGTGAAGAAAGCATATGGCATACTTCCTTGAGAAAGTAACTCCAGTGGGTCAGACAGCACCAGTGGAGGGAATAGATAGGTGCCATTTCGGGTCCTGACCCTTCTTCAGACGGATTGTAGTTGGGAGGAGAAAACCAGAAAAGAAAGTTGGAGGCGGGGCAAAGCATGGAAAATGATAGGTGGATGCAGGTGAGGGGGTGGCAGAAGAGTGGAGTAAGTGACAAAGGCTAAAGATGAAGAGATAAAAGGATGTCAGATAAAGGAGAGAAGAGGAATGACGTGCAAAGCCAAAGGGAGGGGATAAAGGTAGAAGGGGAGAGGGTGGAGAGAGGAAGTGGGGCAGGATAGTGTGAAAATGGGTGCACAGGAAAGGGAGAAGGGGTTGGGGAGTTTTACTGAAAATTGGAGAATTCAGTGTTTATACCATCAGGTTGAAAGCTACCTAGGTGGAATACAAGGTACTATTGCAGTTTGCGTGTAGCCTCAGTCTGGCGTTGGAGGAGGCCCAGGATGGAAAGATCGGAATGGGGGTTAAAATGGTTTGTAACCAGGAGACCCAGCAGACAGAGCGTGTTTTGTATCCTAGACATCTTTCTCCAATATTTGCATCATCTTCAATCACCAGTCACATCTTGCCATCCCCACCTGTTTCTACTTTCTGCAGAGACCACTCCCTCCACCAATGTATTCAATGGCTTTAATTTAGTGCAGCCTAATGTGAAATGATTTTGATAAATTGTGATGATAATGCAGTGTTTCCAGGAATTGAAGCTATCTTTATCTAAACTTAACATTATCAGTAGTAAATGCTGTGTTCTTAGAATCTCCCTCAAACTAGAACAGTTCTTGATGTGCAATTGTTGGGACAGTATGAGACAGCAGTGATGAGACAGTAGTGATATACAGTGCCCTCCGTAATGTTTGGGACAAAGACTCATCATTTATTTATTTATTTATTTATGTATCCACAATTTGAGATTTGTAATAGAAAAAAAATCACATTTGGTTAAAGTGCACATTGCCAGATTTTAATAAAGGCCATTGTTATATATTTTGGTTTCACCATGTAGAAATTACAGCAGTGTTTATACATTGTCTCCCCAATTTCAGGACACCATAATGTTTGGGACACAGCAATGTCATGTGAATGAATATAGTCATGTTTAGTATTTTGTTGCATATCCTTTGCATGCAATGACTGCTTGAAGTGTGCGATTCACGGACATCACCAGTTGCTGGGTGTCTTCTCTGGTGATGCTCTGCCAGGCCTGTATTGCAGCCATCTTTATGCTTGTTTTGGGGGCGTGTCCCCTTCAGTTTTCTCTTCAGGATATAAAAGGCATGCACAGTTGGGTTCAGATCGGGTGATTGGCTTGGCCACTCAAGAATTTACTATTTTTTAGCTTTGGAAAACTTCCTTGTTGCTTTAGCAGTATGTTTGGGATTGTTGTCTTGCTGTGGAATGAACTGCCGGCCAATGAGTTTTGAGGCATTTGTTTGAACTTGAGCAGATGGGATGTGTCTATACACTTCAAAATTCATTATGCTACTACCATACATGCCCAGGCCATAACACCCCCACCACCGTGTTTCACAGATGAGGTGGTATGCTTTGGATCTTGGACAGTCCCTTCTCTCCTCTACACTTTGCTCTTGCCATCACTCTGATAGAAGTTAATCTTCATCTCATCTGTCCACAAGACCTTTTTTCCGGACTGTGGTTGCTCTTTTAAGTAGTTCTTGGCAAACTGTAACCTGGCCATCCTATTTTTGCAGCTAACCAGTGGTTTGTATCTTGCAGTGTAGCCTCTGTATTTCTCTTTATGAAATCTTCTGCGGACAGTGGTCATTGACAAATCCACACCTGACTCCTGAAGAGTGTTTCTGATTTGTCGGACAGGTGTTTAGGGATTTTTCTTTATTATAGAGAGAATTCTTCTGTCATCAGCTGTGGATGTCTTCCTTGGCCTGCCAGTCCCTTTGCAATTAGTAAGCTCACCAGGGTTCTCTTTCTTCTTATTGATGTTCCAAACAGTTGATTTTGGTCAGCCTAAGGTTTGGCTGATGTCTCTAACAGTTTTATTTGTGTTTATCAGTTTCATAATGGCTGCTTTGACTTACATTGGCACAACTTTGGTCCTCATGTTGATAAACAGCAATAAAAGTTTCCAAAGGTGATGGAAAGACTTGGTGCTGAGCTCTCTCATACCTGGATTAAGGAGGCAATTACACACACCTGTCAAGCCATGTGTCCCAAACATTATGTGCCCTGAAATGGGGGGGGGGACTATGTATAAACACAGATGTAATTTCTACATGGTGAAACCAAAATGTATAAACATGGCCTTTAATAAAATCTGACAATGTTCACTTTAACCACATGTAATTTTTTTTTCCTATTACAAATCTTAAATTGTTGAGTACAGAGGCAAATAAATAAATGATGGGTCTTTGTCCCAAACATTATGGAGGGCACTGTACCAACAATGCCACAGAACCTTCGCTTTTATGCAGTACATGGTGCACACATTGGTTCCCTTCTAAACATTGGAAGACTTGTTTTCTGTTTTACTGACTAGGGTATTGTTTTACAAAGGCATAAACAAAAGTAAAGTAAGAACGAGTTTATTCATTTAACTGAACACAAAATATCTTGTTCAAATTCACACATTGTACTGCAGGCCAAAACAGTGTACACAATCAAATTACTTTGTTTTATCTTTTCTTCCATTGCCAGTGTCATAATACACTCTCATCTGAGGTGAAGAATTGGTTTCATGTCTAGAATGAATTTGAGAGATCAGCGAGTCACAAAACATGGATCAAGTTTCTTCATGGTTTGATATCAGGATACAGTTATGTGAAATTTAAATTATTTGGTTTAAAGCAGTTGTCATTTTGAAGAAACATTACAGGGAGTAACTTTATGTCAGCTCTATATCTAGAATTTCTTCCTAGCTTCCACTGAACCCTCAAATGTTTGCTATTTTGTTTTGAAATGGCATCATGTTCCATCACTTGCCTTGTTCTAATGCTTCACCTTCAACCATTTTGCCTAGTTTCACCCTTCTATGCTTTCAATAACTCTCATTCTCTATGGGCCACCCACACACCATGCAAGGTTTCTCATCAAAATGAGAAACATCAGGAGGATCCCAACCAGAAAATTAATCTGTCCATTTCCTTCCACTAGCCAGCTGAATTCCTCCAGCAGTTTGTTTTTCCTCAAGAATCCAGCATCTGCAATCTCTTGTGTTTCCTCTCTCAATCGAAGTGATTTCTTCCTCTGTCTTAACTTATCAAACCCTTTTTTTGTGTTTACTGTCTTATGCCAGGTCCATTTCCTCTGCATTTGCAAAAGTGAATTTTTCCTATTTATTATTTTAAATGGCACCTTTAAATACTGTAACCCCTCGTTTTAATTGGGCTCTACACCAGCCCCGGCTCACACTGCCGACCCAGACCATTTACAGCCCGGTTTTCCCACGCCACCCCGGCTTGCATCGCGACCCCAGCCATTTACAGCCCTGGCTGCCAATGCCACACCTGGCTCACGCAGCCTCTTCAGCTATTTACAGCCTCTGCTGTCCACGCCATCCCTGGCACACACTGTCTTCCTGGCCCATTACAATCCCGGGTGCCAATGCTGGCCACTTCCAGGCCAGACCTACTGCTGCCACCGCCAGCCACACAAGTTCCTTGGTCGTTTTACGAATGATAATTTATGAAAGAGAAATTATGCTTGACAAAGATATTAGCAATTAGGAAGATGATCGAGTAAAACCTATAAGATCATAGAAACAGACTAGTCGGCCCATCGAGTCTACTCCGCCATTTGATCATGGCTCATCCATTTAAACCTCTAGTTGTAGTGTATTTAGTTTCCAAAAGGCATTTAATAAGGTGGCATTAAATAGGATTATTACACAAGGTAAAGGCCCATAGATTTCAGAGTAATATATTGATTAGGATTTAGGAGCAAGGAGGTCCTACTGCAGTTGTACAGGGCCCTGGTGAGACCACACCTGGAGTACTGTGTGCAATTTTGGTCTCCTAATTTGAGGAACGACATTATTGTTATTGAGGGAGTGCAGCGTAGGTTCACCAGTTTAATTCCCGGGATGGTGGGCCTGACGTATGATGAAAGAATGGGTCGACAAGTTGTTTTCGCTGGAAGTTAGAAGGATGGGCGGGGATCTTATAGAAACGTATAAAATTCTTAGAGGATTGGATAGGGTAGATGCAGGAAAAATGGTCCCGATGTTGGGGGAGTCCAAAACCAGGGGTCACAGTTTAAGAATGAGGGGTAGGCCATTTAGGACTGAGATGAGGAAAAGTTTTTTCAGCCAGAGAATTGTGAATCTGTGGAATTCTTTGCCATAGAAGGCAGTGGAAGCCAATTCACTGGATGTTTTCAAGAGTAAGAGTGGGGCCTGTCCCACGAGCATGCGACTGCATGCGGCAAGCGCGACCAAACCGGAAGCGGGGGCCGCGCGGAGGTCGAATGATCCCGTACAAGTTGACGTGAAGTTCGAGCGAAGTCCACGGGACGTTCGCGCTAGGCGTACGGCGTCGAGACGGTGCGTACGCCCGTCAGGCCGTTGCCGCACGGAATTTTTGAACAGTGTCAGTTTTTCGGAGCCCCGCGCGATGTCGGGACCAGCTCCGCACAACTCCATTCGGCTCCGGCGATCGAAGTGGGACCGGCCCCGCGAGGTCGTACGGCTCAAGCGTTAGGTCGCGCTTGCCATATGCAGTCGCATGCTCGTGGGACAGGCCCTTTAGATTTAGCTCTTATGGCTAAGGGAATCAAGAGATAGGGGGGAAAAAGCCGGAACGGGTACTGAATTTGGATGATCAGCCATGATCATATTAAATGGCGATGCTGGCTCGAAGGGTCGAATGGCCTATTCCTGCTCCTATCTTTTATGTTTCTATGATTAGCATAGGATTGGTTAACTGATTGAAACGGAGAATGGGATAAATGGATCATTCTCAGATTTGCATGCTATGACAACTATGGTGCATCATTTATCGACTGTATATTCATTTGATTTTGAAGAGATTGATGGTATTGTATCCATGTTTGCAGAAGGTATAAAGAAAATAGGAAAGTAAGTTGTGAAAAATATAGACTGGTTTAATAAAAATAAGGAAAATGTGAAAAAAAAGAAGAAAATGTGACCTTATTCATTTTGTAGGGGAAAAAACATTAAAGCATGTTTTAATTTGTGAGACTAATAAGGACAAGAGGGAGTCTGGGTACCTTCAAACAAGAAGTACAAAGTTAGGGCATAGGTGCAGTAAGTAATTGGTAAATGCAATGAAATGTTCGTCTTTATTGCAAGAGAGAGGAAACAAAGCTAGGAAGATCTTGTTACAGCTGCAGATGACTTTGTGACTACGATTGTATATGGTTCCGGTCTCCTTATTCAAGGAAGCATTTAGTTGCTTCAGAGGTGGTTTGCTAACCTGATTTTTGGATTGAGTAGGTTTTATTTTGAGGTTGAATTGATTGGGCCATGTTGTTTTGAGTTTTTCACTAAAACATATAAAATTCTGTTGGATATTAACGGGAAAGAAGATGTTAAAATATTTCCCCAGTAACAGAAATCCAAAACGGGGATCACAGGGCTCCCACTTAACTATTTTTCCCTGTTGCCAGCCGGGCAACCGTGGCAGCTTTTTAGGTTGCCAAATGATAATTTAGGTGGTCATTTAAGACTGTTTGCATGCCGCGTGCGATAATGTGCTCGGACGAAGTGTGTAATTACCAGTTGGAATTATGCTCAATGAAGCATTCACATATTATTTCTGCTTCAAATAGTCACAAACTAAACATATTCACCAATGAAGACATGATATATACCACAATGACATGCAGCAAAATTATAATACAGTATCTCAACTCTGTTTACACATTGCAATTAATGCAATTTCTATTAGTTCTTTCCACTTCCAAACAAAGATGTGGATGGATCATTCAGCGTATGATCAACCTGTGTCATTAAATCCTGGACCATGGTAACATATATGCTTAACCATGCACACAACAGATTGATGCAAGCATGTTTTCTGTGAAGGACCGAAAATTACCATGACATGGCCATAGCATGGGTCGTTATACAGAAACACCCTCGCTTCCTACATAATTTATCCATAACAAAATATACAGGTTGCAAGGAAATTTCTAAAGGCATTTTATGATAATAGCTGTTAAAACCGACTATACCCATCTGACTGGTTAAACATTACACTAACTGACAAGAGATGGCCAAAGGACAACTGCAGCAAATGTTCTTTTGGAAATATGTTTAAAGGTGTCAAAACGACACATTACCGGACATTCAGATTAGATGTATGTGTTGTGAACAGCAATGAAGATACCCAGATAACTAATCTTAATATACCACTGATTGAATGAAAAACCTAATTTTCTGTCACAGTTTTATTCACCTGAAATTAAATTCTGTAACTCGCATCATCATGTTTTATTTATTGTTTATCAATTACAGTTTAAGACTTCATCTCCCTGATGTCAATTGTAAAATTCTCCTTTGTTGAACGTCCTTAAAGCTGGCAACTGTGTCTCAGTATGTCTCGTGCTTTGTTTTGACTGCTTTTCTACTATTATTTTTCAGTATTTCAGTGTTCATATCTTAAAAAAGAAAAAAAATCACATGGCATCATTCAGTATTGTCCTAAAATACTTTACAGTATATTCATTCATTTTCTGAGGGTTCATGCACAATAGTCCATAAAATGAAATTTATAACGACCGAAAAATCTTTTTTTAGACATTGGTTCAAAAATAAACATTGGCAAAGATACCAATGTTTGGCATTGGCAAAGATACCAAGGATAACTCTCCTTATTTACCATGGGATTTTTTTAATCCCAATCAACGGTAGATAGGACTTGGTATAATATCTCAATGCAATTGGTGTAATTTTTCTATTGGAATATCATCCTCAAATTAGTATGTCAATTGATACTGCTTTTATGAAAAGGGCTTCTTCTTCTTGCGTACGGTGTGCACAGCCTAAAGTTGTAGGACCACGTGAAGGTTGCAATCTTCACGTGGTCAACTTAATGAAATCATTAAGTTGAAACCTTTCAGTGTCGTTCTCTTTTGGTATTTTGCAAATATTAATTCATTTTCCCCAGAGAACTCTTCCCATTCTTCCATGTAACCCTCTACTTTAGTTGATGAACAAAGGATCTACTTTGAGACTTTATCGCTTCCCTATTGATAACTGTGTGTTGAGTTGCTAAGACTGGATTTCCCTTAATTAAGCTCTTTCTCGCTTTAATCTGCCAACATAATACTTATTTCCTACTCCTTTCATATTATTTAATATCTCCTTATTTTGTTTGGTATCCAATTTTGGTTGATAATGCTCCTGTGGATTGGCTTGGCATACTTGACAAGATTAAATTTGGCACAATACATAAACTATTGTGTTTTTTTGAAATTATTTAATCGATTTATTTGGTTAGACCGTATCCACTGCAGATAGTTACCATCCCCGGACACACATTTGGTGCTTGAGACTCCTGCCCACCCTGTGCGACAGTTGCCTCTGCTCCACCCGCTGGTCTCTCCTCCACCTCAGTCCCAACCCTGGGGCCAATGGCAGAGGGGTCTTTCCCCGATGTACCTGGGGTGTCAAGACTATCGACCGTCTATCCCTCCCCCCAGTTTGGCCCAGAGTGGACTCTGGTGCACCAGACTCAGGGATTCCCTCCAGAGCCAGGTCCTGAGGAAGAAAAGGCCTGGTTTCCCCCACCCACTCCCGGTCTACAGTCTCTAACTCCAGAGGCGTGCTCTGCACCTCGTCTTGGGTGGGTTTCTCCTGGGCTTCCTCGGGTGCCTGATGCGGGACTCCCTTCCCAACAGGAATCTCCTCCTGCCCCATATCACCCGAGTGGTCCCCATCGCCACCCTCCCCAGAATCCCCTCCAGAACATGGGACCGGAGTCTGAACCAGAGAGCAGGAGTCTTCCTCCATCACAGTACTACCTTGGAGGATTCCCATTCATCCCCCTTCCACTCCTCACTAGAGAGATTCCTCCTCTTTTTCGATGGGGAGGAGCTCACAGACTCTGGGGTCACCTGAGCAACCTTCCTCTGTGGCACCCCCTCCTCCTGCCCAATCCCCACCGCCCCCGGCTGGATTATGGGGCTTGCAGACTCCCTAACGAGAGGTAACGGGATGGGTGGAACGTACTTGTCACCAGGGTTTTGTTCCCCATGTGTTTCAACTCCTTTGCCTGCAACCCCAGCATTCCCTGACTCAACTACAGGGGGTGGGAGCGGTGGGGGGTGAGGGGGATTAGTGGCACCAGGAGAGCAGGCCTCTGCCCGGGATTTGGGGCAATTCCTCTGAATATGCCTTACTACTTTATAGACATGACACCTTGGGCGCTCCGATGTCCAGTAGACGGTCAAATCCCACCCATCCTGCTAGACACAGAAGCCCCCGTCAACTACCTCCTCCCGGTGCAGCAACATCGTCAGCTGGCTCTGGAGGAAAAGAACGTGCGCAGCTCCTTCCTGCAGAACCTCTGGGATATCGGGGTGATGTCCATAAGTACCTTCCCCAGGTGTGAAGGTGGGGACGGAGGCCTCATTTGTGATGTTGGACAGGACCACTCGCTGCGCGTGGTTGCCAATGGCTCGATCTGCAGGAATGTTCGCCCCACTGAGATTTTTACTCACTGCCACGTTCACCCCCTCAACAGACTCGAGGAAGAACACTGCCTTCCCAAACATCCTTCCCACATACAGGACACCTGCGGGCTTGGCCGCCACGGCCACGGGCAGCCGAGCAGTCCTCCAGGTTCATCTGAGGGGGCAAGTAGCACTTTATCCCATGCTCGAAAGGCAGGTTCCTCATTGGGAACCGGGCCGCAAGAGGAGCAGCTGAAGCAGCCACTTCTGCATAGCTCCTGGAAGGCCCTGCTCTCCCAGAACACTGAACCTGCATGGTATCAGGCGCTACAATTTAAACATAGCACTCACACACAATGCCTGACAGACAGTCCAAATGGCACGAGGCCAAGTCCAACACAAAAACAATATGGAACAGTTCGAGGGAGGGAGGCAAAGTGGTGTTGCCTCGAACGATGATAATGGCGGCTCCCCCGAAAAACTGCTGCGTCACCACCTCTTCGCCCGGCTATCTAGCCTCTCCTGCATTCCATGGCGAGATGCTGACCTCACAGGCAATCCCAGCTGGTCTTCGCTACTCCTGCAGCAACGAAAAGGATTTGCCTTCAGTCGTAGTTGTTGGAAACCTCCTATCTCCTTCAGTCTTGCCAAGAGAAAGGAGGCCTCGTCAGCTCCAGGCTCCAAGGCTGCAGTAGGTCGAGGCGGTGCAGAAATCCTCCCACACCGCACAAAAGCCAGACCGGTCAACACTGATGAGGCAGTAGGGGGGGATTGTTCTGGACGCAGATGTAAAAGCCCAGACAGATTTTCTTTCCCCTTTTGGTGTGCTACAGTTTCCTGGCTGGTTGCCAGCCAGTTGTGGGAGCTCGGCAGTTAGTTGATAAGACTGCTTGCAGTCCCAAAAACAAGTAGAAACTTTTAAAACAAGTCCCTGCAGTGTCACAGAGATACACAAGGATGTTTAAATGTACCGCTGTGCCTCCGAATTCCAATAAGATGTTTAAATTCACTCGTTTTTGTGTTTGGATGGGTGCTTCGCAACACCACACGTCCTCGCGTAACCAGCTTGGAGGGGATGATGATATTAAACACTGAGCTGTAGTCTATAAACAACAGCCTGACGTATGTTTTTATTGTCCAAGTCGTCCAATGCATAGTGGAGAGCCAGTGAGATTGCATCCTCCGTTGACCTGTTGTGACGGTAGGCAAACTTTAGTGGGTCGAGATTCTTGTTGAGGTAGGAGTTGATATCCATCATAAGCAACCTTTCAAAGCACTTCATCACCACAGAAGTTAGTGCCACTGGTCGATAACTGTTGAGGCACTTCACCTAACTCTTCTTGAACACTGGTATTATTGATGCCCACTTAAAGCAGGTGGGAACCTCAGACCTCAGTAGTGAGAGGTTGAAAATGTCCGCAAAAGCCCCAGCCAGTTGGTCTACACAGGTTTTGAGAACTCGACCGGGTATATCATCAGGTTCAGGAGCTTTCCGACGGTTCACCCCCCCCCCTGAAGGATCTTCTGACGTCCGCCTCTGTGATTGTAATACCATAGAATAGGTATCCCTTACTTGATGAAGCTTTGAAAGGATCGGTGGCAAAATTTCAATTAGTGGAGCACCACCACAGGATTTCCTTATGTAATTCATGCACTAGCTCTCTTTGCAGGCTTTACTTCCCGACAGGGCCACTGCCGCTGACATGTGCAGGCCATGTGCCATTATCCAGACAAGAGATCTGATCAATTATATGCTCCATGATCATTGCAAATGCTCCTTTGAAGTTCTTCCCTTTGTAGCTAGTTGCAGCAAAGAACTTGCTTCAAGGCTTATTTCTACTTTTGCACCTAACCACTTTTGAGAGTGTGCGATGGTTTCATTCTTTGCTGTCCCACTTCCTCTCACACTTTTTCAGTACTATCTTCATCTTTATAACCTGAAAATAATAAAATACTACTTGTACAAAACTTTCCAATGAGAAACATCTCTGTAGCATAGGATGTTACTCTGTTTTCCCATTGTATAAAGGTTTCTTACTTTAATAGCATTTGAGCGCAGTTAGATCAAATTCAAAACTTAAAGCGATTTAAGAAAAATCACACATCACCAGCTGCTTCCTTTTCCACAGACTAATCTGCTTATAATAAATGTACCCGATACATTCAAAATGGTGAAATAAATTGTGAATTTTGCTGCCACTATTTTGTAATTTGGATCATTGGTTAACAAACATAAAACGTGCTTGTTTCATTCATTACCACCCACGTTTGTAGCCAGGGTGAGAGGGGTCAGAGATGATCTTACCCACTCGCTCCCTGGCCCTTGCAGTGTACAGTTCGTCAATGGGGGGGGGGGGGGGGGGAAGGTTGCAGCCAACAACCTTCTCAGCTGATCGGAAGATTGCAGCCAACAACCTTCTCAGTTCTCTGCAGCCTCCGGATGTCGTGCTTGGTGGCTGAGCCAAACCAGACCATGATGGAGAAGGTGAGGACTGACTCTACGATGGCAGTATGGAATTGGACCATCATTGCCTGTGGCAGATTGTGTTTCCTCTGTTGTGCCTTTTTGACTGGAGTCGATGGTGGCCCCCTATTTCAGGTCCTTGGAGATGATGGTTACTCAAGGAACTTAAAATACTCCACAGATGTGACTGTGATGTTGATGGTGAGTGCGGGGAGGGGAGGGGGATCTCTCTTAAAGTCTACTATCAATTCCACTGTCTTAAGAGCATTGAGCTCCAGGTTGTTACAAAGCCACCAGGACGGCAGCTGTGTCACTTCCTGTCTGTAGGCAGATTCCTACCCTTCCTGGATCAGTCAAATCAGGGTTATGTTGTCCGCAAACTTGAGAAGCTTGACAGAGGAGTCTGTGGAACAGTCGTTGGTATAGAGAGTAAAGGAGAGGAGAGAGTACGCAGCCTTGCGGTGCTCCTTTGCTGAGGGTCTGCGGGTCAAAGATGTGCTTTCCCAGCATCACATGCTGCTTTCTGTCTGTCAGGAAGTTGGTGTTCCACTGGCAGAGGGGTTCAGGCACAATCAATTTGGAGTGGTGTAGCTCTGGCACAATGGTGTTAAATGTAAAGCTAAAATCAACAAACAAAATCCTTGCACAGGTCCCCTGGCGGTCTAGGTGCTGGAGGATGAAGTGCAGGCCCAGGTTGACTGCATCATCCACCGCTCTATTGGCCCAGTATGCAAACTGCAGAGGGTCGGCCAGGGGGTTTGTGATATTTTTCAGCTAGGCCAGCACAAGTCTTTCAAGGGTCTTCATGACTACAGAGGTCAGTGCGACAGGCCTGTAGTCATTAAGAAGTAATCCTTGTTTTTTTTGGTACAGAGACAATAGTGGAGACTTTGAAGCAGGCAGGGTCAGTACAGGTTTGCAGGGACTGGTTGAAAATGTCTGCGTAGACTGGTGCCAGTTGTTCGGCACAGAGCTTGAGGGCAGAGAGGGAAACATTCTCTGGCCCTGGAGATTTCTGGCTTTTCTGTCTTCTGAACAGCCTCTCCACCTCCACGACTTCTATTGTTAGTGATGGAGAAGTGGCCAGTGATGTTGTGCAGCAAGGAGAGGGTGGGTAGAGGACGATGGCCCTGTCTTTGCAGACTGGAGTCAGGCTGTGAGTAGGTGTGAAGTGTTGGTTTGGGAGGGGGATAGGAGGTACCCTACCTGTATATCGAACCGCAGTAGAACTCGTTCAGGTCATTGATCAGCTGATGATTGTCCAAGGAGGGGGGGGGGCTTTCCCATTGCAGATGGTGATTTCTTGAAAGCCCTACCAGGAAGAATCACCAGCTGAGAACTTGGTTGAAGTATGTAAACTCCAGCGAGAATAAAAGAGGTGAATTCCCTCGGAATATAAAAGGGTTTGCAGTTTATAATATTTGGTGTTTGGAGGTACCGTATGTCTGATGTCAATGAATACCTCTCTCGTGTAAGTGATCTTTGTGAGGTTTTCACAGACGACACAAACGAACAACATACAAAACAGTAGGGAGCAGTACAACGTGGCTGCCATCGTCAGCACCAGCTGGAAGTTTTGTTGGTAAGTGGGCAGAGAAGGCAATAGAATATTAACAAGTAAATTTGGGAGTGAATCGGAGGCATGTATACTGGAAGAAACAAATTAAATCTGGCTACTCAAAAATGAGAAAGAAGAAAATGAAATGCTGGATATGTGAAGTGCAAAACTGGGATGTTTGTTATCTGAAATTTTTGAATTCAATGTTAAATCCACAAGTCTATGCTGTGCTAAGTTGGAAGATGAGATGCTTTTCCTCGAGTTTCTGTTGAGGTTTATTTGAACAGCATAGGAGACCAGAGGCCGGGAAGCCAGAATGGAAATGGGGCATTTACTGAAGGCCAGACCAAATAGGAGTGTTCTATAAGAGATCATCCAATCTGTGATTGGCTTCTTCAAGCTGGTGGAGGCCATTCCATGAGTACCAAACTTAACTGAAGAAAGTACAATTGCTGCTTCACTGGAAAAAAAGTTTGGACGATGTAAAAGGATAGGTGTTGCAACTTTTGCTTGGAATTATCCCATGCGAAGAGAAGCAGGTATTGGTGAAGATGGAAGGGTGAACTAGGGAGTGCTGGAGGGAACAGCTATGTTTGAATGCTGGAAGGACTGAAAAAGGAGGAGGGTCCTGTTATTTTTTCTCAGATTGACTGATTTCGCTTTCTGAATAATGCTGCCTTAGTATTTTATTTTGTGGAAATGTTACATTTAAAATCATAGTGGTACAGGTGCACAACCTTTTATCCGAAGATCCAAATAACGAAAACCTCCGAATAGCGGACATTTTTTCGGTCCTTGAAGAAAGGTCCTTGAAAACGTTCACCGAGGGCGGCCCACAGAGGTGACAGCGGAACCTCCGGTCGGTCCTCGAAGAAAGGGGAACTAAATCCCCATTCATAAAAGAGAAGGTGAGGGTATATTGCGCGGGAGGGTTAATAATTGACAATATGCTGCTGCCTGCCCGCTGAGTTAAAAAGTTCCCACGGTAGACTCACGATACACAGTGTATCGTGAGTCTTGCGTGGGAACTTTTTAACTCAGCGTGCAGGCAGCAGCAGATTGTCGCTCCCTTCAGTTTCACCCCACCTACACCCCTCTGCTTCCCGGCCATGTGTGTGACCCCTTCCCTCCCCTCTCCAGCTCATTGCACCGGCGCGGGGGCTTTGTACTGTCTTCACGTCGCGATGCTAGCAGCACAGTGCCAGTCACCGGAGATGTCAGGACCAACGGGACACCGACCCCCCAGGCCCACTGCAAGCATGGAGATCCCAGATCAGCAACTCCAGCCCAACCCCGTACCAACTCCAGAGGAACATGCTCCCCGTATGGGCAGAAGCTGATGGTGTGCAAGGGACGTCTTGTTCTTGGGGTCGCGCAGCTCGGGCTGTGGGCGAACTGCCACTTGTCGCCATAGCGGCCCATCGGGGAGCGGATTCCTCTGGAGTTGGAGGGGGAGAGGGGTATTGTGCTGTTTTATCGCACCCTACTATTCCAGGGACAGAGAGACAGGACGTTCACCGAGGGCGGCCCGCAGAGGTGACAGCGGAACCTCCGGTCGGTCCTCGAAGAAAGGGGAACTAAATCCCCATCCATAAAAGAGGTGAGGGTATATTGCGCGGGAGGGTTAATAATTGACAATATGCTGCTACCTGCCCGCTGAGTTAAAAAGTTCCCACGGTAGACACGATACACAGTGTATCGTGAGTCTTGCGTGGGAACTTTTTAACTCAGCGTGCAGGCAGCAGCAGATTGTCGCTCCCTTCAGTTTCACCCCACCTAAACCCCTCTGCTTCCCGGCCATGTGTGTGACCCCATCCCTCCCCTCTCCAGCTCCCCGCTCATTGTACCGGCGCGGGGGCTTTGTACTGTCTTCATGTCAGCGATGGCAGCAGGACAGTGCAGTCACCGGAGATGCCAGGACCAATTGGACGTCGACCAACAGGCCCACTGCAAGCACGGAGAACCCAGAGACCCACAGCCAGCAGCAGCCCAGCCCCGTTCCTACTACAGAGGAACCTGGGTTGCGGATGACGGGGCGCAGCTCGCGGCGTCGTAGGGGCCCATCGGGGAGCGGGTTCCTGTTGGTCCTGACGTCTCCGGCCACCTGCTATCCTCTGGGAACTGTACCGCCCTTGCAGGAGAGTGGGGTTGTTTGCAGTTGCAGAGGGAGGGGGCAAGGGCGGTACAGTTCCCAGTCTCAGCTCCAGTCCAGGGGGGTGGCCGGAGACGTCAGGACCAACGGGACACCGACCCCCAGGCCCACTGCAAGCACGGAGATCCCAGAGACCCACAGCCAGCAGCAACTCCAACCCAGCCCCGCTCCAACTCCAGAGGAACACGTAGGGGCAGAAGCTGATGGTGTGCAAGGTGTTCTTGGGGTGGCGCAGCTCGGGCTGTGGGCAAACTGCCACTTATCGCCGTAGCGGCCCATCGGGGAGCGGATTCCTCTGGAGTTGGAGGGGGAGGGGGGTATTGTGCTGTTTGATCGCCCCCTGCTATCCCAGGGACAGGGAGACACAGCGGCTTTTTAGACTGGTGGGCAATCACTTCCAAAGTTCTGCCCACACAGTCAGTACACCTCTCCTACACTGCATTTCATACAAACATTTATTCTGCAAGAAAAAACGACATTGAAGACTCAAACTCGCGACTGGGTAACTGCCGGGATCAAGGCCCAAACTCGCGACCTAGCGGATATGAGCCGAGCACTCTACCACTGAGCCAGCCTTTAAAATCTACGCTAAAAAATTTCCATTCCGAAGACCAACAAATTCTGAATTACGAAAAGTGTCTGGTCCCAAGGCTTTCGGATAAAAGGTTGTGCACCTGTACCTTACTTTGTAAGCAGGATGTATTGGCATGAAGAAGAGTCCAAATTAAATCCGCATTAAGGAAGATCCTGGTTTTGTGATATGTAGGGAGATGTGTGTGAGATGTCAGTGACCACTGATCATAAGTGGGAGGAGTAGAATTAGGCCATTCGGAAAATCAAGTCTACTCTGCTATTCAATCCTAGCTGATCTATCTCTCCTAACCCCATTCTCCTGCCTACGCCCCATAACCTCTGCCACCCATACTAATCAAGAATATATCTATATCTGCCTTAAATATATCCAGCGACTTTGCCTCCACCGCCTTCTGTGACAAAGAATTCCACAGATTCACCACCTTCTGACTAAATAAATTCCTCCTCATCTCCTTCCTAAAAGAACGCCCTTTAATTCTGAGGCTAAGACCTCTAGTCTAGACTTTCCCACTGGTGGAAACATCCTCTCCACATCCAGATAAAGCCTGTCACTATTCTGTACATTTCAATGAGGTATCCCCTCATTCTTCTAAACTCCTGCGAATATAGGTCCAGTGCTGTCAAATGCTCTTCATATGTTAAATCTACTTATTCTTGGGATGATTCTTGTAAACCTCCTATGGACCCTCTCCAGAGCCAGCACATCCTGCCTCAGATATGTTGCCGAAAATAGTTCACAATATTCCAAATGCAGCCTGACCAGTGCCTTATATAGCCTCAGCATTACATCTCTGTTTTTGTATACAAGCCCTCTCGAAATAAATGTTAGCATTGTGTTTGCTTTCTTTACTACTGATTCGACTTGCAGATTAACTTCTTGGGAATTTTGCATGGGCTTATTACCTTGGGGAAATCTCCAGACTGAGGTGATCTGCCCAGACAAACAAAGATGCATTTCGTTGTCTCCTGTACACTGACAATGACAATTAAATTGAATCTGATCTGAAAGATGGGATGGGTTGGCGTGGGGACAACGGCATCCATCAGGCCATTTTCACTTGAAGTTTGTTGATGCATTGGCCTGGAAATTTAACTGCATCAAACCACCTGGGAAAGGCAGGTTAAGTGACAGTTTCACTTAGTAATGCAGAGTGGTGACTTCCGTGCATTCAATGAAGGGCTCTCACTTAACTTTTTTTCCCTGTTGCCAGTCGGCCAACCTAGGCAGCTTTTTAGGTTGCCAAATGACAGTTTCGGTGGTCATTTAAGACAGTTTGCATGACGCGTGCGATAATGTGCTCGGACGAAGTGCGTAGTTACCTGTTGGAATTATGCTCAATGAAGCATTCACATATTATTTCTGCTTCAAATAAAGTCACAAACTAAACATATTCACCAATCAAAACATGATATTAAAAAGCTGCCTAGGTTGGCCGACTGGCAACAGGGAAAAAAAGTTAATAAACACAATGACATGCAGCAAAATTATAATACAGTATCTCAACTCTTTTTACACATTGCAATTAATGCAATTTTTATTAGTTCTTTCCACTTCCAAACAAAGATGTGGTTGGATTATTCAGCGTGTGATCAACCTGTGTCAATAAATCCTGGATCATGGTAACATATATGCTTAACCATGCACACTACAGATTGATGCAAGCATGTTTTCTGTGAAGGACCGAAAATTACCATGACATGGCCATTGCATGGGTCGTTATTGCTATTGGCACAGAAACACTCTCGCTTCCCACATAATTTATCCATAACAAAATATACAGGTTGCATGGAAATTTCTAAAGGCATTTTATGATAATAGCTGTTAAAACCGATTATACCCATCTGACAGGTTAAACATTACACTAACTGACAAGAGATGGCCAAAGGACATAACTGCATCAAATGTTATTTTGGTAATATGTTTAAAGGTGTCAAAACGCCACATTACCGGACATTCAGATTTGATGTAAGTGTTGTGAACAGCAATGAAAATACCCAGTTTGTACGCACCAGATTTTAAAATAAATTAATGATAAACGCTCATTAAATACAGTACTGATACTCCATATTAAGAGCATTGATTTGCTGTTAAAATTCATTCTGTAATAACGTGTCAACGGTAGCAGTGACAATCGAACACTGCGGTTTTTATGTTTCACGTGTTCACAATTTAATTAATCCATCTTTATGGACTAAAGCAAATAATAACATTGGGAATTAAAACACATTTGATTGCATTCCATTATTAAACATAGTCAATTTTCGCTCGGAAGACATTTCCAGCACAATAGGGTCAGGGAGGGGGGGGTTGTGTGAATCAGTGCGGGGTGGATAGATGGCGGGGGGGTTGAGAAGGCAATCGATGCGGAATGGATGGATTGAGGCAGGTGAATTAGGACATGTTGGTTGGAGTATGTAAAATTGTGAGGGGAGAGCACGGGGGATGTCAGTGGTGTTGAAATGGGGGGGGGGGGGATCAGTACGGGATGAATGGGGGTAGACAAAAATGCTGGAGAAACTCAGCGGGTGAGGCAGCATCTATGGGGCGAAGGAAATAGGCAAGGTTTCGGGTCGAAACCCTTCGTCAGACTGTTCTCCCCATTCTTCTTGAATGGGGGGGATCAGTACAGGATGGATGGTGGGGGGGGATCTGCGCAGGACGAATGGGGGGGATCAGTACAGGATGAATGGGGGGGGGGGGGTCAGTACAGTGTGGATCAGAGGGTCTGTGCAGGATGAATGGGGGATCATTACAGGATGAATGAGGGGATCAGTACAGGATGAATGGGGGGGGGGGTCGTAACGGGATGAATGGGGGGGGATCGGTACAGGATGAATGAGGGGATCAGTATAGGATGAATGGGGGGATCGGTGCAGGATAAATGGAGGGTGGGTCAGTACAGGATGAATGGAGGGATCAGTATAGGATGGATGGGGGAGCAGTTCAGGATGGATGGGGGAGCAGTGCAGGATGGATGGGAAGGGGGGTCAATGCAGGATGAATTGGTGGACCAGTGTAAGATGGATGGGGGGTGGCAGGAGAATCAATGCGAGGTGGATAGGGTGATGAATAGATTGGGGGGTGGGGGGGGGGGATTGGGGGGTAGATGGGGAATGTCAGTGAGGACTGAATAGAGGCGGGAATGGGGATCAGTGTGGGATGGAGAGGAGGGGTCTCAGGATAAGAGGGGTGGAGGGGGGGCGCTCAAAGGTGGGGAGGAAGGAAGGTCAGCGCTCCTCGGACAACACCGCCCCGCTGCCTTGGCCGTCCCCGTCCACAGCCAAGTGCCGCTGCCAAAGTTGGGATTTCCTCACCACCGCCTCCCCTCCTCCGCCAGCCAACAGGAAGGTGTGGGGCCGAGCGGTGCAGCTCAAAGATGCTATAGGATCTTTGGTGTAGCTGCTTCAGATGGCGGAAGGAAGTCTCCCCCTCCCACCCTCGGCGTGCGAGAGAGTTTATTTTGAAAGCGGTTATCGGCGTTAGTGGATTTGCAAGCAGCGACCGCTATCAGGGCGGGCAGGGTGCGGGAGGAGGGAGCCGTGGCCGCTGCTGCTGCTGCTGCTGTGCGGGGCCCGTCATTCGCTCCGACCCCTCATCACTCCGCACCTAGTATCTTTGCCCGCACAGCCATCACCGACACAAAATCTTACGTTCCTTTTCTCCAGAGATGCTGCTGCACCCGCTGAGTTTCTCCAGCTTTTTTGTGTACCTTTGACGTTTAGGTAGCCCGGCGACACTTTGGGTGGTCATTGGCACACGGGCAACTGCTAATTTCGAGCCCTGCAATGTGCTTAAGGTGTATCATTCATATAGATGGTGCGACAACGGATGAAGAAGGCTCGCTGGTGCACATTGTGGAAGATGTCGGCAACTCAGCCGGCAGTTGTTCTTCAACGCCTTCTGGTTCATCTTCCCAGTGTTGCATTGATAGTGGATGCAACTGAAAGAGCAGTGAGCCCGGGCAATGCTTTTATATCTATGAAGCACATGGGATGCCCTTGCTATCCTCCCATGACAACACAGGTCATCTTGGAAACGGGACCACCTATTGTGAATTGTTTATGTAAGTGTGAGTATATGTAAGTGACCTAGTAGGGGAGTGCCTGGTCATGGAACAAAAGATGGGTAGATATGGTTAAGGAAATATCAGCTGATATAACCATATAACCATATAACCATATAATAACCATATAACAATTACAGCACGGAAACAGGACATCTCGGCCCTACAAGTCCGTGCCGAACAAATTTTTTTTTCCCCTTAGTCCCACCTGCCTGCACTCATACCATAACCCTCCATTCCCTTCTCATCCATATACCTATCCAATTTATTTTAAATGATACCAATGAACCTGCCTCCACCACTTCCACTGGAAGCTCATTCCACACCGCTACCACTCTCTGAGTAAAGAAGTTCCCCCTCATATTACCCCTAAACTTCTGTCCCTTAATTCTGAAGTCATGTCCTCTTGTTTGAATCTTCCCTATTCTCAAAGGGAAAAGCTTGTCCACATCAACTCTGTCTATCCCTCTCATCATTTTAAAGACCTCTATCAGGTCCCCCCCTAACCTTCTGCGCTCCAGAGAATAAAGACCTAACTTATTCAACCTATCTCTGTAACTTAGTTGTTGAAACCCAGGCAACATTCTAGTAAATCTCCTCTGTACTCTCTCTATTTTGTTGACATCCTTCCTATAATTGGGCGACCAAAATTGTACACCATACTCCAGATTTGGTCTCACCAATGCCTTGTACAATTTTAACATTACATCCCAGCTTCTATACTCAATGCTCTGATTTATAAAGGCTAGCATACCAAAAGCTTTCTTTACCACCCTATCTATATGAGATTCCACCTTCAAGGAACTATGCACGGTTATACCCCGATCCCTCTGTTCAACTGTATTCTTCAATTCCCTACCATTTACCATGTACGTCCTATTTTGATTTGTCCTGCTAAGGTGTAGCACCTCACATTTATCAGCATTAAACTCCATCTGCCATCTTTCAGCCCATTTTTCCAAATGGCCTAAATCACTCTGTAGACTTTGGAAATCCTCTTCATTATCCACAACACCCCCTATCTTGGTATCATCTGCATACTTACTAATCCAATTTACCACACCTTCATCCAGATCATTGATGTACATGACAAACAACAAAGGACCCAACACAGATCCCTGAGGCACCCCACTAGTCACCTGCCTCCAACCCGATGAACAGCCATCCACCATTACCCTCTGGCTTCTCCCATTCAGCCACTGTTGAATCCATCTTGCTATTCCTGCATTTATACCCAACAGTTGAACCTTCTTAACCAACCTTCCATGAGGAACCTTGTCAAAGGCCTTACTAAAGTCCATATAGACAACAACCACTGCTTTACCCTCGTCAATTTCCCTAGTAACCTCTTCAAAAAATTCAAGAAGATTAGTCAAACATGATCTTCCAGGCACAAATCCATGTTGACTGTTCCTAATCAGACCCTGTTTATCTAGATGCTTATATATATTATCTCTAAGTATCTTTTCCATTAATTTGCCCACCACTGAAGTCAAACTAACAGGTCTATAATTGCTAGGTTTACTCTTAGAACCCTTTTTAAACAATGGAACAACATGCGCAGTACGCCAATCCTCGGGGACTATTCCCGTTTCTAATGACATTTGAAATATTTCTGTCATAGCCCCGGCTATTTCTACACTAACTTCCCTCAATGTCCTAGGGAATATCCTGTCAGGACCTGGAGACTTATCCACTTTTATATTTTTCAAAAGTGTCAGTACTTATTTTACTTTGAACCTCATAGTATCCATAGCTACTCTACTAGTTTCCCTTACCTCACATAATTCAATATCCTTCTCCTTGGTGAATACCGAAGAAAAAAAATTGTTCAATATCTCCCCCATCTCTTTTGGCTCTGCAGATAGCTGTCCACTCTGTCTCTCCAATGGACCAATTTTATCCCTCGTTATCCTTTTGCTATTAATATAGCTGTAGAAACCCTTTGGATTTACTTTCACCTTACTTGGCAAAGCAACCTCATATCTTCTTTTAGCTTTTCTAATTTCTTTCTTAAGATTCTTTTTACATTCCTTATACTCCTCAAGCACCTCATTTACTTCATGCTGCCTATAATTATTGTAGATCTCCCTCTTTTTCCGAACAAGATGTCCAATTTCCCTTAAAAACCAGGGCTCTTTCCAATTTTTACTGTTTCCTTTCAACCGAACAGGAACATAAAGATTCTGTACTCTTAAAATTTCCCCTTTAAATGTCCTCCATTTCTCTTCTACATCTTTCCCATAAAACAAAATGTCCCAGTTCACTCCTTTTAAATCTTCTCGCATCGCAACAAAGTTAGCCTTTCTCCAATCAAAAATCTCAACCCTAGGTCCAGTTCTGACCCTCTCCATAATTATATTGAAACTAATGGTATTGTGATCACTGGACCCGAAGTGCTCCCCAACGCATACCTCCGCCACCTGTCCCATCTCATTTCCTAACAGGAGGTCCAGCACTGCCCCTCCTCTAGTAGGCACCTCTATGTATTGCTGCAAAAAACTATCCTGCACACATTTTACAAACTCCAACCCATCCAGCCCATTTACAGAATGTGTTTCCCAGTCTATGTGTGGAAAGTTGAAATCTCCCACAATCACTACCTTGTGCTTACTACTAATATCTGCTATCTCCTTACATATTTGCTCTTCCAAATTCTCGTTCCCCGTTTGGCGGTCTATAATACACCCCTATAAGAGTTGCTACACCTTTCCCACTTCTCAATTCCACCCAAATAGCCTCCCTAGATGAGCCCTCCAATCTATCCTGCCAAAGCACTGCTGTAATATCTTCCCTGACTAGCAATGCAACACCTCCACCTCTTGCCCCTCCAATTCTATCACACCAGAAGCAGCGAAATCCTGGAATATTTAGTTTCCAATCACAGCCCTCCTGCAACCACGTTTCACTGATCACCACAACATCATACTTCCAGGTGTCTATCCAGACTCTAAGCTCATCCACCTTTCTTACAATGCTCCTAGCATTAAAATATGCACATTTAAGAAAATCCCCGTCTCTTATTCTCTGTTTATTTCCTTTTTTTTCTTTCTCCTCTTGTGTCCGAGTGCTTCCCATTTCTGCTTCCTGCCTCCCATTCTGTCTACTACCTTTCGCTATTTGAGTCCCTCGCCCCAACCATTCTAGTTTAAAGTCTCCCCAGCTGCCTTTGCAAATTTCTCCGCTAGGATATTGGTCCCCCTCGGGTTCAAGTGCAACCCATCCTTTCTGTACAGGTCCCACCTTCCCCAAAAGAAGTCCCAATGATCCAGGAACTTGAATCCCTGCCCTCTGCACCAGTCTTTCAGCCACGCATTTATCCTCCACCTCGCTCCATTCCTACTCTCACTGTCGCGTGGCACAGGCAGTAATCCTGAGATTGTTACCTTTTTGGTCCTTTTTCTTAACTCTCCTCCCAACTCCCTAAATCCTCCCTTCAGGACCTCTTCCCTTTTTTTAACCTATGTCATTGGTACCTATGTGTACCACGACCTCAGGCTCCTCTCCCTCTGATTTAAGGATATCTTGGATGCGTTGAGACACGTCCGAGACCTTGGCACCATATCTCAATAAATGGTGGAACAAGTTCTGGGAATTTAATGGCCTGACCCTGCATTGCTGTTTTTTATTTTTACTAACAATTTCTAGGAGAAACTTCTAAAATATTATTTGATATAAGTTTAAAATTTACCATCTACTTAGCACAGTTGATGCTTACAAGGTTAAATATTAAACAGCTGACACAAAGTTAGTCACAATTATTTCACTTAGGAAATCACACCTATCGTATAGTAAAACAGTAAATGTTAAATAAAACTCCAAATGGCAAAGATTCACTTTGCACTTCATGCATGTCAGCCACATTCTGCACACTGCTTTTAAGCTGTTAATTGAGGTAATATTGTAATGTAGGTATAGGGTGCTGTAGCTTTCTGTCTGCAAAATTCCAAATAGCACGTTTTTCATTTACATTTTGAGAAATACCAGTGTATCTGGCCAGGAATGTTAATCGTGTATCTTGAATTGGTTAGTATACACAGTGAGCCAGAAATGTTGTGTTCAGGTCTCAAGTGAACAATATAAATTCAATGCATTAGAAGCGACTTTCTCTGCATTAGATCACTGATTATAATTTCAATTTGATGTCCCCTTCGATTTCCATTTATAAAGCTGAATAAATATAGATAGATTATAAATTCATTAGATTATCAAATTAGTGACTCGCTAACCATGAATGCTAAAAGGATTTAAATATGTAACTGACATTTGTAAAATAACCAAATGATTTCAAAAGTCAAGAGTGTTTAATTATCATGTGTACAGACAACAGAACAATGAAATTCTTACGCAGCGGTTTACAGACCCGTAAATACCATATACACATAATATATAATATTTTTTTAATTCAATAAATTAATAATCATAATAGTACAAAAAATAAGTCCTTGTGGCAATATTGTTGATATATTCAGATTAGACAATTAGTAAAATCTCATGTTGGCCTACTTCTGTTGTTGATCAGAAATGAGATGTAAATATATCCCAACTGTCTTTTTATTCAGTATTGTTTTAAAAATCTAGCTTGGAAGGGACTTTGTATTGGTATTAAATTTTATCTTAAGCCAGCAGCTTTCACTTTCTTGAACACCGATCTTACTGAGTGAAGATCAACTAATCCATCACATGAGAGACCATGTTTGTGATTAATTTAATGATTTAATAAAATGAATATTTCAGTTGGTGTTTTACTAAAAATTGAGTTTGCAGTAAGAAGGCCCTCAGAAATTCATGATTTTATCCATTTACTCTAATGGATTAGAACAATTAGAACATAAATGAAAAGGGCTAAATTCAGTAGTACCAGAAGACAGTGGTGGTGTTTATAATTTGAAAATAATCCTTTTGAAATTGCTTCCAATGCAGACAATGGTAGTTTGGTTTGTTGTTCTATTAGGATTATCAGGACTTGCTAGAACCAGGATCCAATGTCACGATTGTCTGAGAACATGCTCTGGTGAGGATACTAGGTCAAATGCAAAGCATTATGTGTTGTAATGGCCAGTTATCACAATTGTCACTTGTATTCGATGATTACACAGAACTAATGACAATACAAGGCAAGGATTTGCCAGGCAAGCCAGAGATCAGTTTGCCCACTGTGCTTGGTGTTCAGAATTTGCTTTATCCAGACTGCCACAAGAAGATTATGACGTGGATAACAAGAATATATTTCCTGTTAAAACTGAGGGTTAATAATTTTCCAATCATTTTTACAAAGATCACCAAGACAACACAGGTAGGCACAGTCTACAATTGAGACTGTGAACAATTCCTGTTATTTGACCAATTCATATAATTATGGACAAACAACCGTTCTGCAATAAAAAGTTTAAATTCTCTATTAATAAAGAATGCCTGAAGAGGAGGCAAAGAATAGTTATGCACAACAAACTAAAAATATTTGTATTGGAAGGAACTGCTGATGCTCGTTTACACCGAAGATAGACACAAAGCTGGAGTTTCTGGAAAAAGGAATAGGTGACGTTTTGGGTCGAGCCTTTCTTCAGGTAGAAGGTACAGGAGCCTGAAGACTGGAACAACCAGGTTCAGGAATAGCTACTTCCCCACAGCCACCAGGCTATTAAACCTGGCTCGGACAAAACTCTGATTATTAATAACCCATTATCTGTTATTTGCAGTTTATCAGTTTATTTATTCATGTGTGTATATATTTATATTATGGTATATGGACACACTGATCTGTTTTGTATTAAATGCCTACTATGTTCTGTGTGCTGAAGCAAAACAAGAATTTCATTGTCCTATCAGGGACACATGACAATAAACTCACTTGAACTTGAACTTGAAATATAATATGCATATTTTTTTCTGTGGGAACGGAAGCCCCATCATTAAACGTTGGCATTGCCCTACAATATACATAGTATCAGATTAGGTGCATGTCAGATCATTATCAGTGGTTAAAATGCCTGGTAGCACTTTGGTTCTTTGACCACACTTCTGAAATCTTGAATTTGCTCTCAGGATGTCAAAAACAAATGCTGTCTCTTGATTATCTGTGATGGTTTTAATTTCGACCCAATTTGTTGGCTGTAGAATATTAATCCTTAAGATTAAAATCAAAATTCACTGGTTTCTCAATTTACTGAGATTATAATTTTGATTATTGAAGGTAGACATAAATGAGAAACTCAGCGGGTGAGGCAGGATCGATGGAGCAAAGGAATAGGTGAAGTTTCGGGTCGAGACCCCTCTTCAGACTGATGTGGGGGTGGGGGCAGGAAGAAGAAAGGAAGAGGAGGAGACAGTGGCCTGTGGGAGTGCTGGGAAGGGGAGGGGAAGGAGGGAGAAAACAAGGACTACCTGAAATTGGAGGTCAATGTTTCCGCAGAGACCGCTTCCTCTGTAACTCCCTGGTCAATTTGTCTCTTCCCACCCAAACCATCCCCTCCCCTAGTACTTTCCCTTGCAACCGTAGGAAATGCTTCACTTGTCGCTTTACCTCCCCCCTTGACTCCACCCAAGGACCCAAGTTCTCTTTCCAGGTGAGACAGAGGTTCACCTGCACCTCTTCCAATGTCATCTCTTGCATCCGTTGCTCTAGGTGTCATAATTAAGGAATAGATTTTGAGATGTGTTTTCGACTGCTCTACATCGGTCCAAAATTTAAGTATTAATTTTTTTTGAAGGAATAGATTTTGAGATGTGTTCAATTTATTCTCATCTTCCATTACACCAAATATAATCATTTCAGCGCATTCTTGGATTTTGGTGATATAAAGTTTTCGCAGGAAACAACACCTAGACCGCACAGATAAAATTTGCATCTTTGTTTTTAAATAAATCCAATTTTAAATTGTATTATCTACCTGGTGGCTCAGCACTTCATTTTACTCTCCCTCCCACCCATCCATATCCGACCTATCTCTTTCCTAGGCCTCCCCCAATGGCCAGAGTGATATCCTTGTCCCACCGCAAATTGGATGATTGAGTAGCACCTCACATTTTGAATTGGGTAGTTTTAACAAACCCATCTCCCCAGCGTTCAATGAACATTGACTTCTCCAAGTTCAGGGTAGTCCTTGGGTAGTTTTTCTCCAAGTTCAGGTAGTCCTTGCTTTCTCCCACCTTCCCCTTCCCAGCTCTCCCGCAGCCCACTGTCTCCTCCTCTTCCTTTCTTCTTCCCACCCCACCCCCACATCAGTCTGAAGAAGGGTCTTGACCCGAAAAGTCACCTATTTGCTCCATAGATGCTGCCTCACCTGCTGAGTTTCTCCAGAATTTTTGTCTACCTTTGATTTTTCCAGCATTGCTGTTCTTTCTTAAACATTTTGATTATTGAAATCAATTTCTATACATCCGGGTAATTAACGGTTTCTACCTGCAAGTCTTTTGTTCCATCTAATGAGAGTCCATTGTGTGAGACTTGTTGACGGCCTCACATGTTTCGTGTCGCCCCATAGCCATCGAAAGTTCAAAAATGACAGAATTTAGGATATCATGGTTTACAGTCCTAAATTGTGAATAATAAAAATGAAATAAACATGAAGAAGAATAACAATAAAATTATGTTGTTGCATGCTTCCGGATCACTTTAACAGTGTACAATAATCACTAGACTGTCCACCAATTTATATTACCTGAACATTCAAAACACTGCGGAGTCTATATTTGATTGCTATCCACCATCCACAAATGAGGCTGCACTAGTTAATTTATCAGCTTTTCTTAATAGTATCTTCCATTTTCGGGATATCTTTATTGGCCTTTGGCAGGCACTACTCTCTCCAAGAGATATGGCAGATTGCAGATGCTGGAAACTGGAGCAAAAGGCCTATTGCTAGAGACATTCAGCAGGTTCAGCACCATTAAGGAATTGTCAACATTTCAGGCTGATATCATGCATCGGCACTGAGAGTGGAGAGGGAACAAAACTACTAAAGGGGAGAGGGGAAAGAAAAGACAGTGGCCAGTACATTTTGGTTTATAATTGTCACATGTATTGCAATACAATGAAAAGTTTGTTTTGCATGCTATTCAAACAACAGACGTACCATACATTGATGCAATCAGTTCAAACTCAAGTATAATAGATAAAGCAAATAGGAAGAGTATAGTTCTCAGCATTGTAGTGCATCAGTTCATTAGACAAAGTTCAATGTCCCCAATGGGGCAGAGGTGAATCAAAAAATGCCCTAGCTTATTCATTGACTGTTCAGAAATCTGAAGACTGAGGGGAAGAAGCTGTTCATGATGGGGTGCACTTTTAAGCTTCTGTACCTTCTGCCCGATGGGAGCAGGGAGAAGAAGGAATGACTGGGATAGGACGCCCATGATGATGTTGGCTGTTGTTGGCTGATGTTAGCTCATTCCATATACCCACCACCACCCTGTGTGAAAAAGTTGCCCCTCAGGTTTCTATTCAATCATTCCTCTCTCACTTTAAACCCATGTCGCCTGGTTTTGATTCCCCTACCCTGAATCCCAGTTCCTTATATCAGCATTATTTTGATTATTAATATGCAAAATGGTCAATGGTGTTTTATTGTCTCGTGCAAATGCACAATTAATTTATTTTTTGCACACAGTTTCAATAAAGTATTGCCAAACATAAGCACAATCCCCGATTAGCAAACTGTAAGGAAATTGTCCGTTGAGACCGCGTGCAAGAGACGCCAGCTCTTGGCGCCAATCCAAAGTCTAGTCCACGTTCTAGGTCTTATGGAGCGGTGTCCAGTCCAGGCGAGCCCCAACTGCTGTGGGCCTCCAGCCGTTGCCTTTGTCTAGATCGTCCAGCTAACTAATGTCCCTCTCCTCGCCTGGTCCCCATGATGCCCCAGAGGGGCCCCCCACAGCCGACCTTGAGGGTGCAGAAGTAAAGACCCCGGTTCACACTCCTACTAGCCTTGCTCCTCACGTTCGCCATCGCTGGCATGCTCCTCTCTGGTAACTTTTTTGAGGGGACGAGTAGAGGCCGTCTTGGCATTTTCTCCCTACAAGCCGCAGATCTCCGGCTCTTTGTATTGCACCTGCCTTTGCAGTGCAGATCATTTGTTTCTCCAAACTTATTATGCCTGGGGCACTCATCCGAAGCCCGAGTCTGTTTAGCCCGACTCTTTGCAGGGTACAAATGCTGATTTATTGCTTTGACTTAATTGCAAATGCACAAGTATAGTCCCTGGAAACCTATTGCCAGAAATGCGGTGTGCGTTTTTCTTCTGAATTTCTCCACAGGGACAAAAAGTTAAGCCGAATAAGTGCTAGGATTTGGAGAAGTTCATATTCAGAGTGGCAACTCAAACACAAAAAAAAAGTATCTGGGTTTTCAAATTACTAAATATAACTGCAACGTCGTCGGCCCAGTCCCTCCACAGATGCGGCCTGACCCACTGGGTCTGGAGGGAGCACTTTTAAGCTTCTGTACCTTCTGCTAGACGAGAGCACGTAGAAGAAGGAATGACCGGGGTAGGATAAGTCTTTGATTATGTTAGCAGCATGAAGTGTAGATTGGGTCAATAGTAGGAAGTATGGTCTGTGTGACTGACTGGGCTAGATCTACAATCTCTGCAATTTCTTGAGGTCCTGGGCAGAGCGGTTTCCAAATGTCACTCAATGTTCACATTTCACTCAATAGCCTGGTGTAGAAAATCCTGTCCTGGAAAATTATCTTTTGTATTCATTATTATTTATGTGTACACATTCATAGATTCATGTTAGGCCATTCAGCCCATCAATTTTACTCCACCATTCAATCGTAGCTAATCAAGAATCTAACTACAGTATCTCTGCTTTAAAAATATCCATTGACGGCCTCCAAAGCCTTCTGTGGCAATGCATTCCAAAGATTCACCACCATCTGACTAAAGAAATTCCTCCTCATCTCCTCCTAAAGGAAGTCCTTTAATTCTGAGGCTATGACCTCTGGTCCTAGTCTCCAAACTAGACTCTCTCAATAGTGCAAACATCCTCTCCACATCCACTCCTTTCACTATTTGGTAAGTTTCAACCTACTCATTCCTGTGATTATTTTGGTAAACCTCTTCTGGAACCACCACATCCATCCTCAGATATGGGGCCCAACATTGCTCACAATACTCCAAATCGTCCTGACCAGCGCTACTTTTACATCGGCAGGACCAAGCATACACAAGGCAACTATTTCGCCGAACACGTGTGCTCTGTCTACCGGTTACTAACCATTTTAACTCTCCTTCTCATCCACATACCGACTATTCTATTCTTGGCCTCCTCCATTGGCAGAGTGAGGCCACACACACACTCGAAGAACAGTTCATTTTTGACTTGGGTAGCCTACAACCCAACAGTATAAACAACAAATTCTCCAATTTTAAGTAATACCCCCATTCCAGTGTGCACATATTTCTCCACCAACCTGGTCAGTCTGCTCTTTTACCCTCCTCCAATCACCTATCCCCGAGTCCCATATTTTATTTTTATTCCCCCACTTTTTCCTCTTTCCACCCCCTTCCACCCAAATCCCTCCCTCTGGCTTTACTTTCAATTCCTTCTTCTTTCCTTATCAGATGACCTTCGCACCTCTAGTTTCTGCCATTTGTTCCACCCATCAGCCAATCACCTTCTCCATACTCACTTGTATCCACCTAACGCTTGCCAGGCTTTGTCCAGCCCACCTCTCTTTTCCAGCTTTCTCCCTCGTACTCAATCAGTCTGATGTCAGGGGAGTGGGCGGGACATAGATAGAATGTAGTCGGAGACGGTAAGACTGGTCGGAGAACTGGAAAAGGGGAGAGAGAAGGTGACCAAGGGCTATTTGAAGTTAAAGAGGTCAATGTTCATACTGCTGGGGTGCAAGTTACCCAAGCAAAATATGAGGTGCTGCTCCTCCAATTTGGGCTGGGCCTCACTCTAACTCTTAGGAATGGGTGGGGGAGTTAAAGTGTTGAGCAACTGGGAGATCAGGTAGGTTAAGGCGGACTGAGTGCAGGTGTACAGCTAAACGATCGCTGAGCCTGTGCTTGGTCTCGCCGATGTACACCTGGAACAGCAGATACAGTAGATGAGGTTGGAGGCAGTGCAAATGAACCTCTGCCTCACCTGAAAAGACTGTTGGGGTCCTTGGATGTAGTCAAGGGGGGGAGGTAAAGGGACAGGTGTTGCGTCTCCTGTGGTTGCAGGGGAAAGTACCTGGGCAAGGTGTGGTTTGGGTGGGAAGGGACGAGTTGACCAGGGAGTTGCAGAGGAACGGTCTCTGTGGAAAGGAGAAAGGGATGAAGATGGGAGGATGTGGCCAGCAGTGGGATCACATTGGTGACCAAAATGTTGGAGGAGTCTATGCTATATGCGACGGCTGATGGGGTGGAAGGTGAGGACAAGGGGGATGGGAATGGGGGGATGGGGAGCAAGAGCGGAGCTGCGGGATATCGAGGAGACCCTAGTGAGAGCCTCATCTATAATGGAAGAGGGGAACCCGTTTCCTAAAGACTGAGGACATCTCCGATGATCTTGTATGGAAAACCTCATCCTGGGCGCAGATGCGGCATAGACGGAAGAATTGGGAGTAGGGGATAGAGTCTTTACAGGAAGTAGGGTGGATAGAAGTGTAGTCCAGATAGCTATGGGAGTCTGTAGGTTGATGCTGCCTGTCCTGCTGAGTTACTTCAGCATTTTGTGTCTACCTTTGCTTTAAACCAGCATCGCAGTTCTTTACTAAATATTTTGCCATGATGTAAAATGGAATCTTCTGAGCAAGTCCTGGAGTTTGATACTGGAAATCTCCTCTGGCGTAAAATAGTTGCCCAACATGGGAGCTAATTTTATGCTTCATAATCCCACTTCCTAGTCCAAACACAATCTCCAGCCTCCTCTTTCACTGATCACATAACAGTCCACAGGTGCCCCTCAGCTAATCTGTTGCCTGACTCCACTTTTATTCCCCCAATAGCTGATCAAGACCACTGCCTCAACAGAGGAAAAGATAGATCAGCCATGCTTGAGTGGTGGAGTAGACTTGATGGGCCGAATGCCCTAATTCTCTACCTATCACTTATGAACAGTGATCTGCCTGATTCTTGAGGTCCTGATCCTTCTCAGCATCATCTGATGAAAGCCTATGGCTGCATGAATGACTGAATTTTGCAGCTGCAAGCCCTCAAGCAAATCATCCAGTGGTCAACCATACACTGTGTTTAATGTGCCATTGCAGATATCATACCAAGTTTAGACTGTGGTTTCTTCTAATGTGGATATGGTGAGTTAACAAAACAGCTTCCCTTTAGTTCATCTTTTTCCACAGCACAGACATTGGCCTTACAGAACTAAAAAAAAAGATGCTACGAAGTTGGGAAAAAAAGTCATTATATAAATATAGTTTTGGTCTCTCAATTGTCCATTTAGAAATTGAACTTCAGACAGATATATTAGTGGGTTTTTCATTTTCCCCAGCATCTTATTTTTAATATAAAGCTCCCTCAAATGATGCCATCAGCAATGCATCATTGAATCTTAACTCCAATGAGATTTTTAAACTAACTGACCTGACCACTGACAGTTCTTAGTTTTTGCGAAAACAATCATTGAAGAGTATTAACATGGAATAGATGCTGGCCTGACTAGCTGAATATTTCTGGCATTTTCAGATTTTAGTTCAAATTATTCGGACCCCAATTTTCTTGAAACCAGGGTACCTAAAGGGCCAATACATACACTGTATTCTTTGTCCTTGGTGTTGGAGGAGGCCTTGTTGCAATTGCAGGATCATTGCGTCATCACTGAAATATGGAAGTCATTAAAATTTTGGCTACTTTCTCACCAGCCTACTGAAGCAGGTATAGTGGACAGTAAAAATTCTGAAAGTGGCATGCTTTCCCAAATACAAGCTTCATTCATTTTTAACAGAAGCCTTAGAAATGCCTTTTCAGGAGCACCTGGTAGAAGTAGGCCTTCACAAGTTTGTGAGACCTGCTTATCATATCTTAAAAGGGCCTATGTGGCCGCCATGCAAAAATAACATGCCTACTATATATGCACCGCTCATTTCCTGCCCATTCAGGTTCCTCTGATATCCAGGAGCATTCCCCCAGCCACATTTCTATCATTGCAACAGCCATTCATAAAGTTGCATTAATTTTCTCGAGTTGGAACAGTGTTGCTTATCTCTATATTAATAAAAGTCTGAACTTGACCACTTCCTGTTCTGTATATTGATTTTAGAAAAAACACTGCCACTTACCACTGTGATTTTTGGCCATCTTACTCGGAGTCCCCCTCCGCTCATCAGGTACTGAGGATTTTTCCCATCGATGAAAAATAAAAGAGTGATTAGTGTTTAGAAAAATGTTGAGATTTTCTCTCCTGTCAATCACGCCATGAAGGCCACGCCCCTTCTGGTGGGAGGGGGTGAGAGACTATAAAACCCAGAAGTGTGGGCATGGCCCAGTCTCTCCAAGATGGAGGAGGGAGAGGTCACGACTCTCTGTCTTTAGTGGCCTTGCACCCTGCTTGAAATGGTATGAAACTGCACTTGAATTTGGTGGCCTTGCACCCTGCTTGAAATTGAATTTCCAGGAATAGCCATGAGCGAGCTGCCAGCGCACCAGCCGTGAGTGAGTGAGCTGCCAGCACAACAGGCTTGAGTGACTGAGCTGCAAGCCCAATAATCCATTCAGCCCACGATGTCCATACTAGCCCTCTGGAAACCAGTCCCTTCAGCCCACAAAACCCATACTAGTGCTCCAGAAACATCCCCACTGACCACCAATATTGGAATTGGTGGAGAGGTGGAATATTGCGTTGGGGGACCAGCCCTTCCGTGTGATGCTGGAGGGTCCCAACGGGTCTAGTAGTATATTATACATTGAGAACTGGCTGTACAGATCATGCCTGTATGGCTAAGGAGCAGCCATTTGTGCTAAAACTGACACATCATAGTATTATAGAGGGAAACACAACAATGCTGTTCTGTGTACTGCCACCTCTTTTGGACATTTTTAGAATTTTTTGAAAACTCTTACATTTTATGAAATGTTGAATCTTCAAAACACATCTTTCTCTCTTTCCTTGTAAATGGTTCTATTGTATTTACCTTGGTTTATTGGTTTATTATTATTGTCATGTACACTAAGATACAGTGAGAAACTTATTTGTGTGCTATCCAGGTAAAAACACCCATTCATGATTATAATCAATTATAATTAATGCAATAGGTAGTACAAATAGAAAGGAAACCAAGTGCAGAATATACTGTTGCAGCTACAGAAAAAGTGCAGGTAAAAAAGTGCAAGAACCAAAACAAGGTAGATGGGAGGGGATGGGAAGAATGGTCAGCAATATATTGCTTATCTTGTGGAAGGTCTGATAATGGTGTCTGTTAATAGTGGGGAAGAGTCTGGTTGTATGTGCTCTCAAAAATTTGTATCATCTGCCGATTGGAAGAGGGGAGCAGATGAACTGACCAGGGTGTGAGTGGTCCTTGATTATATAGACTGGTTTCCCAGAGCAACGTGGTGTAGATAGAATCAATAGGGTTATGTCGTGATATGTCAACTTTTCTATATGATATCTTTCCCAATAAAGGCAAGTGTGTCAATTCATCACCACATTGTTCACCCACCTGGCTATTTTCAGGGAACCATGCACCTGCACCCCCAGATCTCTCTGATCTGCAATACGCTCCAGGGTCTGTCCTGGTTTAACAGGCCAACGTGCAACATCTCACACTTATCAGATTTAAATTCTATTTGCCATTCCTTGGTCCTCCTTCCCAACTGATATTGATCCTGTTGGTTAACTTGGATATCCTTCCTCACTGTCCATTGGACCACTAATTTTGGTGTCACCTGCAAATTTACTAACAATGTTAGCTGCAATGTCATTCAAACTATGAATGTATATGTGTCTTTTTACAATACTGCACACAAAAATGCGACAAAGGGGGTCAAATTTCAAATTTCTTCAAAAAAGTTGTCAAGCACTCTATTGGGTTCATGACTAACATAGTATCAACAAATAATATAAGAAAAGATAGCATATTAATGGCAAGATTCCGAAAATGGCATCAGAATACACAAATACATTTTGTGTAACGGTTGTCGCATAGTTGGCACAGTAAGTGCTCGTATTTCTTATTCCTTTCTATGTTTATGACTACCACATAGAACAATAAAATTGCAAACACCGTTTCCACTTCACCTGATCATGTAGGAGAATACTCCATTCATCTGAGTGGACATCGCAACACATGTTACACATCATACACACAAACGTACATTGCGGTGGACACTAAAATGTTTGATGTCCCAGAAAACGAACGTTACATTATTAGCGAAAACCAAACATTTTCACCAATGTGATCTAAATGGTACATTATCTTATGGATTTGAGCTATATCGATGGCCGATGATTCGTCAGAAGGTTTGATTTGGGCTGATTGATTTAGTAAGCAAATTGTCTCCGTAATGGTCGTTGCGGAGTTTCCCGAAGTTTACACGAAGGAATGAAGTTGGCGACTTGGTCCGTACAAAAGGTAAACAAGAGACAGTGTGTTGCCAAATTGAAGATTGGCTCAGTTTCTTAGTTTTGATGACCAATTTTTTTTAATTGATTTTAAAAAGTCGGAAAATATATCGTAAATGGTCGTTGCATTTTTGACACCACGATGGTTTATATATATTACATTGGAAAATAAGAAATAATAATTAACTCGCCCAAAAATCACTACTACCATCATTGGGTTTTTGAAAAGCAGAGGTTTGGAGCCTCCTTGATTTAACTTACAGAGGTACCGACCCCGATAATGGTAGTTGTGGCAATGGACACCAAGCACAACGACCGTTACGAGATCTTTACAGTACTGTATTATCTTTATATTACTTTATTTTTCTCCTGGTATTGATGAAGATATTGCCCTGAATATTATCAAAATGTATATGTATGAGGGGCCATATGAAGTTTAATTATGAATTAAATATTCATGACTAAGTGTGGCAGAGTTTTTAATGTTACATTTTAGGTGTCCAAATTGGTGGTAAAATGATGAACATTTAGTTAACAAAGCGTGTTTGTCAGTCATGATTAAAAATTTTTTCTGACTTTTGGTCTTGAAGTTATTTACTCTACGAAAATTAGTAATGTAGAATATCTGTTTATTTATGAATGAATTTTCACATGGTAGGTAAACTATTTTAAACACTTAAAATTTTAATTATTCTTAACAGTCATTTTATTTTGTGAGGGGAAGGAATGAGGGTGACGTATAAAAAACTATTTCAGAATGTTGAATGCATTAATCTTGTCCCTCTGATTCAAATCTCCATTTAGTCAATCTGAGCTGTACTGGAAAGACAGTATCCAAACAAACTAACAAATTTGGGGCGTATCTGCCATCTGTAAAATTATTTCTGTTGATTCAGATTACCTGGACTCTACGGAGATTGGATACTGGATCTATTAGTAATCCAAGGGACCTTAAAATTGGTTGTTCATGGCAATTTTGATGGGAGGCAACTTTTGTCTGTCTCAAGTTAGAAGAAGCAAGTAGGGGGCTGCGGGCTGTAATTCTGGGCAACGAGGCTAATCGCACACAATTAGCCCAGCATTTTTGCCATGATTTCAAAATTTCAAACAGGCAGATATCATAATAATGATATAAAAGTAATAGATAAACAAAACCACTATTTCAAAACGAGCTAATTCAGTAGAAGTGTCATTCAGTTCAAGTTAGTTTTAAAATAATTTTATTTTTAAAAAACCAAACCACAAATTCAACATATTTTCACAATTGGAACTGGATGCCATGACCAGTGATATTATGAAGTTCTTTATAAGGAATGGGTTGACGTTTCTTCAGACTGAAGAAAGGGTTCGACCCAAAACGTCACCCATTCTTTCTATCCAGTGATGCTGCCTGCCCTGCTGATTTACTCTAGCATTTTGTGTCTATCTTCTGTGTAAACCAGCATCTGTAGTTCCTTCTTACACATTATGAAGTTCTTTGCCGGGACATTAACCTCTGGGGGGTGTGAATCCCAAAATCCTGGGGCGCCGCGCGCGACCGTGCGTCACTGGCTACGTCACCACGCACCATGTGCGCATAATGAACGCTATGCGCGCATCACGTGCGCGTCACGACGCGTGCGTCGTGACGCGTAAATGATGTCGCGCAAATGACGCCCAAGTGGGACAGGCCCTTTGGTTTACAACCCACAAAATCATCCTTGGTGGATGACTTGATGTGAGGTTATCCACTTTGGTGGCAAAAACAGGAAAGTAGACTATTATCTGAATGGTGGCTGATTAGGAAAAGGGGAGATGCAACAAGACCTGGGTGTCATGGTACACCAGTCATTGAAAGGAGGCATGCAGGTGCAGCAGGCAGTGAAGAAAGTAAATGGTATGTTAGCATTCATAGCAAAGGGACTTGAGTATAGGAGCAGGTAGGTTCTACTGCAGTTGTACAGGGTCTTGGTGAGACCACACCTGGAGTATTGCATACAGTTTTGGTCTCCTAATCTGAGGAAAGACATTCTTGCCATAGAGGGAGTACAGAAAAGGTTCACCAGACTGATTCCTGGGATGGCAGGACTTTCATATGAAGAAAGACTGGATAGACTCGGCTTGTACACGCTAGAATTTAGAAGATTGAGGGGGGATCTTATAGAAACTTACAAAATTCTTAAGGGGTTGGACAGGCTAGATGCAGGAAGATTATTCCCGATGTTGGGGAAGTCCAGAGCTAGGGGTCACAGTTTAAGGATAAGAGGGAAGTCTTTTAGGACCGAGATGAGAGAGTGGTGAATCTGAGGAATTCTCACAGAAGGTAGTTGAGGCCAGTTCATTGGCTATATTTAAGAGGGAGTTAGATGTGGCCCTTGTGGCTAAAGGGATCAGGGGGTATGGAGAGAAGGCAGGGATGGGATACTGAGTTGGATGATCAGCCATGATCATATTGAATGGCGGTGCAGGCTCGAAGGGCTGAATGGCCTACTCCTGCACCTATTTTCTATGTTTCTATGACTTTTAAGACATAAATTTTGATGCATTTTTGTCAGACTGCCATTCTGTTTAGTTGCAGACTATTGAAAGAGGTCAAACTGGTCTATAAATGATTCATGACGCAAGTGTGTTGTCTGAATGTGCCCAAAATAAAGTTTTTAAAATGAATTGTGCCTGAAAATCAGTTGATTTATTGAAGCGTGGTCAGATTAAACTGAGCTACATAAATGATCTCACTAACATGGTCTGTAAACACAATGGAATTAAATAATACGTGAGGGAGACAGGGAAGTACTTGTAAAATATTTTAAAAGAAGCCTCAATTTGATGCAATTGTTATGGTGTTGAATTTTATGTAACTGGTAATGTTTCTGTCTCATCAGTAACATTTTAAAAATATGAAAAATTGATGGTGCATATGTATTTAAATAATGTGTGGAAAGTAGAATCCACACAACCACACCAATTGTTACCATGTGTTTAATGTGTTCAGGCCCTACAGAATTTATGTTCATCTTTGCCTGGAAATTTACCCCTGGGGGTTGATAGCACTAAACACACTATATAGTGGCATCATCAGTTAGCTCAGAACCCACAAAACCAACATGGAAGCAACTAATTCCTGATCCCAAGGGACTGTTTAAGAACAAAGAAGCATATATTGACATTATACTTTTCTTTCAAAATCCCACAAAGGAACTAATTTTGCATTGCAAAGTACCAGGAAGGAAATTTCTCGTTTATATCCTCAGGACATCGCAAATAATTGTTTTGTCAGTGGACTGCCTTTGTATTGGTTCTACTGTTGTTTTATAACCATTAATAAATATAAAGATTTCCAGACATAAAGAATGAATAACAAAATCATAATTTTATTGAATTTGGCTGATGAAATTATATTGGCTGAGATTTTGGCCACTTAAATTGGCAGAAGATGAGATCAACACCAGTGCATTATTCCCCCAGTAGTGCACTAATTAACCAAGAATATATGTTAAACTCTGATGTGGAGCTTGAATCCACATTCTTGAAAGGACAATTAATCTTCTGAACTGATTTACTGAAGGTGGATCAATAATTCAAACAGCGTTGTCAATAGAAATTGAAAGAAAGCTGAAAACATCTAGAGCAGCAGCTGGTCAATTCCCACTCGTTGATATTTATTAATAAACTTAGCAGTCAATGGATTTTGGCCTGATAGTTTCCTGGTCAAAAAACGATGATGAACTATTTTCCGAGAAAATAGATACATTTGGATGCTGATTCATCAGACTGCCTTTCTGTTCAGTTGCTGACTATCAAGAGGTCAGATTGGACTATAAATGATTCATGACATAAGTGTGTGATATTAATGGCCCAAGGTAAAGCTGTAATTGTGTCTGAAAAAACAGCTGGCTTATCAGTAGTTTGGCCAAAATAATGCAGATGAAATAAACTGGATCTACATAAATCTCACTTCCATGTCCATAAATACGGTGGAATTGAATTAAATGTGAGGGAGACATAAAAGGTGCTTGTAAAATATTTAAAAAGAAGCCTCAAGTAATTTGACATTATTGTTGTGAGGCTGGATTTTATGAAAGTGGTAATGTTTCTGTCTCATCAGTAACATTTTAAAAATATGAGAAGATTGATGGCATATGCATGTTAGCATTATGCATAAAAATAGAAAACATACCACAAGAATGGTTAACATGAGTATAATATTTTATATCATAAGAAAGTTGGTGACTCTTGTATAATGTCTCAGTGTATTATCACGTATTAAATCTAATACTTATACACTTGTATTGAATCTAATACTAATTATTTTTTTGCATACTGAATATGCAAAAAATAATATCACTGTACAGGTGCACAACCTTTTATCCGAAAGCCTTGGGACCAGACACCTCTCGGATTTCGGAATTTTTCGGATTTCGGAATGGAAGATTTTTAGTGTAGATTAGGTAGGTAGCGCGGGCGGCTTGAAAAGTCTGGAGCGGCTGCCTCCTCCCCGGAGACTGGGGAATCATTGTAAATCATTGCTTAAATGTTAGTCAGTTAGTTTGGAGGGATTTTATGTGGTGGGGGGGGGGGGTGAAGGGGGAAACTTTAATTCTTAGTCCCCTACCTGATCGGAGAGGCGGGGAGCAGGCAATGCCTTACCGGGTCGCCGTGCAGTAAGCTCCGAAGCGCTGTGGCCGCCGACTCCCAACATCGCGGAGCTGAGGCTGCGGGCGTCCGGCCGCGGGCGGCGCCGGGTGGAGCTCCGACCCCGGCAACTCTACCCCTGGCTGCGCGGCGCTCCAAATCCAGCGCCACCCGCAACCGGACGCCCGCAGCCCCAGCTCCGCGATGTTGGGAGTCGGCGGCCACAGCGCTGGGATACCAGCGGGGAGCGGGCAATGCCTTACCGGGTCGCCGTGCGGTAAGCTCCAGAGCGCTGTGGCCGCCGACTCCCAACGCCGCGGAGCTGAGGCTGCGGGCGTCCGGCCGCGGGCGGCGCCGGGTGGAGCTCCGACCCCGGCAACTCTACCCCTGGCTGCGCGGCGCTCCAAATCCAGCGCTACAACCGGCGCCACCCTCGGCCGGACGCCCGCAGCCCCAGCTCCGCGATGTTGGGAGTCGGCGGCCACAGCGCTCTGGAGCTTACTGCACGGCGACCCGGTAAGGCATTGCCCGCTCCCCGCCTCTCCGACCAGGTAGGGGACTAAGAATTAAAGTTTCCTTTCACCCCCCCCCTTCACATAAAAGCCCTCCAAACTAACTGACTAACATTTAAGCAATGATTTACAGATGTTTAAGTGTCTCCCCGGTCTCCAGGGAGGAGGCCGCCGCTACAGTAGTACAGACCTGGGTTGACCGTGGGTTGTTTCGGGTCAAGTTTGGTGCCAAACGCGAACTTTGGTGTACAGACGACATCCTGGAAAAAATGTCCGATTTTCGGAGCTTTTCGGTTTCCGGAAATACCGGATAAAAGGTTGTGCACCTGTATCTCGGTACTTGTGACAAAGTACCATTGAACCATTGAACTTTTCATAGGCATCTATTTAATTGCTTTTTGATGTCTTTGTAGCACCAAATAATCTAGAACTCTGTAATAATTTTAAGAAGGAATACAAAATCCTTATTAATTATTTCATGATGACACTAATAAGTAAAATGGTAATTAGTAATTAGCCCTACATTGCTGTCAATGTTTTATATTTTAATGAATAGTTTAAAGTACATTATATTGGGAAATAAACCCCGAATTGGAATACCCCAGAACATGTTAGTGTGGCATCCGAGTAGTCCATTTAAACTATGATAGATTCCCTATGATAGATGAAACAATTAGAATAAATATGTTTTACATTGATATGCTTATGAATTACTAACATTTTAAATTTCTTTTCCAGCTTTTGACATGAAGAAAGATTTAGAGACATTAATTGCAGAAGAACGGGCTGAAATAATTTCTAATTATAATAAGGTACTGTACAATTCAGAAAATAGGATGAAGGAAATAGCTACTCAATTAATTGATTTTGCCTTTGTGCAAAAGTGTAAAACCGATATTTGTAAATTGGCAACTCATTTTTTACAAAAATCATGATTATTTCGAATTATTTTCAGTTCTTTAACATTGGGAACAATTAAATGCAATCATTAATTTTAGTAGATATTTATGCAGCCAATTTGTATACTGCATGTTAAAGCAATGACTTGACCTAATGCATGGTAATCATCTCATTTAAATAATAATTTATAATTTGCAATACAGGCAACCCCAATATTACTGAGTAAGACTCTACGCTAGTGTGAAAATTAAACATAAAATTTAGTTTTGGAGGAGATGGTCCTTTGGGAGTTGAGGCATTCCCTTTGAAGAACAGTGTGCATCTTACTTGGAACCATTTGAAAGACTGGAAGAATGCAAACTCATATGTAACTAAATAGGAAACATTGGAATTGTGCAATATGGTGCATACTGCAGCGAGTCTTTTAACTTACACTTGAATACAATATATATGGTTTAAATTGGATTGGAGAGTTTTTGAAAGGGGGGAGGCTGTGCGATCACTGATCACTGGCCTTGGGGGTACCCGGTGAGGGAGTCGAGCAACCGAGTGGGGAGAGGGTGTGGAAGAAGGATGTTCCCCCTCATAGGGTAGGAACTTTTTGAAATTTGATGTATTAAAATCATGTTTTAGTGCCCTGTAGAAGTATGATTTCAATGTTTTTTGTATGAAGTATTTTTAAGAGGTAACTTTTTAAGGGGAAACTTTATCCACACAAAGGGTGATGGGTGTATGGAACAAGCTGCCAGAGGAGGTAGTTAAGGCAGAGACCATCCCAACATTTAAGAAAAAGTTAGACTGATACATGGATAGGACAGGTTTGGAGGTATGGACCAAAAGCAGGTAGCATAGCTGGGACATGTTGGCGGGTGTGGGCAAGTTGCGCCGAAGGGCCTGTTTTCACACTGTATCACTCTATGACTACATTATACCTCCACCATGCATGAATGCTTCAAAATCAAGTGATCGAGTTTTATTGCCATATACTCAAGCATAGAAACATAGAAAATAGGTGCAGGAATAGGCGATCGGCCCTTCGAGCCAGCACTGCCATTCAATATGACCATGGCTAGTCATCTAAAATCAGTACCTCTTTCCTGTTTTTTTCCCCATATCCCTTGATGTTGTTAGCCCCAAGAAGTAAATCTAACTCTCTCTTGAAAACATCCTTTGAATTGGCCTGCAGTGCCTTCTGTGGCAGAGAATTCCACAGATTCACAACTCTCTGCGTGAAGAAAGTTTGTCCTCCATCTCAGTCCTAACTGGCCCCCCCTTTATTCTTAAACTGTGACCCATGGTTCTGAACGCCGCCAACATCGGGAACATTTTTCCTGCAGTTACAGTAAGTGAAAATCTAGCAGGCAAGCAGGATGCTTTCACCAACCAACCCCATTTGAAGTCCACTATCTTCCACCGTTTCTACCCAGTGCTTGGTACTTAATTCCAGCAGCCACTGGTTGTCCTCCAGGATGCACTCTCTCTCCTCTCAACACCCCCTCTCTCTCTCTCCCCTCTCTCTCTCCCCTCCATCTCTCTTTCCCCTCTCTCTCTCTCCCTCTCTGTCTCTCCTCTCACCCCCTCTCTCTCCCCTGTCTCCCCCTCTCACTCTCTACCCTTCCCTCTCTCTCTCTCTCCCCCCTCTCTCTCTCCCCCTCTCTCTCTCCCCCTCTCTCCTCTCTTCCCCTCTCTCCTCCCTCTCTCTCCCTTCCCCCTCTCTCCGTCCTACCTCACTCTCCTCCCTCTCTCTCGTACCCTCTCTCTCTCTCTCTCCCTCTCCCACCCCCCACTCTGTCTCTCTCTCTCCCCTAACTCTCTCTCCTCTCTCTTCCCCCCCCCCCTCTCTTTCTTCTCTCTCCCCACCCTCTTCTCCCCCCCCTCTCTCCTCCCTCGCTTCCCCCCCTCTCTCTCTCCCCTCTCTCTCTCTCTCCCCCCTCTCTGTCTCTCCCTCTCCTCTCTCTCTCTCTCCCCTCTCTCTCTCTCTCTCCCCTCTCTCTCTCTCCCTCTCCCCCCTCTCTCTCTCTCTCTCTTCCCCCCTCTCTCTCTCTCTCTATTTCTCTCCTCTCTCATTCCTCCCTCTCCGTCTCTTTCTCTCCCTCTCTCCCCGTCTCTCTCCCTCTCCCTGCCCCTCTCTCCCTCTCCCTGTATCTCTCCCTCCCCCTCTCTTTCTCCCTCTCTCCCTCTCTCCCCTCTATCCCCCTCTTTTTACCACCCCCCCTCTCTCGTCCATTCTCTCTCTCTACCTTCTCCTCCCCTCTCTCTCTTCCCTCTCACCCCTCTCTCTCTTCCCCCCTCTCCCTCCCTCACTCCCCCCCCTCTCCTCTCCCCTCCTCCCCCTCTCACCTCTCCCCCTCTCTCCCCCCTCTCCCCCTCTCTCTCCATTCACCCCCCTCTGTCTCTCCCGTCTCTCTCCTCTCACCCCCCCCCCCCCCCCTCTCTCTCTCTCCCCCTGTCTCCTTCCTCTCTCTTTTCTCTCCACCTCCCTTTGAGAGTCTGTCCTTTCGGCACAGAGACTCTCGCGGTAGCGGCGCTTCCCACGCCTCCGACGGCGCGGGACACTCGCACTGTCCGGAGATGCTCCATGGCCGAAGCTGCAGCGAGCGACTCGCTAGCCGCACAAATACTCATCAGCCCCGCACTCACCAGTCCCGGCTCCCCGCATCTGTATCTGCCCGCTGCTCCCATCACTCCCTCAGCCCCGGCTCCCCAACACCCGCGGACCATGCAGTTTATGCGAGTTTTTAAATTTTTGTTGATCACAGAATTTCTCACCACAGAGCGTGAGAAATTTCTGATCAGCATGAGGGCGTGAGAGTTTGCTTGAGGGTGTGATGCTCACGCTCAAAGCGTGAGAGTTGGCAGCCCTGTATCATTGCACTCACAGGTTTATGTAGATGATTTGATGCAGGTTTCAGGGCCTCCACTGTTATCGGGGAAGGATCATTAGTGTAACTGTGAATTTGGTCCCTTTTCATGAGTAGGTTTTCATTCACATGATCATACTTGGGATTGCTCCATGTTTTGAGCTCAACTTAATGCACAGATTATGTGAATCAGCGTTTCTTCCAGATGGTATTTTAAAACTAGATGTCAGTTCAGTTCAAATTAAAACTGACTTTATTGTGATTTAACCCAGTAATTACAGAAAATACCACCAGATTACATTACATCTGTGGTGAGAGAAACAACATTAACATATCAGATCAATGATCTCTAATCTGAGAGAATCCATAGACAACTATGATTGTTTGCAAGGGAGGAATGATTAACAAACAGAAGGGCTGATAAAGCAGGATGAAAAATTGACATAAAGGCAGTAGGAAATAAGGAAAGATAGGTGTGGAAGATTATTAGTTGATTGAATTTACCAGCAGAGGGGGAAAAACATCTGAATGCCTAAAAGGAGAGATATAAAGGATGAGAAGACTGGGTCTGAAATTGGTGAACTAGAATGCCAGACAAATGCAATTAGAGTGCAAATCAATAAAATGGTTGTTACTGGTCTTAAAATAAGTCCTGGAGTTTTTACTTTGATATATGAGCTCAAATTATAGTTAAGCAGCTAGTGAATTTAAATTCAGCTTTTCCCTTTTACAAATGATAGTCACATAACTACTAGATTGTTTTAAACTTGCATCCAATTGACAAATGTTCTTTTAGGAATGAAATCTGGCCTTGGGAAGGAAATTCTAACCTGATATCGCTTAGATTTGATTTCTAAGTGTGTTTGATTCTTAATATATAATATGCTTTTTCTAGTTTAATTCAAGGACAGTAAATGCCCTTTTTACAAGCTGGATTTGCACCTAGTGAATGAATAATAAATGTCCAAGAATTGAGCATTACAGATCTTGGATAACAGAATTAGATTTAACTGATCAGGAACTGAACAATAATTAATCTGCATTACTGGTCAAAGATTAACATACGATTATTTCGTCTTGTATAAGTACCGCTGAAAATGGGAAGCAGATAATGTTATAATGTTTTTCATGGCAAATAATTAACTTTTGTATACTTTTATAGAGCTGTATCTTAGTGATCTTTATTTGATTTATTAAGAATAACTGCTATAGTATTGCATATACAAGGTAGAAATGTAAACTCCAAATAGAATGACTACTTATTCTAGATGTTTAAGAAAGAACTGCAGATGCTGGAGAAATCGAAGGTAGTCAAAAATGCTGGAGAAACTCAGTGGGTGAGGCATCATCTATGGAGCGAAGGAAAAGGTGGCGTTTTGGGTCGAGACCCTTCTTAAAAGTGATGTGGGGGGGGGGGGGAGGAGGCGGGAAGAAGAACATTCTAGATGGTGGTTTAATATTTTATGAAGCTTCAGCCTATCGTTAATCTGTCCTCAGTAGTGTCAAGTAACCAGTTGGTTATGGTGGAAATTCTTTCCTTCATAAGTTATACTAAAGACATATGGATCAGTTAATTTTAAAGCAATTGTATGAATGCCTACATTGCTAAAAAAAAGTTGACACTCTCTCATCAACCAAATCATGATCTTACAACTTTCAAGAATTTCCATTGTTTCAAATCGGCTGTGATTTTATTGAATGGCAGAAGAGATACAAATGGCAGAATGGCAAATTCCTGTTTCTATTTCATACTTTATGTTCTTATATCTACCAGCGTTTCAAAATGTTCAACTAATTTCAGCATCAAAGAGGCCACCCTGGAAGAATGAAGTAATTTTATGTATGTGAAATAATTGCAAATGCTAAAAATTGGAAATACAAAGAGAAAATCCTGAATATACTCAACGGGGCAGGTAGCAACTATGGAGAGAGAAATAGAGTAGCATTTCAAATTGATAGCCTTTCATCTGATAAATATTTGACCTGAAATATTAATTAGCTAAGGACACAAATTACTGTGGTAACTCAGCAGGTCAGACAGCATCTCTGAAGAACATGGATATGTGACATTTTGGGTTGAGACCTTTGATCAGATTGATTGTGGGGGGGAAGACGAAAGCTGGAAAAGGGGGGAGGCAGGACAAAGCGTGGCAGATCCTGCAAATTATGTCAGACATTGACTGTGCAAAAACACCGCGTCATCCTATTAATACTCCAGACCTTTTTACAAACGAAAAGGTTTAAATTCCTTGAATGTATAGGTTGACATGGTTTACAATAACTTTTTTCAGTTTGGGGGAAAAAGAGACGAACTCCACAATCCTAGAGAAAAAATCATCAGCACACTTCCTAAATGCAGGACTTGTTTTTGCAAACTCTGAAGTGTTGCTGATGATCCAAACAGCATTCTGTAAAACTCTAGAAGCATAGGATTTGATGGTTATCATGACTTTTGACAACATGGGTTACATTTATTTCTGTAGAATATGGCATATGTTCCTCAGTGAGGAAATTATCACATAGGTATTCCTAAACATCCTTACTGTATATGATTTAAGTTTTTCCACTTGCCTTTCATTCCCTCATCAAGTAGGTTGTTTTACAGTATGCTGTCCTCATTTTCTCCATTATGCTCTGTTGTGGAATTCTCCTTGAAGCATTTCATATGAGAGCCACAGACTTTAATTGAAGCTTAAATCGACGCATTCTTTTTTTACATAATCGGTCTGTAGCCTACTATGTAGTCTCGAAAAGGACCGAAATCCAAACTTTCTCCAGCGAGCACTCCCTAATCTAATCAGCAATAAACCCAAAAAAACAATTGATGGTTTATTTGAATAGCTCAGACTGGTGGGGTCCTTCCTGTTGCTGAATGCAGGGTTCATTGTATGAGTTGAGCACATAGCTTTGGTTGTATCATTGAGTTCAAATTTGGTAACACAATGAGGTTAAATCGGGTTCGTACATTGAGGATATAACCTGTTTATTCAACACATTTGGATGTTTGGTTGCACTTCTTCACACCTTTTTCAAACAGTTGATTGCAGAAATTACATTGCAGACATTCATGAGAATATCGTATAAAAATCTGCCAGATATTTGACACTCAATTCACTAGCAAGTGTACTACCCTGCTGAGGAATTTGTAAATATATGCATTGTAAATCTTTTTTGCAACTTTGCATCCACATCTAAGAACCTGACTGTTTACATTGATCCTACTGTTACCTTGGCACATATTTGGATGGTGCAGAATGAACATCGGGAGTCAGGGAGAAGATTAAAATGCAATATCTTGAGGGTGGTAATCTCTGGATTACTATAGGCGCCATGTGCTAGTGAGGCTAGCAATAGGAGGATAGAACAGGTGAATGTGTGGCTGAGTTGGTGCAAGGGACACGGATTCAGATTTTTTGAACATAGGGACCTCTTCTGGGGCAGAGGTGGCTGGGTTTCAATGTTTTAGCAAGACAGTGTGGGGGTGGGGGGGGGAGGGGGGTAAAAGAAGTGGAGCTGTTGCTTTACTAATCAGGGAAAATGTCACCGTGGTACACAGAGGATATACTGAAGGGTAGTCTACTGAGGCATTTGGGGTTGAGCTAAAAAAACAAGAAAGGAGCAATTACTCTAATGGGATTATATTATAGGCTATTACCCAATAGCCAGCGGGAGATAGAGGATCAGATATGTAGATAGATTACAGAAGGATGCAAGAACCACAGGTTGACAGGGGTGACTTTAACTTCCTCAACATTGACTGGGGCCTACCCAAGCCAAGAGGATTACATAGGGCAGAATTTGTTGGGTGTATCCAATTTGTGGAAGGACCATATAGGACCTTGTATTGGGAAACAAGCCTGGCCAGTTGCTTGGAAGAAGAATTTGGAGATATTGATCACAACTCCATAAGTTTTAAGATCCAGACCTGAATAAGTTCAAGTCTGGATCTTAAAACTTAGGGAGTTGTGATCACTATCTCCGAATTCTTCTATACAACATCCACCACCCTATCTTCATCATTCTCCTTTGTCACTTCCTGAAAAAAGCATAATCAAGTCAGTGTGACCCCATCTGCCCTGGGAGAGGTTGGATGAACTTGGATTGTTTTCTCTGGAACCACAGAGGGGAGACTTGATAAAAGTACATAACATTATGAGAGGCAAAGGGAGGGTAGACAGTTAGAACTTTTTCCCAGGGTGGAAATGTCCAACACGAGAGAGTATACAGTGGCTTGCAAAAGTTTTCATACCCCTTGAACTTTTCCACATTTTGTCACGTTACAACCACAAACGTAAATGTATTTTATTGGGATTTTATGTGATAGACCAACACAAAGTGGTGCATAATTGTGAAGTGGAAGGAAAATGATACATGGTTTTCAAATGTTTTTACAAATAAAAAACTGAAAAGTGTGGCGGGCAAAAGTATTCAGCCACCCTGAGTCAATACTTTGTAGAACCACCTTTCGCTGCAATTACAGCTGCAAGTCTTTTGGGGTATGTCTCTACCAGCTTTGCACATCTAGAGACTGAAATGTTTGCCCATTCTTCTTTGCAAATTAGCTCAAGTTCAGTCAGATTGGATGGAGAGCGTCTGTGAACAGCAATTTTCAAGTCTTGCCAGAGATTGTCAATTGTATTTAGGTCTGGACTTTGACTGTGCCATTCTAACACATGAATATGCTTTGATCTAAACCATTCCATTGTAGCTCTGGCTGTATGTTTATGGTCGTTGTCCTGCTGGAAGGTGAACCTCCACCCCAGTCTCAAGTCTTTTGCAGACTCTAACAGGTTTTCGTCCAAGATTGCCCTGTATTTAGCTCCATCCATCTTCCCATCAACTCTGACCAGCTTCCCTGTCCCTGCTGAAGAAAAGCATCCCCACAGCATGATGCTGACACCACCATGTTTCACAGTGGGGATGGTGTGTTCAGGGTGATGTGCAGTGTTAGTTTTCTACCACACATAGCGTTTTGCATTTAGGCCAAAAACTTCAATTTTGGTCTCATCTGACCAGAGCACCTTCCTCCACATGTTTCTGTGTTCCCCACATGGCTTGTGGCAAACTGCAAACGGGACTTCTTATGGCTTTTTTTCAACAATGGCTTTCTTCTTGCCACTCTTCCATAAAGGCCCGATTTGTGGAGTGCACGACTAATAGTTGTCCTGTGGACAGATTCTCCCACCTGAGCTGTGGATCTCTGCAGCTCCCCCAGAGTTACCATGGGCCTCTTGGCTGCTTCTCTGATCAATGCTCTTCTTGCCTGGCCTGTCAGTTTAGGTGGACGGCCATGTCTTGGTAGGTTTGCAGTTGTGCCATACTCTTTCCATTTTTGGATGATGGATTGAACAGTGCTCCGTGAGATGTTCAAAGCTTGGGATATTTTTTTATAACCTAACCCTGCTTTAAACTTCTCCACAACTTTATCCCTGGCCTGTTTGGTGTGTTCGTTGGGCTTCATGATGCTGTTTGTTCACTAATGTTCTGTAACAAATCTCTGAAGCCTTCGCAGAACAGCTGTATTTATACTGAGATTAGATTACACACAAGTGGACTCTATTTACTAATTAGGTGACTTCTGAAGGCAATTGGTTGCACTGGATTTTATTTAGGGGTATCAGAGTGAAGGTGGCTGAATACTTTTGCAGGCCACACTTTTCAGTTTTTTATTTGTAAAAAAATTTGAAAACCATGTATCATTTCCCTTCCACTTCACAATTATGCACCACTTTGTGTTGGTCTATCACATAAAATCCCAATAAAATACATTTACGTTTGTGGTTATAACGTGACAAAATGTGGAAAAGTTCAAGGGGTATGAATACTTTTGCAAGCCACTGTAGGTATAAAATAAGAGTGAGAAAATTTGATGGAGATGTGCAGCGCAAATATTTTTACCCAGAGAGTGGTGAGGGGTTGGAACCTATTATCAAAGATGGTGGTGGAGGCAGATGTAATAGTGGCATTTGAGAGGCTTTTGAATAGGCACATGGAAGTGCAGGGAATATAGGAATATGAATCATGTACAGACAGATGAGAAATGGATAGAACTAAGGAATTGTAAGGGTAAAAAGACCCTAATGGGACTTATCTACAGGCCCCCAAACAATACCCTGGATATAGGGTGCAAGTTGAATCAAGAGTTAAAATTGGCATGTCGTAAAGGTAATGCCACGGTTGTTATGGGAGATTTCAACATGCAGGTACACTGGGAAAATCAGGTTGGTAAAGGACCCCAAGAAAGGGAGTTTATGGAGTGCCTCCGTGATGGATTCTTAGAGCAGCTTGTACTGGAGCGTACCAGGGAAAAGGCAATTCTGGATTTAGTGTTGTGTAATGAACTGGATTTGATAAGGAAACTCTAGCTAAAGGAGCCATTAGGAGGTAGTGACCATAATATGCTAAATTTTAATCTACAATTTGAGAGGGAGAAGGGTAAATTGGAGGTGTCAGTATTACAGTTGAACAAAGGGGACTATTGAGCCATGAGGGAGGAGCTGGCCAGTTGGCTGGAAAGATGCCCTAGCAGGGATGACAGTGGAACAACAGTGGAGGTATTTCTGTGAACAATACAGAAGGTGCAGGATCAGATCATTCCAAAGAGGAAGAATGATTCCAAGGGGAGCAAGGGGCGACAGTGGCAGACAAGGGAAGTCGGGGACAGTATAAAAATAAAGGAAAAGAAGTATAACATAGCAAAGATGAGTGGGAAGCCAGAAGATTGTACAACTTTTAAAGAGCAACAGAAGCTAACTAAAAAGGCAATATGGGGAGAAAAGGTGAGGTACGAAGGTAAGCTAGCCAAGAATATAAAGGAGGATGGTAAAAGCTTCTTTCGATATGTAAAGAGGAAAAAAATAGTTAAGACCAAAGTTGGACCCTTGAAAACTGAAAAAGGTGAATTTATTCTGGGGAACAAGGAAATGGCAGATGAGTTGAACAGGTACTTTGGATCCGTCTTCACTAAGGCAGGCACAAACAATCTCCCTGATGTACTAGTGGCCAGAGGATCTAGGGTGATGGAGGAACTGAAGGAAATTCACGTTAGACAGTAAATGGTGTTGGGTAGACAGGTCTGAAGGCAGATAAATCCCCAGGGTCCGATGGTCTGCATCCCACGGTACTTAAGGAAGTGGCTCTAGAAATTGTAGACACTTTGTGATCATTTTCCAACGTTCTATAAATTGAGGATCAGTTCCTGTGGATTGGAGGGTAGCTACTGTTATCCCACTTTTAATGAAGGGCAAGAGAGAGAAAACAGGAAATATTTGACCAGTTAGCCTGACATTGGTGGTGGGGAAGATGCTGGAGTCAATTATAAAAGATGAAATAGTGGTACATTTGGATAGCAGTAACAGGATCAGTCCGAGTCAGCATGGATTCACGAAGGGGAAATCATGCTTGACTAATCTTCTGGAATTTTTTGAGGATGTAACTAAGAAACTGTACAAGGGAGAGCCAGTAGATGTAGTGTTCCTGTACTTTTGGAAAGCATTTGATAAGGTCCCACATAAGAGATAGGTGGGCAAAATTAGAGCACATGGTATTGGTGGTAGGGTGCTGACATGGAGAGAAAATTGGTTGTCAGACAGGAAACAAAGAGTAGGGATTAACGGGTCCTTTCAGAATGGCAGGCAGTGACTAGGGGTACCGCAAGGCTCGGTGCTGGGACTGCAGCTATTTACAATATACCTTAATCATTTCGATGAAGGGATTAAAGGTAACAATACAATAACAATACAATACAATACAATTAGCAAATTTACAGATGACACAAAGCTGGGTGGCAGTGTGAACTGTGAAGACGATGCTTTGAGGATGCAGGGTGCCTTGAACAGGCTGGGAGAGTGGGCAAATGCATGACAGATGCAGTTTAGTGTGGATAAATGTGAGGTTAAAAGCAAATGGCATGTTGGCCTTCATAACAAGAGGAGTTGAGTAGAGGAGCAAAGAGGTCCTTCTGCAGTTGTACAGGGCCCTAGTGAGACCACACCTGGAGTATTGTGTGCAGTTTTGGTCTCCAAATTTGAGGAATGACATTCTTGCTATTGAGGGAGCGCAGCGTAGGTTCACCAGGTTAATTCCCGGGTGGCGGGTCTGTCATATGTTGATAGAATGGAGCGGCTGGGCTTGTATACTCTGGGATTTAGAAGGATGATGGGAATCTTATTGAAACAAGTAAGATTATTAAGGGTTTGGACACGGTAGAGGTGGGAAACATGTTCCCGATGTTGGGAGTCCAGAACCAGGGGCCACAGTTTACGAATAAGGGCTAAGCCATTTAAAGCGGTGATGAGGAAAAACTTTTTCACGCGGAGTTGTGAGTGTGGAATTCTCTGCCTCAGAGGGCTGTGGAGGCTGGGTCTCTGGATATTTTCAAGAGAGGGCTAGATAGAGCTCTTAAAGATAGCGGAGTCAAGGGATATGGGGAGAAGGCAGGAATGGGGTACTGATTGTGGATGATCGGCCATGATCACATTGAATGGCGGTGCTGGCTCGAAGGGCCGAATGGACTACTCCTGCACCTATTGTCTTTTGCAATTTGTCTATAAACTAGGCATCATTGTCTATAAACTAGGCAAACATTGTGGGCCAATGGGCCCATCCCTGTGCTGTACTGTTCTATGTTCTAAACAATTTCCTCCAACTCCCCAAAACCTCCAATGCTACGTAATTGCATGTGATGCTGTTTTTTGCCATGCTTCCAGTAAACTGCTAAGGCCTCTGAAATAATATCCCTACCAATTTCAGTTACAAAACACTTCACTTTTTAGGAGATATGATAATAAACAGCAAGCTAGCCCCTGTACTAGAAGAATTTCAACATTATGCTGATGTTCCAAGGTAATGAACAGGACAGGCTTATGCTGGTTGCGTATTGAAATCATGATAAGATGCAATTGAAAACAATTAAGAAGTGGTCTGAAGAAGGGTTTCGGCCCGAAACGTTGCCTATTTCCTTCGCTCCATAGATGCTGCTGCACCCGCTGAGTTTCTCCAGCATTTTTGTGTACCTAAGAAGTGGTCATTGTTGGGTATTATTTAGCTGGACCAATATTCAGCAAAGTGCCATTATTTCCATCTGTGGTATGTGAATCAATATAAAAGAGCAAATTCACCACAAGATTCAGGTTAATACACAAAATTGATATGGTACAATGCGTTTTGGCATTTGAGAGTGGTTATTGGCCAAGAGACTCAGCTCAAGGAAGAAGAATTCCAAATTTCTAGGAGATAATGAGCAGAAACATCTGTCTTGAGTATAATCTGAAGGTTCATATTGAAGTTCTTGTCAAACTGAACTGTCTTTTATTGCACAAAGCACCCAAGAATGTTTGGACTTCCAGAAAAACAACAGTGAAACCAAAAAAATAAAATTGAGAAGGCTGTTAGTGCATGCCTTCAAGGTTGTGGAAGGAAACTGCTTCATTGCATTACACTATCCGCTAAATAAGAATTTTTCCCATCAGTTACCAGGTCTGAATTGGAATCAGCTCTTACCCTTTTCATTATCAACTTTATTTTAAAGGAATTATTATGGCATTTGTAGACTAAAGATATTTTTTATTTTTACAGGGCAGACAAGATGGAGCATCTATTGATTCAGAAGACTACAATTTATATAAAGCTATAGACAGATTTGGCTTTCTGCAGTAAGTTGTTGGGTTTTATCTAAAATTTATTTAATATTTGAAGAAAAAATTATGTTTAATAAAAATGTCAGATTAATTTGATATCTTCAATATGTCTCCTTTCTGTATTAAAAATGAATGACAATTTTATATATTTTCAGTGAATATGAACTGCCCATGCCAACTGCACTGGAGGTAAAGGTAAGATGGAATACAGTTACAATAAATAATTAGTTGAATATTGTTTCACAAATCTGCATTGATCTACAAATGGTAGGAAATTAATGTGACTGCTCTCATTGCCACTTACAGAAAAAAATCTCCATCCAGAGGTTCATTCTCATTTAGTATACCCCATAAAGTAATGATAGTGTGTCGTACTCTGCCTCAAATTAATTTCTGAAATACTGTAAATAAAAGCAAGTTGAAATTTGCTGATTTAATAATCAGTACTTTGGAACAAATTTTCCCATGATTTGGATTTTTGCTTTCTGCTGTTATTTTCTTAACAAGAACAAAGCTTGCTGCAGGCAATGAAAGGAAAATTGGAGATTGTCTGAACTTGAACCACTCCTTGGCACATACCTAACAATTGGACACAGGGCAACATTGAGAGAAGCAGGTATAGGTATGCTGCCCACACAATCATAAGTTGCAAGAAGCAAATCCATACCAGTTTGTAAAATTTCACCAGAACAGGCAAGGCTCTATACCAACTAATACTTTTCTGGAAGATAATCACGAATATTTAGTGGAACAATAGAACATGGAAATGGAATATTTTACTTAAACATAACATTCTCTGCATTTTAAAAACCATGCTAGTATCTCTAATGATAATTTTGCAAATGCATTTCCATTCACATGATGTTTTTAAGAAGGAACTGCAGATGCTGGAAAATCGAAGGTACACAAAAAAGCTGGAGAAACTTGGCGGGTGCAGCAGCATCCATGGAGCGAAGGAAATAGGCAACGTTTTGAGCCGAAACCCTTTTTCAGACCTTTGTGTACCTTCCATTCCCATGATGTTGATTTTAAATAAGATTGAAATTTTTCCTCTTTTTTCAATTTCAAAGTGTTTGTCCAGATCAAGACAGAAAAGGGTTAATAATTCTGCTACATTTTTAACAACTTTAGAACAAATTTTCAAATACTTCTTTCATACAATCCATATTTTGGTCACTTCAGACTCTGCTTCTATCGGGTTATTCTTGCACATAATTAGAAAAATAAATGCATTTGCTGCAGATTTCTGCATAGTGCCCTTCCAGGCACAGTCAACATTGTCATTATATTTTATTTATTTGCAATTGAATTATCATCGATAGTACTTTTGGTCTAGTCAGAATAATTTGAGGAAACCACAGCAACAGCAATGATGTTCATTAACATGTGTTCTAGTGAACTAGCAACTTCTTACAGGTAGAACAAATCAACACATTAAAGATCTGAAATTTAAGAAAGGATAGTCACCTTGCTAATGGTTTAATTTGTTGTGTATTTGAGATATCGAGTATATCATGATAAGATTATATTTACATGAATCTGTATCAGATGTTGAAACTTTTCTGAGAAACAGCCTCGAGCTTTACAAATATGAATTATGAGGATTTTTTTTTTCCAGGCTGGAAAGGTGCTTTGTTGAGGTAAATTTTCTAAATGGGAAAGGTAGATCTTTAAAGTATTTTGCAGACAAAGTGTAGTTGCGGACAGTGAGGAAAGCTGTCAAAGAACACAGCATAGAGATCAGTTACAGATATGAGCAGAGAAATGGCAGATGGCTTTTAAAACGAGCATGTTTAAGGTGCTGCACTGAGGGAGGTTGAATGTGAAGGGCAAGTATGCAGTTAATGGCAAGTAATTTGACAGCATTGATGTATAGAGAGATCTTGGGGTCCAAGTTTATAACAACCTGAAAGTAGCAACACAATAGATCGTGTGGGGAAATAATACATATGGTATGCTTGCCTCCATTGGTCAGGGCATTAAGTATAATTGTCAGGAAGTCACGTTGCATCTTTATAAAACTTTGGTTAGGCTGCATTTGGAGTATTGTGTGCAATTTTAGTTCCCCCATTGCGGGAGGGTTATGGCAGCTTTGGTAAGGTTTCTGAAGGGGTTTATCAGATTGTTGCCTGCATTGTAAGATATTTGCTATCAGGAGAGGTTAGACAAACTTGGATTGTTTTCTCTGGATTGTCAGAGGTTGAGTAGAGCCTGATAGAGGTAAATACAATTTATGAGAGGCATAGATGGGGTAGACAGAACCTTTTTCTCACGGTGGAAATGTTATGGATTAGAGGGTATCGCTTTAAGATCAGAGGGGAAAAGTTTAACGGAGATGTCCGAGACAAGTTTTTTTTACACAGAGATTGGCAACCACTTGACATGCTGAGTGGTGTAGGAAGCAGATACAGCAGGCAGAGGAAATTAACGTAGCATCATGTTCAGCATGGACATTGTGGGCAGAGGGCCTGTTCTCATGTTGCACTATGTTTTGTTGTACTGTAACAAAGAAACTTAATTGGCTGGATGGATAAATTGAATCGTATGCCTTTTGTTATTCATAACTTTTCCAAAGGTTGAACCCAATAAAATGTGATATTATTGCCATGATTTAAGATGCAAAAAATATATTGTCACTGCTCTTAAAAAACCTTTGTTTTACAGCAAAAACATTTGGAAATTGAGAGAGTACGCAAATGGGTAAAAATGATTAAGAAGTGGGAGAAATACAGAAACAGTGACAAGGTAATGTTGATTGCTTAAAGGTCAGGCACAATAAATAAGAATTTGGAATTTTCTGAGAATTATTTTTGTAGGTAAAATGGCTAAATCCATCCAAAATTCCCTTTTAAAAATAACGTACATTTTATGTTCCTTTCACTGACCTATACTGCAAAAATTAGCACCACGGTGCAAATATATCTGTCAAAGCAGTATCACTCTTTGGATTCATGATTTTGAGTTTCTAAATGTACATGGTGATTTCATTAATAGTTATGTGCTGGTTATAAGGAGAAAGGAAACACCAGCCAAGTCTGCAATGTACCAAGATAACTTTTAACATACTTACTGTTGTCAGCATTTCACTGGGTTCATGCATTTCTTACTTCCATGCCTACACATTGCATTAAACTCAGGAACATGCTAGATTTTAGTTTTGACTAGTTTGGTGATACAGCATGGAAATGGGCCATTCGGACCAGCGTGTCCACGTCGACCAGCGATCACCTGTGCACTAGTTTTACCCTACACACTAAAGACAACTTATAGCAGCCAATTAACCTACAGACCTGCACATCTTTGGAATGTGAGAGGAAACTAGAGCAGCTGGAGAAAAGAGCTTAAGTTCAAAGATCATAGAGCAGAGCAAGATGGTCCATTCCTGCAAAATCCAATGGACTAACATGTAGTATGGAATGGGGCGGGACGTCCGCCATTTTAGCAAACCCGACCCGACTTCCGTGGAATGTGTAATCAGCAAAGATTATAGAGCGGACTCAGGTCGGGTTGGTTTCTTTATTTGAAAATAGAAATGAGGAAAACTATCAATGGAATGATTTGGTATGGTAATTGAAAAGTTTCTGAAATATTACCTTAGAATGGAATCGGAGCATGTCTTTTTTGAGGAGGATGGATGAGAGCTTTGGCTTACAGCCTAGGGTGGAATTAATGTTAGCAAATGTCTGCTGTCAGAGCAATATTTCAATGGCCTGCATTATCTGCAGTTCGAACATTAAAAATGGCCTGAAGGAGAGGGCAATGCTTGGGAAGGAACTGCAGATGCTGGTTTAAACTGAAGATAGACACAGAATGCTGGAGTAACTCAGCAGGGCAGGTGGCATCTCTGGAGAGAAGGAATGGGTGACGTTTCGGGTCGAGACCCTTCTTCAGACTGAAAGTCCCTTTACTGTGACTGTCCAGTCGAGGGTAAAATTGCTGATCGAAATACAACAGAGAGTGTTCAAGGATGATTAATGCACCTGGCTCCAGTTTACGTACTTAACTTCATCCTGCGTTGAAACCGATCCCGGGGTGTATTAATCACCAGTAAATTCCCCTCTTTTCACTACTTGTATGATTGTTTCTAAAATCAGCGCACACCGTTTGAATGGGTGAAAAATACAGTGATCTCGCTGCACTTAGCCCAGTAGAGTTATTTTCTTTACTCATTTCAACGCGTAAAAGCAAATGACAATACAACATTCTTGCCACAAACAACCAAAAAAGCTTGTAATGATTAGCATTTATTAACATTTCACCTTTTCATTTTGGATCGAATAAATAAAAGTGATCGACGTTTACACGTTACAAATTTTTTTTATTATGGGTAGCATTTTGAAGATTTGTAGAGAAATGGAAACACTTAATGTTGAGGCACCGTTACTATAATCCGACGCTTAAAATGCCTGCGTTTTTAAATCTAAATATTTCTTTGCTGTAAAATAAATAGTTACACATGGTCATAGCTGGTTACCCTATATTCTGCGAATTGGTATTCATATATTTTTTTTAAACCGCGTAAATGTTAAATTGCAGGAACAACGTGTTTTTAAAACAGTTTACTTCAGTTGTGATTAGTTAACAATGTAAACCATTTGAAATAGAATTGAATTTATATTTTCCCAAAACAAAAATCGAGGAAAAATGTCCTGAGTGCAAAAATTCCTAATTCACAGTCAAGAAACTGTATCAAGAAACATCAGATTATAATTTGATTTTAGACTCCCAATACGATCCATTAGGAACCGCGATAGTTCTGTGTGCGGCGCGCACTTGGGCAAATGAAACGGATCGGTCTTTAGCGATTCGGAACTGCGATCTGCATTGCAACAATTTCATACATATTGAGCTAGGAGCTGAAGTTAGCGTCTGCAGTTTTAGAGCACGGCACAGTTATAGGTGATCAAAAGAAAAATAATTACCTTTATCTAACACCTTGGTGAGAAGGGTCTCGACCCGAAACGTCACCCATTCATTCTCTCCAGAGATGCTGCCTGGCCCGAACCACTGAGTTACTCCAGCTTTTTGTGTCTACCTTCGGTGTAAACCAAAGATTACACAGCGGAGCAAGATAGGGCACTCCAAAGATCATAGAGCGGATGCCATGACCAAAAATCATAGATTGGAGCAGAGATGGAAGCTGGTTACGGAAATGGCGCTGAGGATTACCCATGACCTACTACGGATTTTTAGACGATTGGACTAGCTTGCTCCGCTCTATGATCTTTGCTATAGTTTTCTTTTGTCTATTGGCACCTGTCCGTAACATGTTTTCCTGAAGACCATGGGTCAAATAGTCTGATGTGTCCTGCTTGAAATGATGAATTTAGTAAGTTTCAATGAGATCTCCTCTCATTCTTCTGAACTTTAGAGAATGCAGTTTACTCAATCTCTTCTCATATGGGAAACCTATCATTACTTCAACCAGATTAGTGAATATTTGCTGTACTTACTCCAAGGCAAATGCATTTTTTTAAGGAAGAAGACTAAAATTGTACAAAATAGCCTGATAATGTTGCTGTGAACTCAGGGTTATGTTTGATCAGATGTCTTCCAACACTAGCTTGCTTACTGCCTTGGCTCGTATTGGGAATAGTAACTTGTACAAGGAGCTGTGGATTTTGAAACTAATTTCACAAGAGGGATAAACAATTGTTGTATAAACAAATACCATAAAGTATATCGTACAAAAAAAACAAAATTACTTTATCTTTGTGATAAACCTTCAAAATGAACTGTGATTTCTCAGGATTAGTTTGGTAATTGATAATAAAGGAATATATTTTGCATTGTGTTTTGAAAGTGATGAATTATGCTTTTTGTAATGGTTTGAATTACAATGACAGTTAAAATGACATAGTGGAATTAAATATTTTTCCACTCTATATTCATATTTTCAATTTAAAATGTGTAGTTAAAACAGAACCTCCAGGAAATATTTAATACATTAATGAGTATTCATGGAGAGAAGATAGACAAAAAAAGCTGTAGAGAAAACAGTTAACAAATCATCAGAGTACCAAGCAGAAAGTTATGAATTTGCAACATTAATTCTCTTTCTCTCACTTCAGATTCTGCCTGTTCGCCGAATATTTGCAGCCTTTTTTATTTTAGACTTCCAACATACGCAGCATTTTGATCAGCTGTGTACATAATTAGGTTTTTCTACAAAGAATTGTATTAATTCAAGTATAGGCTTCATGATTTTTATGGATAAAATTAACTGCCCCATGTTGTATTTCAGATGGTCCGGAGAGTTTACAAAGGAATCCCACTGCAGCTTCGTGGTCAGATTTGGTCATTGCTGTTAGATTTGGAAAAGTTGAAATCTGAGAATGAAGGGAAATATGAGGTAAATTATTTAGGATGGTGATTTTTCTTATTTTTGACCTAATTTCTTTTCAGTCACCAACATTTAGAAGTTTTGCATTTACCAACCCAATGGTTACTGCTGGCCACTAAGCTTGATTCCAAGGGTAAATCTCCAGGCTGGGGAAAGAGGGAGCAACTTCCATCATATCCAATAAATGGTGTTGACTCTAGGGTCTGTCAACTTATGGAATGGATGCTGTCAATCCAGAACAATGGCGTGCACGCCACAGAGGCAGAGAGTAATACAGCATGTAAACGGGGCATTCAAACCAGTGCATCCATGTCGACCAAGATACCTATCAAAGATAGTTGTATTTGCATATTTTTTAAACCTATATGTACTTCCCAACTTTTTCTTACAGAGCTCTTCCAGAATTTGATAGCGTTAACATAAATAAAGTGTTTCTATCTGTGGACAAGATCAGAACCAAAGACCACATAATCACAAAAGTCCAATAGGTAATTTATAAGAGAGAGCTCTCAAGAGTTACCAAATACACAACTTACTACCAGGAATGATTGAGGAAAATTTACCAAAGGATTAGATGATAAGGAGGAGGACACTCAACTAGAGCATTAACACAGCCCAGTGGTCTATTTATTCTTTAATAGTTTGTACTAATTTGTGAAGTTCCAATATGATTACGTTTTTACTTTTGTCAATTTCTATTACAGAGAATGAAATTACAAGCACAAAGGTTTTCATCAGAAATCAAACAAATAGACCTTGATGTGAATCGCACTTTTAGAAACCATATTATGTTTCGGGATCGATATGGAGTGAAGTAAGTGATTTAATATTTAGTGGAGCGCAGCTATGTCTTTTTCCAATAATGCTTTGAGTCTTACCATCCTTGCCGCTGGTGACACTATTACTACAATTCAGCTGCCTGGAACTGACATGGGCGTAAATCCTGTGGGGGACGGGGGGGGGGTGGGGGGGGGGGGGGGGGGGGGGGGGGGGGGGGACGTGCCCCCTCCATGCTTTGGGAGGTGGGGGTCAATACCCCCATGTTTTGTAATCCAGACTTTATCAGACGCTTTCTAAGGCCTGAATCGGCCTGTTCGTGGGGCCTTTCAGCGCCCGGCGTGGCTTAAAATCAAACTGCTGCATCGAGACGATCGACTCTCCCGATTTTGAAGCTCCCACCAGCCGATGAAAGGCCCCGCGAATGGGTCAATTCAAGCCCCACAATTCGGGGCGGGTGAAGCTGCTGTTTCTGGAGTTCGGAGTCAGTCACCAACCAGGTCACCTTCCGATGTTACCATCCACAGGGCCTGCGGCTGAAGCCTCGCGTGTGTGTACGCAGGCGCGCGCGCGGCCGCCAAGAAATTGTGTCCCCCCCCCTCCCCCCATGTTTTGATAGCGATTTCCGTGCCTGAACTGCAGAAACACAATTACCAATCCCAGTCAAGGCACAGTTTTTAGGGTTGAACCCACATGCATGTGTTTGAAACCAGGTCTACAGCACCCCAACTATATTCTAGAATGTTAGTGTAAAAGCATTTGGATGTGTTGCTATTTTACCACTAATAAACTTTCAATTTAATGGTACTTCAGATGTAATTTTTAGGACATTGTTTATCATACACAATGCAACATCAGAAGTGGGCAGCAAGGAGGAAATCCATTCAAACATTTAAACCAGCAGTTATAATTATTCCCACACCCTTTTTTTCTGCATTACCGTTCTTATCCTTAAATCCCTGTCCAACTTGTTTCTAATCTAATTCTTGAATTGCATTCCACCATCTTTTAAGATAATACTCCAGATTCTGATGCCTTGTTTTTCCCCTCGTTATTTTGCCAAAGATTTTAAATACATAATATTTAGTTATTGTCCTACTTTAATGAGAATAGTTCTTCCCCTATCCTACCAAAGCCTTTCATCAGATTGAAAATCTTTACTCTCACACAGTTTCATAACTGCTAACTGCCATCGTGATTTTTCACAAACTGGATTTTGTTGTTGAAAATGTGAATAACTTGTAAAATATAACATCAATCTGAACAAAACAAACTGAACGAAACTTTGATGGACCACACCACAGGACAATGGTAAGGTGGTCCAAAAATTGTAGCACTATCGTGTACCGTTTTGGCGTAATTCAGGGCATGACAGACAGACAGACACACACACACACACACACACACACATCCACACAGACAAGATGAGAGTTTTAGTAATATATACGAGACCAAGTGGGGCGAGACCCTTTGGGTCCCTGTCACACGGGAGGCCTGGTCCCTCAACGCAACCCATTCCCCCAACTCAATATTCGACTACTCACCCATAGCCCCCATGGGAGGCCTGGTCCCCTAACGCAACCCGTTTCTCAACGCAATATTGCACCACTCGCCTGTCTCCCCCAACACAATATTCCACCAATCACACATTACCCCCAACTGCGCAGGGGCGGCTCATTTCCCCTCATCCCCCAACACTCCCTCCCCCTCCTCTTCACCCTCCCTCTTCTCTCCTCCATTCCCTCCCTCACCTACCTCTCTTTCCATTCCCCTACCTGCAGTCACTCCCTCCCTCCCTCCATAACCCCTCTCCCCTCCCCTTCTCATCTCCCTCTCCTTACAACAATGTTATAAATCTCTCATTGCACTGGGTGGAACAGTGATGACGGGCAGTTTATGTAAATGAGATTCCATTGTGACGTTGTACGCTGCTAACTGCCAGTGGAACACTACTGATGGTCAGTTTATGTAAATTAGATCCCATCGTGAGGTAATAGCTGCTAGCTACCAGTTCAGATGGAAGATTTTTTTCTCAAAGTGGGGTTTTGTAAAGTTAATGTGAATCACGTAAAATATAACATTAATCTGAACAAAACTTGATACACCACACACACCAAAAATTCACACACACACACACACACACACACACACACACACACACACACACACACACACACACACACACACACACACACACACACACACACACACACACACACACACACACACACACACCCAAGAACACAATATTTCACCACTCACCCATAGCCTTTAGATGCCTATAGAACACAGAATAATACAGAGTAGGCTTCGGCCTACGATATCTGTGCTCACCCTAATGTCAATTTAAAGTAATCCCATCTACTTGCACATAGTCCATTATTAGTCCATTCCCTGTCCGTTCATGTGTCTGTCTAAATTACTCTTCAAAATAGCTATCATATTTGTCTCTATCCTCTCCCATAGCAGCATGTTCTAACCACTAACCACTCTGGGGAAAAAAAATCTACTCTCTATAATCAAGACACCATTAAACGTTCTTGTAAACCTCTTCAGTACCCTCTTAAAGCCTCCCATCCTTCCTGTAATGTTGCAACCAGAACTACACACAATTGTCTAAATGCGGCATAAGTTTTATGCAGTTGCAATATGACTTCCCAACTTGTATATGCATATTCAATTTCAACATGACTTCCCAACTTTTTAACTCATTTTCTATCAACAGAATGAGAAATAATGCATGGCCAGATATCTTAAATATTTTGCTGCCTTTGAGCATCTTCTGTACAGAAGAAACAGCCAGGCTGCATAGCAGGAAGTAACAATGAGTCAACTTAGTCTGAAACCTCAAAAGATGAAGACAAGGGTAATAACCTCAGGAAATCCGCCATGGTGAAACAAGCCAGAATTTTACAGCATTGATTAAATGGTCTAAGTACGCAGGCCTATAAAGCGGCTTCCTTTCTTCTTGTTATGTTAATTGAAGAAGTAGCCACCTCTTAGATGTCGCTATCATATCTGCCTAAACTACCTCCTTTGACAATGTATCCCAGACCCCCACCACTCTGTGTAAAAAAAAACTTGCCCTGCACATCTCTATTAAACTTTCCTCCTCACACATTATATCTATGCCCTCTAGTATTAGAAAAAAAGGTTCTGACTTTTTACTCTGTCTATGCCACTCATAATTTTATATACTTCTATCAAGTCTCCATTCAACCTCCAACGTTCCAGAGAAAACACTCCCATGTTTATCCTACATTTCAATGTAGCGTGGAGGGAAATCGACAGATGACCTTATAGGTCGGCACAGTTCAATCCTCACTACGGGTGCGGTCTGTGTGGATTTTGCACGTTGTTGCCGCAATCGTGTGGGTTTTCCCTGGGTGCCCTGGTTTCCTCCCATATTCAAAAGATGTGCAGGTTTATAGTTTAACTGGCTTCTGTGAATTGTCCCTCGTGTGTAGGATCGAATGAATGTAGGTGTGATTGTTGGACGGCGTGGACTCGATGGGCTGAAGGGCCTGTTTCCATACTGTGTCTTTAAAGTCACCAGTAAAGTAAAGCTGAAACCCTTAATACAGGAAGAATTATAGTAAATTGTATAAAAAAGGAACTGCAGAGATTTTATACCAAAGGCAAACATAAAATGCCAGACTATTTCAGCGGGTCAGGCAGCATCCCAGGAGCAAATGGGTAGGTGACGTTTTGGTTCGGGATCTTCTTCAGATTAATTGTAGTGCCGGTGGGAGGGGTGGGGAGAGAACTGGAAGGAAGAGAAAAAAACAGGACAAATCGGGGCTGGTAACAGATGACCTTAGGCAAGGAGGTTCCCTGGTAGGCCAAGCTGTGTGAGCCCAAGAGGGATCCTTTGTTGCTACTGTGCAATTGGTTAACAGATCTTTAGTGAAGGAAGGGGTGGGGAGATGAGAGAGGGAGGTATTTGTAGAAGTTAACTAAAATTAGAGAACTCAATGTTTATACCACTGGGCTGTAAGCTACCTGAGCGGAAGATGAGGTGTTGTTCCTCCAATTTGTGTGTGGCCTCACTTTGGCAATGGAGGAGGCCCAAGACGGAAGGTCAGTATGGGAATGGGAAGAGGAGTTATAATGATTAGCAACTGGGAGATCCAGTGGGCCTTAGAGAACCGAGAGTAACTATTTGGTGAAACGGTCACTAAGTCTACGAACAAGGACTATTCGACGTAACCGACAAAAAGGCCGGCATAGCAGGGGCCCATGCGAGTGCCCATAGCTACACCTTTAATTTGGAGAAAGTGAGAGGAGTCAAAAGGGTTGAGGGTGAGGACAAGTTCCGCATGGTCGAGGGGGGTGTTAGTAGAGGGAAATTGATTGGGTCTCTGTTCAAAAAAGAAATTGAGGGCTTTGAGACCTTTTTGGTGGAATATGGAAGTATAAAGGAACTGGATGTCCATGGTAAAGATGAGTGACTGGGGGCCTAAAAAATGATAGTTGTTAAAATAGTTGAAGGGCGTGTGAGGTCTCTTGGCCATTGGTGGGTAGGGATTGGACAGTGTTAGGGTAGATTAAAGGTATGTGGAGATGAATTAAGTGGGACAGGTGCAGGCAGAAACCAGGGATCTGCTGGGGCAGTTCATCATGGATTTTGGGGAGGAAGTAGAGCGGGCAGTACGGGGCGGGGGAATGATAAGGTTGGAGGCTGTGGAGAACAGATGGCCAGTGTTGTTGGGATATAAATGCCTGGTGCTTGTCTGTGGGGTCATAGTCAAGGGGTAGGTATGACGATGTATCCGAGAGCTGGCGCCTAGCCTCAGCACGGTAGAGGTCAGCACGCCAGACCCCAATGGCACCTCCCTTGTCATCAGGTTTTTTTGTGGGATTGTTGTGAAATGTGCGGAGGGTTGTGCATTCAGAGAGGGTGAATTGGAGTGGGTAAGGGGAGCAGAGAAGGCAAGATGGTTGATGTTTTGGTGGCAGTTAGAAATAAAAACATCTAGAGAGGGTAGAAGGCTGGCAGGAGTCCAAGAGGAGGAGGAATGTTGGAGATGGGAGAAGGGGTCATCATCGTTTTCACACCTTGCCCTTCCATATCTCTGTCTCCCTCTCCCCTGACGCTCAGTCTGAAGAAAGATCACGACCCAAGACATCACCCATTCCTTCAATCCAGAGATGCTGTCTGTCCTGCTGATTTACTCCAGCATTTTGTGTCTATTTACAATGAGTTTGCTACATATAGGATTGTAGTGACCTTAAGGTTCTATCAGACTATATCCAATTGTCACGTGTATTAAAATGTGAAGTCCTGAGCCAATAATGAACTAACACCATGTAGGATGATCAATGAAGCCGAGATTGCAGCATGCACTTCAGTTGTGAATTGTGTAATCAGGTTGCAGCTGCTGAAGGAGGCCACCAGTGGTGCAGTTTTCATTGCAGATCCCCTGCAGGATGTACTCTAATTGTTTTTGTGAATATTCAACAAAAGTCTTCGGTGGTATATTAAAAATAAATGCAGGTTATTCTGAAACAGAATAAACAGATTAATAATCTCGAATGTAATTAGGTACTTGACAGATGCTGGAGAAATGTCGGGTGAAAAACACTGAACAATGTATATGTCAGAGCTAATTTCCTGTTATGGACACAAGATGGTGGAGTAACTCAGCGGGACAGGCAGCATCTCTGGAGAGAGGAATGTGTGATGTTTCAGGTTGAGACCCTTCCAACTAATTTCCTGTTGGACAGTTTTACTAGTAACATCTACCTTTAGTAAATTCATGCTCAAATGATTCAAATTTCTAGGCTATAAATCATGTCATCTCGTATTTCTCATTCTCTTTCTCTGATTTCCATTTTGCATTTGTCTGTCTTTACCACATTGCAAAGTTTGCAGTGCATTTTGGCATTGGTCGTAACATCTAAGTACCAGCTCAGTTACATCCCAGAGAACCCATCATTGCTCTCAGGTTTCCCAGTGTTTCTCAACTTCTATTTTGAACTCCAACCAAATGAACATCCGCGCAAGCACCATACATTCTCAGTGTCTTAATTTTCCTGCTGCTTGGTGATTCTTGTCAAATTCTTGGCAATCTGGATCATGTTCATATACCAAATAGTGTCCATTTTCAGCAGTGATTGAAATTTTTCTTTCAATACAATTTTCAAAATCATTGACAAAAGATCAGAGCAGTGGAAGCAAATATTCAGTCTGTCAATTTTCTCAGGGTTATAAAGGTCAACGGTTTCAAATTTTTTTGTAGGATAGCACATACTTTGCATTTTTTAAATTTGTTCAGATTGCTACTTCCTTTCTTTTGAAATCTTATAGGTATCTAAATTAAGCCTAGCTTTCATTTTTAGTTCCCAGTCCCTAAATGGCTAAGAGCAATAATTATTTGATGTATACTTTTTAACAAACAAAATGAAGTTTTAACAATATTTTTTAAATTCTATGTATCTACAAATTAATTTTCACTATGCTCAGAAATTACTTTGGTCACGTTTGTCTTTGGCTGTTTATGTGCATTTTTTGCAATATTGCTTCTTACTGTTCCCTGCAATGAGTTGTGTCAGGTTAAAAATAAGAGTATAAAAAATATTGTTATACTGGTTAATGCTTGGTAAATTTCAGTTGTGTCGGCAATAGAATACATTTGAACAAAATATGTTAAATAAAAACAGTTAGGCATGGCTTTGTACTGACTTCTTCCTACGATCTCCACTAAGTTTAAGGGATTCAAGGCATGTAGGAAGTGCACTATTTACATCAAAATACCTTATTTAATATGCTCAAACAACATGCCCGATCTATTACTTAAGAAGAATATGCATACTGTACTATTGTTAATTTTTGTTTAATTTCCAGTCGCACTTTCTGTGTAATAGTGACTGTTTTTGCCAAATTTCAAGGGAGAGTGTGCTTTGCACTGGTATTTACTCATATAACGATCTTATAATGTAATAGTCAAATTTTAACCAAATGTTGTTCATCCGTTGTATTTAAATGGCATCATTCCTAATTATAGTTAATTCTCTTCAAACAGACAGCAAGCTTTATTTCATGTACTCACTGCCTATTCTGTATACAACACGGTAAGAAAAATACAAATAGAGTGCAATAATCTGTGATAAATATGACACAAATAATACAATGTTAGAAAGTTTATTTTGAAAATTCCTATTTTGCAAATTTGAATTTTGTACATGTGGGATTAATGTTCCAATTGAATATAAGATACATTTTTTAACAACTACAAATTCCACTAATAATAAATTTGATAATTTTATTTGAAACTGCATATTCAGCTCTCCCTGTTTTAGGATATGGAAATTCTTGATGGAAGCTGCAGAGTGTACCAGACCATTTGAAAACTAACAGCACACTTGTTGAACAAAGTAATTCTTCCTTCCTTGGGTTAAAGGCAAGGAAGGAAGAATTACATTTTAATCAAAGCAAAAAGTAAACTGCTGGAAGAACTCAGCAGGTTAGGCAGCATCTGTGGAGGGAATGGACAGACGACATTTCAGGTTGGGAGCCTACAGTTTGAGGAAGGAGAGTAGTCGATGTAGCAGAAAAAGAGAACAACCTCTTCCTCTCCACCTGTTCTCTCTGAGACAGTTAGCTATAAGTTTTCCAAGTCTGTGTAATGGCTTTCATCAATGGTTGGGCTCTACAAGTACTTTTCTTGCAATGGCATCCATGGATTCAATGATGGTTAAACAAGTGCTAATAATTCAGAAAACTATACTCTCTCAATAGCACTAATATTCAAAGTGACTTGGCTAGCATCTTTTACATACTTTAGTGATGATGGAAGGTGCATGCACAAATTCCAGGTACAGGTAGTTCCTCCATAATGCATGTCTTCTTAACGAGAGTTGGATATACATGACATGAATTAGGAATCACCATTGTTGTACGTGGGCTGAATTGATTATAATACAATTTCAATCAGGAACTGGAGAACCAAAGTTACTTTGGAAATTGACAAGCAGAAAACAAAAGCTGTTTTGGGGGAAAGAAACTGTTTCTGTATAACCTTCCAACAGAAATTTAATACCGTTGTCTTAAATGGAACATACTTCTCTTCAAGGAGGTGAGCTACTGTCAAGGAATGAGTCAGATTGCAGCCATTCTGCTGATGTATTTGAATGAAGAAGATGCATTCTGGGCTCTTTCTCAACTACTGACTGATCAGAAGCATGCAATGCATGGTAAGTACCTCAGCATTCTGAAACAATGGTAAATATTTATCAGCATCCTAACTCTCTGTCCAAGTATTACATTCTGTAAACATGCATGATTTTTATTTGTTTATCACAGTTTTGATGATAACGTTAAAAGTTCCAGAGCCAGAATAAGAGACATCATTCAGATGGGTGGATTTGAGCTCTATGAATTTAACCACATAATCTAGGCTATTGAATCAGTCGGGTACAGTGACTTTGCTCTATTATTGAAGTGGACCTTTTTCAAATGGAATAGAACATAGAGCAGTACAGCAGAAGAACAGACCCTTTAGCGCACAATGTCTGTGCCGAACATGATGACAAGACCAACTGTTATCTTCCTGCACATTATCCATATTCCTCCATTCCATGCATATCCATATGCCTATCCAAAAGTCTTAAATGCCACAATCATACTGTATCTGCCTCAACCGCCTGTGAGTTCCAGGTACTCATCACCTCCTGTGTTAATTAAAAAAAACTTTTCCCTTCTCACCTTAAAGCTATACACTTTTTAGTATTTGATTTTTCCATCCTGGAAAAAAAGGTTCTGACTATCTGCCGTATCTATGCCTTTCATACTTTTACATGCTTCTAGCAGGACTCCCCCGCCACATCTGCCATTCCAGGGACAGCAATCTAAGTCTGTCCAACCTCTCTGTAGCTAGTACACCCAAATATAGGCATGATTCTGGTAAATCTCTTTACACCAATTCCGAACCATTCATATCCTTCAAGTAATCAGGTGACCGGAACTGCACGTAATATAGCAAATGCAGCCTAACCAAAGTCTTAAACTGCGTCCTGACGCTTATACTGAATGCAAGAGAGAGAGGGAGAGTATTCTGCTTAGAGCTGTGATAAGCTCAAGAGACCTGAAAATTGCCTCCCTTTTTGCCATCACACTTCCATGATTTTAAGCACAGAAATTTTAAACAAAGAGAGCTTAAGACATGACAAAAAACCAAAAGTTACAGCGCCAAACAGGTATGGTAGGCAAAGCATGGACTATCTAAAAGGGATGTTACAGAATATACATGGTAGAAACAGAATCAATTTTAATTATAAATATTTGGTAGAAGTAAGACATTAAAATTGAAAATGGCCATCTTTAAAGGAATTAACAAACAAATAGCAATAATAAAAGCGTTCTTTAACTAGTCTTTCACTTGTTTTACAAAACTACTGTTGTGTGCAGTCATGATCATACAGCGTGGAAACGGATACATTGGCCCAGGTGATCCATGTTTCCTTTAAGTCATTTGTTAACTGTTTTTCTGGAAGATTTAGTTAATCATTTCTATCATAACTAGAATATATTTTGATTTAACGTAAGCTCAACCATGAAAGTTTGGTGAGGAAAAAGAATGTATAATTGTTTAAAGATGTTTATCAGGCAGGCAGCTCAATTTTAGAGAGTTACAGTGTAGAGTTGTTATAGCCAAGTAACATTGGTGAAAAAACCTACTTTGAAGTGACCTATTTTACAATACTGGTGCCTATATTCACTGTTCTCATTCTTCATTCGGTATTTGCTGTTTTAGCAAAGGGATAAGGTAGAAACAAACAACTTATTTAAAAGCAGCTGTTCTACAATAAACTGTAAAATAAGCATTTCATCAATTGACATGTGTAGGAAATATCAAAAAGGTAAAAGTTTAGTCTTAGAAAGTCCCGACAGTTGTGTGCAACATACCACTAACATCTAGATAATAAAGAGCTACAACCTTGGCCATTAAAGTTAAGGACACATCTAAAGGAAATTACTATTAACCAGCAGCATGATATTATCTCGAGTTGCTGTAAAACATGCCATTAAATTTATCCATACTAATGAAAGAGATAATAAATTAAATGACTCGGCTTTTAATACCAGGGGCTCAGCAAAGCTTGATTTTTTTTTTTAGGTTTTACAGCTTTTGTTATCCCGAATTTCAGACAATGTATTTGAATAAAATGTGGGTAAAATCATATAAATATTGTTCATATGAATATAAATATAAATACATGTATAGTGATATATGTACTTCTTCTTCTTGCATCTGCCGTGCACAGCCTAAATTTGTTCTATTTGATCTTATTTGAAAGTGCACGCCGGGTTGATTGCATTCGTTGAAACAGGGCGGACCACGTGAAGGTTGCATGGATCTCCCACCCCAGTGATACATGTACTGAACTGTATACAAAAAATAATTTCACTGTACCTCTGTACACGTGACAATAAAGTGACATTGAATCATGGAATAGAGTACCATTGAAACATTTTGTATTGATTTTTAAAATTATATTAACTTTAGCAATCATTCCCTGAATGGTTTACAATCAATGACAGTATTTTTTTCCTTTTCCAACCAGCCTCAAAAATAGACGAGAAATGTTTTGCATGTTGGGTAAAATGTGTTTTAAATCAAAAATGCAATTAAGATACTTTTTTTAGAGTAACATTCCAAAACATCTATGTAACAGAGTAAGGGCCTTACAATACATCTGTGTTAAGGGTCTGTGCAATTACAATATTGAAATTAACATTCTAAAGAAGACTTGCACTATCCAGGCAAACTTTTACATTTTAATTTACATGCTGAAATGCAGGCTCATGTCAAGCAAGGCTGAATCATTGCTCAACACTTCCACATTTACTTCATAATATACATTTCATTTGAAAATAATCCAATTTTAATTTTCTGTTAGTTGAGATGGCGGGGGAGGGGGGGTTATTATCCAGAATAGTATTTACTGATTGTTTCTTTTTAGGAGTAACCAAAAATGTAAATTTAATTATCTTGATGCTTTTCATGGTACTAAAGTTTAGCTTGAAGCAACCTATGAGGAACAAACAGAGGTTAAACTGGATGCATTTAATTATTCCCTTGACTGTCGAAATAAACCAAACAACCCAAGGAATAATAACTTCTGGTCCTTAATTATACAACAGTTCTTAGAGATTTTCCAGTTCATATACTTAGTTGTAAAAGTTTACTGGGCTGATCTTTGATTAACTTGTGAATCTGTAATAAGTGGAAATTGAGTTTGGGCACTGTTTGTGCCTGAGCTAGGAGTGCCAGGGTATGACTGAAATGAAGTCAAAGTGGAGCAGCTGTTGATGCATGCCTCTGCCAGGATCTTGCCCTCTTCATAAAAACAGATAATGGGCTGCTTGCCTTGCCATCAGCAGCTCTTGGCAAATAGCAAAGGACAGTAGAGTATACTGTTTGGAAGGGGGTTGGGTGAGATTTGGGATCAGGATTGTTCCTGGTCAGGTGAACAGAATCGGGAAAGAGTACAGTTGAATTTAATCAATGGAATGCAACGTTGTACCTTCTTAACTTTAAAGAAAGCCTAATTTATTTAATTATTATATTTTTACAGGATTTTTTATTCCTGGATTTCCAAAGCTCCAAAGATTTCAGGGACACCATGATCAGATTTTAAGCAAACTTATGCCAAAGCTCAAAAAACATTTGGTAAGAGGAATATTTATATTATTAAAATCGTACAAAAATGAATTACCTCTTGGTTCATTCCTGTACTCATCATTATGTTTATAATTTTTCCTTTTCAATCTGCATCTGGATATATTAGTGCCAAATGAAGTTCAGCATTAAGTACAGCCTCCTGCACTTCAAGGAATAAAGTCCCATCCTTGTAAATTTTCTCTGCACTTTCCAGTTTTACATCGTCCTTCCTTTAGCAGAGTGACCAATACTGAACACAGTACTCCAAATGCAGCCTCACCAAAGTGTTGGACAACTGTAACATAGCATCACAACTTCTTATCTCAATATCCTGAAAGGTAGACCAATGTAGCGAAAACCTTCTTGATTACCCTATCTACTTGTGCCACTACTTTCAATGAACAATGTACCTGCATTCCTAGACACTACTCTACAACACTCCCCAGTGCCCTGCCATTCGTTGTAAAGATTCTGCTGTTTTGATTTGCCAAAATGCAACACCTTGCACTTATCTGCATTAAACCCCATTAACCATTCCTCAGCCCACTTGCCCTGCAGATCAAGATCTTGCTGTAATTTTTAATAACGATCATTGCTATCTACGATACCACACTCTGTAGTATCATTTTGTCAATGTTATCCATATATCTGCGAGAGATGATAGTGTGTCTTTGATGTTGTCCTGTTTGGAGAGGGGAGTTTTCTTCGGTTGCATTTCCTGCTGTGGCTGACTTGGCCTAGCCTTGACAGACAGACCCTCTCACAGCTTCCACAGGTGAAGTCTCCAATTGTTGGATTGGCTGTTGCCTTTGATCATTTTGTGGCTTTGGCACTTGTCCTCCAGGGTCTTGAACCATTTGCTATTGTGCTGCATCATACCCGCCTCGTACATTCTCATCCAATTCGTTGATATAAACCTCAAACAGTAACGGGCCCAACTCTAATCCCTGAGACACGCTGTGAGTCATAGGCATCGAGTCCAAAAATCAAACTTCCTCTGCTTCCTTCCATGAAGCCAATTCTCTATCCAGTCAGCTACCTCTTTCTTGACCCCGTGCAATCTAACCTGCCAGAGCAGCCTTATGACATTGTCTCCGGCTTTGCCTTCATCAACCTTTTTGGGTTTCTTCTTCAAAACCACAGTCAGATTCATAAGACACAATCGCCCGTGTACAACACCATGCAGACTATCCCTAATAAGCTCCTGTTTATCCAAATGAATATATACATCAGAATCCTCTCCAGTAACTTGCCCACCACAGATGTTAAGCTCACTTGTCTATAATTCCCAGACTTTTCCTTCCAGCCTTTCTTAAATAGAAGCATAATATTAGCCACCATCTCACCTTCCAGCATCTCACCATGCCTAATAATGATTCATATATCTAATCCAGGGGTCGTGCAGTTTCTTCTCTCGTGTCCCATGGTATTTTTGGATACATCTGATCAGGCCCGGGAGATTTATCTGCCTTCCGAAGCCTGAGGATGTCCAACATCTCCTTGACCCTAATGTAGACTGTCCTCAAGACATTTCCATGAACTGTCCCAAGGCACCCAGTCATCATGTCTTTCTCCATGGTAAAAACAGAGGAGAAATACTCATTGAGAACTTTGCCCAACTCTTACGGCTCCACACAGAGATGACTGCTTTGATTTCTAAGGGGCCCTATTTCCCCTCTAGTTTCGTCTTTCCCTTAATGTAATAATAAAATCACTGGATTCTCCTTAGTATTATTACCTGTCCCTTTTTTGCCCTCCATATTTCCTTCTTAAGTATGCTCTTCAGTTCCCCAAACTCCTCCAGGGATACATTTGATCCCAGTTGCCTATACCTGTTCCGTGACTCCTTCATTTTCCTGAGCAGAGCCATTTCTCTTGTCATCCAAGCTTCCTTACTCCTACCCAGGGGCGGAAATGCCGGGGGGGGGGGGGGGGGGGGGCAGGTTCCCCCCCCCCCCCCCCCCCCCCCTGTTTTGAGAGGTGGGGGGGACAGACCCCACCAATTTTTTGTAATCCGGATTTTAAAACCCGGCGAAATCTCCGCTTTCCGCGACAGTGGGGGTGGGACTGCTGATCGAGGTAGCCGATTGGACGAGAGAGACGTCGGTCAGCAGGCAATTGGGGCAGGACATGATGATTCAGCGCGATCATTGGAGGAGGGAGGTGTCGGTCAGAGGCAGAAGTAGGGGGGTGGGACTGAGGGTAGAGTGCGGTGATTGGAGGAGGGAGACTGGGCACAGACCTGCGCCTCATCCGCAGCCAGGATCGATCCCGGCACTCTGGCGCTTACCCAGTCCCTACCCGAGTGCCCTCCCCCCCCACCGGTGGCCAGAGAGGTCGAGAGTCAGACGGGAGTTGTGCCTCCAGGTCCACAGCCAGCGCAGAGAAGCAGCGCTAAACCCAGCTCAACTCTGCCTGTCCCGCCAGGTTAGCCTACAACCCTGCCTGGGCTTGCGGGAAATATGGCCCAGGTTTACAGCCAGTGCGGAGAAGCAGCGCTGGAGTCCCGTCAATCCAGGCAGGGCTGTAGGTTAACCCAGCGAGATAGGCAGAGTTGAGCTTGCGCGTGTGTGTGAGTATGCGCATGTGCATGCGACCGCCAAGAAATTCTGTCCCCCGGTCCCCTCCATATTTTGATAACGATTTCCATGCCTGCTCCTACCTGCCTTGCCCTTCACCCTAACCAGAACATGCATGCCCTGAACTCTGATCACCACACTTTTAAAAGCATCCCACTTTCCAGATATTCCTTTGCTCCACTCAAATGTAGCTAGTTTCTGTCAAATACTATCAAAGTTGGCCTTTCCTCACTCCAGACCTTAAACTTGTGGGCCCACCATGTCCTTATCCATAACTATTTTAAAGCTGCTCTAAAGATTTGCTCATAATTTCAGTAGCTTGGTATTAAATTCCTTCATACTCCATAATATTGATGGGTATATTCTGCCTGGCCTACTAATGCACAAACTAGTCACACTCCGAACATGTGTCTTGATTATCATTGAAATGGTTAGGGAATATATTCAATGCAGGAAAATAGACCCTGACTTGATCTTGTAGAGTAATCCATTTGTTTGAGTTAATCATGTCCACCAATGTGTTAATAGTAAGTAACTAAGCTACGTTTGTCGAATGACAAGATGGTGGTCTTTGTGTGACACAAATATAACTTGCAACTTCTCAGACAATACATGAATGCTCTCCAGGTCTTGCTGCACGAATGTAAGAACTATTTCATTCTTTGGGGTAATGCAAATGAAATTAAATATTTTGTGCTCATCAGAAAACATTCCCACTTCCGTTTTTAGGATGAAGGAAATGTCAGTGAGTCAGTTCAACTACCCATCTACAGGCTGTTAGTCTCGTAACTGCCTGGACTTGCTATCAGAGCTAATAAAAATTATATTAAAAAATCAAAACTTGTCAGTCTTTATTTGAATGCACATAGTGTTCACAATAAGACAGAAAAGATGATGGCACATATTACAATTTATGAGAATTACCGATCGGTATTGCGGAGATGTGGTTGCATGATGACAAACACTGCTCTCTGCTCAATATGTGACCAGAAATCAAAACAAAAACTGCAGATGCTGGAAATCTATACTATTACTCAAACTCTCATCTTGTCCTCTTCCGGTTTGGGTTTTTTTTTAATTGGCGCAAAAACGGTACCCTATATCGCTAGGATTATTTCGACACCTTACTCACCGTTCTCCTGTGCTCCAAGTGCACCACCCCCCCCCCCACACACCACCCCCTTCCTCTCCCCCCACACACCATCCCCCTCCCCTCTCCCACATACCATCCCCCCTCCCCTCCCCCACACATATCCCCCTCCCCCATGCACCACCCACTCCCCCATGAAATGTAACGTTTCCAAGTTTGCTGATGATTCAAAAGTAGGTGGACAGGCAGATTGTGATAGATTTAGTGATTGGGCGACAACCTGCCAAATGAAGTTTAATGCAGATAAGTGTGACATTGGAGAAATCCTAAGGCAGATTGTTATCTAATCAGACAAAGATTACATATGAGTGAATTTTGGAGGAATCTGGGTAATCTAATGCATAAATCACAAAAAGTGAGCAAGCAGGTCCAATGAGTAGTTGAGAAGGCCAATGGTAAGTGAGCATTTATTGCAGAGGGGTTGGAGTTTAAGAATAGGAAAGTTTTGTTAAAGTTGTACTGGATGTTGGTGAGGCCAAGGTGGAATACCATTAGAGAGTTTTGGTTCACTTACCTATAAGTGGTTATTATAGCTTTGGGGAGCAGTCCAAAAGAGATTTATTGGGCTAATTTCTGGATTGAGAGAGCTGCCCTGTCATGAGAAGCTAAATAGTTTATGTCTATATTCCTTGGAGTTTAGAAGAATAGGGGGTGACCAAAGATCCTAATTTGGTGTGACAATAGATATTTTCACTTGCGGGAGAATCGCAAGAAAGAGGACATGTCACAAAATAAGGGACAGGTCATTTTAAACCGAGGTGTGCAAAGATTTCTTCTCTCTGAAGGTAATGAATCGCTGGAATTTTCTGCCCTCGACAGTGGTGGAGCCCAGATCATTAGATATATTTCCAATGAAGGTAGATAAATATTTGAAAGCTGGCACAGAAGATCAGCTATGATCATATTGAATGGCGGGACAGATTTGAGGGACTCGGTGACCTAATTTGGCTCCTGTTTTCTTGTGCTCTTGTGGTAGATTGGTAGGTGGGCAGATCAGAGATGCCCTTTGGCAATCACTAAACTGTGACCTTGCAATCACTAACACTAATGATCTCTCACCAGACCACTGGCAGCTGAATCTCCTGCCCCCTGCATTTGTGGGTGGCCTCATGTTCCAGTGATTCCAGCATCACTGAGCATTTGTGACACACCTGAAGCACCAAATGTTAGGATGCCTCAGACTTAGTAAAATTGCAAATAGGAACGGGGTTTCACGTTTAGTCTGGAACTCTAGGGATAGTGGAAGTGCAGCACAATGAGGTGTGGGCCAGGGGTTGGTGAGAGGATACCTGAATGCAATTTTAACCCTTTTGAGAAAATGTATTGCAAATCATTTAATTACATTGTTGTGTGTGAACTGCATTAAATTCATATTATGCAGGTCATTTTATAGTTTTTGATATTGATATCACATCAGAAACATATTAGCATATGATGACTGTGGAATGTTCTAATATCTTTGGATTTGAATTTAAATGTTTATCCTCTGAAGGAAAATTAGTTATTTGAGAAAATTAGTTATAGATGAACTAAATTCCAATATTAAGATGTTCAAATGTTTTCAATGTAGGTATTTTTATTTCCCAGGACAAATATCTCAAGAATCTGCTGAATTGTTGGAAAATGACAGAAATATTAACATGAATTGGCAGGGATCTTTTAATATTCTCCTTGAATGTTTTCACTATATGAAATTTAAAATCTGCCAAATATCTTGAAGTTAATTAGCAGAATGTGGGGTGAATGAAAAATTGATTAATCTAGGATTAGTGTAAAATGGATATTAGATGAAGACTAAATTAGCTGAAGGGCTGCTTCACTGTCATATCACTCTATGACTTACATCAATTAAGTTGATTGAAAATCACTTGTATTTGTTTCTGTAGCTGATCTATGGTACCTTTTCACTTGGGCTTAGGTAAATTGAGAAATAGCTTGGTTTTAATGCTGAAATCATTAGCACTTGTGAGGACTTGTCAAATGACATTTTTCACTAACCTATGCAGGGCAAGTTGCACAAAGTCCACTTTGTTTTATGGATTTTATGGGTTGGCTATGCCCAACTCAGTCAGGTGTTTGGCCAAATTTTCAAAGAATACCAAGCAGCACCTTTTGCAACGTTAACTTATCATTAAATGGTAGATATCAACCTGGAATTGATGAAGCAACTGAAGATGCTTGAACCTAGGATACAACCCTTTTAAGCTCAGACAATTAACTTCTAATATTAAGGGTAGTCTGTCTCACCTTTGGAATTCAGTTGTTCATTATTATACCACCACTGTAATGAAATCTGTTCCATGATGTACTCAACTATACTTTAGTGAATAGGTTTTTGGTAAGTTCTGTTTGACAGCAGGGTTGATGATACCTGCAATAAATTTGCTGATGACAAAAATTAATATTTTGGGGTTGACAATTAATTGAATTGGAATTGCCTTGCTTTTTCTGGATGGGACAAACTTGGGAAATTTTCCACATTTTTAAAGGTTGCCAGCACCGTGGGACAAGTTAGCTTACTGGAATAAAATGCCTCAAGGCCCAGGAGGTTAACTTTATATTTTATTATTTTATCATTTTCATATTTGGAATATTAGAAAAGTAAAAGTCTTACTACTGTACTTCGATATATTATTGAGTGTCACAAAAGGGGTAGTCTGTAAACACATACATTACTGTATTTGGTTGCTAATTTGAAACTTAATAACACACAAGGTCAAGGGCAAGGAATAGTGTAAAAATAGACTGTTGGCTTGATTATGACACAAATGCAACTTGATAAGATCCAGGCGTTTGTACTTGTCCTGGAGGATCAGAAGAGCTGTGCCTTTACCTTAGATACGAGTAGTTGCTATCTCAGTTAAATCTGCATTTAAAGAAAATAAGGTTTTTTTTCTGTGAACAATATGGGCATGATAATCCTGAAAAATCGATATTGTGTTTGAACAGAATAAGAGTGACAGTTTCATTTCCCAATGGAGTCATGGTGAACAAGTCGGGGTGTTTTATTTATCAGTCCACAAGTATTCATAATTGTTTTCAACCCACAGATTATTCAGTGTTATTGAAATCAATTTTAAAATTTGCCACGGTGATCTGAACATTTAACTGTATGGTTGCTAACGTAGTTCCTTGGCCTCTAATCATTGTGTAGTTTACCATAATTTAAAAAATACGTTTTGTATGCCCTGTTTGAGACACCAAAGACCGCAGATGCTGGCATTTTGAGCAAAGAAAAAACAGCTAGAGAAGCTCAGTGGGTCAGGAAGCATCTGTGAAGGGAAATAGATCGACAACGTCTTGGGGTAGAACCCGACTTCAAGACTATAGGGAAGATAGTTGGTAGAAAGAGGTGCAGGGGAACAATGGGGCAAGAGCTAGCAAGTGATAAGTGGATGTAGGTAAGAAGGTGCTGATAGGAAGATGAGTCAAGTGGGGGAGAAGGCTTGAGATAACTCAAAGACTGGAGGAGATAAGTGGTGAAGACAAATGGCTCTTGATGTGGAACCTGATAGGAAAGGTGAAAAGTAGAACCAGAGGGAGGGATGGTTGGTAGATTGTAACCTGGTCTATTCTCTCTCCTTCTGATCTACCCAAGCCCTCTCGGGCACACCTATCTTTCCTCCCTGCCCCCTGCCACCCTATTATTTTCCCCTCATCGTCCTCCACCTTCTCCTTCTGCTCATTTCCCATTCCTACCCCTTCCTGGTTCTTTATTTCCCTCCTCACTCCTTTCCCCAATTCTTGTGTCCCCCCCCCCCCCCCCCCCCCCCCCCCCCTCCCTCCTCTGGTTCTACATTTCACTCCACACCTTCCTTTCATATCTGATTTCAGCATCTGCTGCCCTTTGTCTGCTCCACCCAGCATTTGTGACTATTTCTGCCATTTTCTCCCTCACCTGACACTTCTGTAAATCAACTGGTCCTCACCTGGATTCACCCATCGCTCACTTTTGCCCCACCCCTTCTCCGTACTTCCACCTATCTCCCATCTACTGCGGTCTTAAGGGCTCTGACCCCAATTGCTGTTAGCGCACTTCCCTCCACCGATGCTACCTGACCCACAGTCGTTCTTGCAGTTTGTTTTTTGTATGATCTATTACAGCTTCACTCAATTCCAATTCATCATATACTTTTTGAATAAAAAACATTTAATTCTACATTGTTCAAATTAATGTATTTGTGCCTCACTTATGGGTTGGTGGCGCGCGACCGACGTCGCAGTGGCCTTGCCGTTTTTATTGTCCTGTTTAGTGCACCGTTTGCGGCCTTGTGTGATGTGGCTATGGGGGGGGGGGGGGGGGAACTTTTAGGTTTCTTCCCTGTATGGGGACCCAACCTTTCCCTGTCGGGTCTCCATTGCCGTTGGGGCCTAGCACCGTGGAGCGGCCTCCAACCGGAACGACAGCTCAAGTCACGGAGCCTGCGGAGTTGCGGACCTACCATCGTAGAGCTGGCCAGCTTCAGAGCGTGGAGAGCTGTGGTGGCGCGCTGCTGCGACCCAACTCCGGTGGATGGAGACACCGGGAGCTCGCGGGTCCCCAGTGGGAGACCGCTTTGCGGGGCACCGGCAACGGCGACTTCTCCCGCTCGAATTGCGGGGTTGAAAGTGACCTGGAGCGGGGCCTTACGTGGCCGCGGACTTGCTAGCGCCCGCCGGGGGCTTTGACTTTGACTTCGGGAGAGGAATGGAGAGCAGGGGAGAGACAAGACTTTGCCTTCCATCACAGTGAGGAGGAGATTCACTGTGATGGATGTTTGTGTAAATTGTGTTGGTGTGTGTCTTGGTTCTTTTCTTGTATGATTGCAGAAACCAAATTTCGTTTGAACTTCATGTGAGGTTCACGTGACAAATAAACGGTATTGTATTGTATACTGGAGAGATTTTGAGGAACGAGATTATTATTCAGGTTTTTACACCATTACACTGTTCTTAACAAAAATCTACCCATCATGTGAAACCTTACAAATAACAGATATAAATTAGATAACTTCAAGACCGAAAGCCAACATTTTTTATCATAATAGACACATTTTTATCGTTTTACCACCATTTTGGACACCTGCCACATTTAGTCATGAATATTTAATTCATAAATAAATTTCATATGACCCCTCATACATATACTTTTTGATAATGATCTAGAGAAATATCTTCATCAATACCAGGAGAAAAATACGGTAACATGTCTGGTATTCCACCTAGCAAAGATCCTGTAATGGTTGTTGTGTTTGGTGTCCATTGTAAGGTAAACCATGGAGGCTCCAAACCTCTAATGCTTTTCAAAAACCCAATGAAGTATCATATGGTAGTAGCGATTTTTGGGCGAGTTAATTATTTTTTCTTATTTTCCAATTTAATATATCAAAAACATTGTGGTGTCAAAAACGCAACGACTGTTTACGATATATTTTCCGATTATTTTAAATCAAAAAAAAAATTTTGTACATAAATTGGTCATCAAAACTAAAACTGAGCCAATCTTCAATTTGGCAACACACTGTCTCTTGTTTACCTTTTGTATGGACCAAGTCGCTAACTTCATTCCTTCGTGTCAACTTCCGGAAGCTCCGCAATGATCGTTACGGAGACATTTTACTTGCTAAAACAATCAGCCCACATCAAACCTTCTGACGAATCATCGGCCATCGATATAGCTCAAATCCATAAGGTAATGTACCATATAGATCACTTTGGTGAAAATGCTTGGGTTTCGCTAATAATGTAACGTTTGTTTTCTGGGACACCATACCGTTTAGTGTCCACCGCAACGTACGTTTGTGTGTATGATGTGTAACGTGCGTTGCAGTATCCACTCGGATGGATGCAGTATCACCTACATGATTAGGTGAAAGAAGTGGAAACAATGTTTGCAATTTTAATGTTCCATGTGGTATTCATAAACATAGAAAGGAATAAGAAATACGTGCACTTACTGTGCTAACCAGGTCGCTGGTGGACACCATGCGCCAACTGTTACACAAAATGTATTTTTGTATTCTGATGCCATTTTCGGAAACGTGCCATCAATATGCTATCTTTTCTTATATTTTTTGTTGATACTGTTAGTCATGAACCCAATAAAGTGCTTGTCAACTTTTTTGAATGAATTTGAAATGTATCCCCCTTTGTCACATTATTGTGTGCAGTATTGTAACAAGACACATTTAGAAACAAATATATATGTGTTATATTTATCATTGGGAAGCATTTTACCATCATGGATCTATAGATGTACAAATCATGGTTCTGTTTTCATTATAAAAACTAATTGATTTCCTCATGTTATTTGTATTTTTTCAATTCTTCTAAAATAAAAAAAAGATGTTGTCTATAGAGTGAGGATTGTCTGCTTTCTGATTGATATATCATAGAATAGCAGATATTCCAGTTTATGTTATGTTGTGAATTTGACATTACAGGACAAAGAGCAGATGTCTACAGGAATATACACCACCAAGTGGTTCCTGCAGTGTTTTATAGAAAGAGTAAGTCAATATTTTATATCATGATGTATTCATTTATTTATAAATATTGTTTATGACACTTTATAAATATTCTTGTTTTGTTTTTTGTATGCTGTTTCATACTTGCTTTTTGTTTTTTATTCTGTTCTAAATAAATAAACAAACAGATAAATTATTATGGGATGGTGCTTCAGAGGAAGTTAATATAAAGACTAGAGCAGACCGAAACCAATTAGAGATTAATCCTTAATTAAACTTTAAACTGAAAATGTAGGAGATTTACCTTTCATTGTGCATGAATGTGTTTGAATGAAAGCTACCAGGACACCTGTAAACACTTGACTTGGCGCATAGGTCGCTACAGTGGCATACAGCACCAGAGACCCGGGTTGGTTGTCAATCTTTGATCAATCACGAACGGTGGTGAATCTTTGGAATTCTTCCTCAAAGGGTGGTGAAAACAGATCTCTGAATATTTTTAAGGCAGAAACAGACAGTTCTTTGATAAGCAACGGTAAGAAAGATTACTGCAGATGGTAATATGGAGTTGAAACCAGCCATAATCCTATTTGATGGCAGAACAAGCTGAAGGACCATTGGTCTGCATCTATTTTGAATATTTAAATTATTTACATAGTCTCAATTGCATTTCTAAAATTTGCTCTAAATAATGCCCAAGTGAATGCATTGCATAGTTGAGCAGTGAGAAGGTAATGTGGTACAATATCAACGGAGTAGAAATTGATTTCCTTGGAATTCGGCAGATTAGTGTTAAAATGTGAAGAGCAGAATATTGCTCAGTTTTCTAGATTTGTAGTTTTTCCAAATTGAGTATTACAGCCAATTATGCTAGATGATAGAATGTAACATTTCACCTCTTCAAAATTACTATGTTATGACTATATCAGTTTTCTATGTCTCTATGTTAAACAGGCCTAAATATACATATAATTTGCTAGTTGTTTTGGGGAAGATCACCAATTATATTCATCTGATGGAGCAGCTTGTCTTTGACATCCTGGCCTGCACAATGCCAGGCAGAAATGAGCAAATGTCTCATGCTTCACGTATGAAAATGTACACAATGGCCTTTCATTAAATTAGTTTTCTTTACTAGTCTCACCCTCTCACACCTGAAGTCACATCAGCCACAAATATCAGGGATCTTATTGGGAGTCTAAGCTGGGGAGAACATGGAGGAAGGAACATGAGCAATATGCATGTTTTAATGATGGAGAATACGCATTTAAAAGAAACTACTCAAAGAGCTCAACGGGTTAGGCAGCATCAGTGGAGAAAAATGGATGGACAATGTTTCTGGTCAGGACCCTTCTTCAGACTGATGGAATACAGAGGAGATAACTAGCAGAAAGAGGCTAGTTATAAGGAAATAATATTGGTAGCTAAGAACTTCTGTTAAATTTATGTTATCATAAATCTAATTTACTGCTGTTATATAAATTATTTGTGGATAATTATTTGAGTCCATATGTACTGCAATTTAAGTTGGTACAGTTTACTAATTTTAAGATCTGTGAAGCTTTATGTTCTGTTACATTTCAAACTTGTATTAAAACAAGTCACAAGGTATTTTAATCAATCAAATTTTGCTAACAGAATTGTACAAAAAAGCTAGTAAAGGGACATTTTTGAAAACATTCTTGAGCACATTTGCTTAACTGAATAAGATGTCAAGTGGTCATAAGTTCATAACAAATTTGTTTGTGTAATAGGATTAAGTTTAATGTGTAAGAAAGAACTGCAGATACTGGTTTAAAGGGAAGATACACACTAAAAGCTGGAGTAATTCAACGGGACAGGCAGCATCTCGGGAGAGAAGGAATGGGTGACGTTTTGGGTCAAGAAGAAGGGTCTCCAGAGATGCTGCCTGTCCCGCTGAGTTACTTCAGCTTTTTGTGTCTATTTTAGGATTAGGTTTAATGTTCAGTTGCGATGGTGATTCAAATGCATTATATTAAACATACATGCCAGTCTGAAGTCTCCATACAGATGCATGCATGGTTTGTATATGATGGCCTATCATTTTCTCTCTCATTAATAAAAGTGCTGAACTGAATAGCTTGCCTAACCCTCTAGTCTGAGTGATTGTGTCTCGCTATTAAATGATCATATTTGAGGTAATGTTTATAAATTTGTTTAATTATCAAACAGACACCATTTACACTCACGCTGCGGTTATGGGATATTTACATTCTGGAGGGAGAGAAAGTGCTTGCTGCTATGGCATACACCATCATGAAACTGCACAAAAGTAAGATGATTACTGTTTTTTTTCTTGATGTTTTCTCATGAAGAACTTTAAATTGAATTAAAGGACCTGCATGCCAGAAACAAGTTGAATCAATTATTTGATTCATAGATTCTGGCTGTACAGTTTTTTTCTAACAAAAGTATTTTCTATGATTCTTCCAGGAAACAGGGATTGTAATACGGAGCTCATTGGAGTGCAAGAAAATGAATACATGAAAATATAAAAGAGTTTCCTGGAACAATCAATACCACTGTGCATTTAATTTCATTAGTGCTAGAGAGAGTAATGTAGGACAATATAACGTCTCCTCTTCCTGCATTTACCTCAAAGAGGAGAAAAAACTGTTGTGATCATTGTGGTGGCACAATGATGCAGCAGGTAGAGTTACTGTCTCATAACTTCAGAGATCCAGGTTCAATCCTGACCTTGGGTCTTGTCTATGTGGAATTTGCATTCTCCCTGTGACTGCATGGGCTTCCTCTGGGTGCTCCAGTTTCCTCCCATATCCAAGTTTGTAAGTTAATTGCCCTTGGCGTGCAGGAGGTGGATACAAAAGGGAAACATAGAACTACTGTGAATGGGTGATCGATGGTCGGCGTGGAGTCTGTGGGCCAAAGGGTCAATTTCCATGCTGTATCTCTCAATTAAAATTAATTAAAGAATGACATATTGAGCAATGACAAAGAAACATTGAGCATTAGTGAAGGTAACTTTGCAGCTAAATTCAACCTTTTCTTAAATGGACAAGAAGATGCTTAGTGCAAGAGCTTGCATTGGAAGAAATAAATGTAAAGTAATGAATAATAAATTTTAAACTAATCAGAAGGAGAAAGTTCTTTCAATTTACTTTGTAATTTAATTTGCCCGGTCTGTATTAATTTTCAAGTCCCCCGTGATTGGTATATATGTTCACTACAAGTTGTCTTATTACTTAATTAATCTCTTTCCACTTTTGTTCTTGCTTTTCGAAGGCTTTGTGAAGCACTCAAAACTTCTTGCTCCTTATTTGCAAACTTTATCCATAGTAATTCTATTTCTTATTTTTCTCCCTTATGTATGTCATATTTTTTATTATTAAAGCTATATTCCTTTATTTCCTTTTTGTTTATCCTTTCTAAATAACAACCCCTACCCCTTTATTCCCTACTTTAGTGATCAAGCAACCGTGCAGAGACAACGTGTATCAAGCAACCGTGCCTCTAAGACGGACATTGAGTCAAACCCATTCAACCTCATTTGTCTATTCTTCTACTTTGTTACAAATGCATTTTACTTTTAAAAACACAATTGCTTGGGTAATTCAGCAAGTCAGGCAGCATCTCTGGAAAACATGGATAAGAGACGTTTGGGTCTGAACCCTTCCCCAGATTGATTTTAGTTGGGGGAGAATGCTGGAAGAGAGGTGGAGGTGAGCAAAGCCAGGCAAGGGGAGTTTTGATTGGCAGATGGATGGACAAAGGTCAGAGATGGGAAGAAGAAAAAAGGTGGTGAGATAAGGAGGAAAGAGGCATGAAATGAGAAGTCAGAGTAAGAGATAGAGGTGGAAAGGGACAGGGGAAAGGGAGGGTGGGTTAGCAGGAGAAATGGGTGTGCATCCAAGTAAGCAACAGGGAAGGGGAGGGTGGGGGAGGGGTGAGTGTTGGTAAATTACCTACAATTGGAGAATTCAGTGTTTATACCTTTGGCTTGTAAGCTATCCAAGCAGAATATAAGCATATATTCCTCCAGTTTGAGTGTGGGCACACTCTGGCAATGGAGGGGAATTCAAAAAAATGCTCTATTGCTAAAGGCACTTGAAATCAAATGTACAACATTGAAAGACCAGCAGGAAGCAGAGGTTGAATTTTAAAGTAGAGAAGCCCAGGAATTGAGAGTAGGTCTAAAAATGTGCTGCAGTTGGTCAGCTTATGGCATTTCATTTTATATTAAGCTACATCTGACCAACCCCAGTCAGGCAGGAGGATTGGCCACTTCATGTATAACTCCTTATATAGCTCAATAACTCATTCAAAGCAATATCAATCTATGTATTCAAATTTCAATTTGGGTCCGTGAGTTTCCTGGTCCACCTGCAACTTGTCAGTAAAACTAATTCACCCGTGAACAAAAATGTCTGAATTGTAGCAAGCAGAGCATTTTCAGCAGAAAAATATAAATACTCGCATATCCTTACTGACCTTAAGTATGCCAAGTACTTTATTTAACATCTGCATTTTGGAGCAGGTGAGGTCTGACTTGCATTTTGGAGTTCTGATCTATCAACTCAACATGGATGTGGGTTATGATATTTTATGGAGAATTCCAACTGAGGATTAAATTACCAGCACAAGTATCTGCAAAGAAACATTATACAGTTGACTGTTCCATAGTTTTACAAGCGCATAGTGCAGCAAATAGGTGCACCATGCAGCATTGTCAACTGGCAGAGGATAATTTTCTTCAACATATCTGAATATTAATACATGCATATTCATTATTTACATTTTGGTGTCTCTGCTTTAAAGATAGTTATCAGTCATTTACTCCACAGGACTGTGTATACTAAGTAATTGAGTATATCTGTGGATGAGAAGAATAAATCTTTGGACCATAAGGGATTCAAGAATGGTGGAGATATGTGGAATGAGGCAAAATAATTATTTTACTCATGTTTACCGAATGGCAAGAGACCCGAAGTGAATAGACATATGCCTGCTCCAATTTCTTGTATTATTTTGTAGGTTTGAAATTATACCTCTAAATCTTAAATTCAGGCCTCAAATTTTCTAAAGTTTGGAACATATTTACTTAACTTCCATATCTTGGAAAATAAATTATCATTATCTCCAGCAATCTAAATTACATTAACATTTTGTTTGACCAATGATGGCACATACATGTAGTTTGAATCCAAAGGGTATTGGAAAATACAATTGTCATTGAAAATCCACTGAGGCCTTCCTGTGTTTCTCGTGCAATTTACTCATTAGAATTTGCTGCTTAACATTGTGATCTTTCAAGCAATTCATTTTCAGGATGTTCCTGATCTTACCGATAAAATGTTTCTTCTATTGCATTCTGTTTATTCTATGTTTTTTCTATTCTATTCCTTCTCAATGCAATAGATTGTTGGCCCAAGTACCAGAAGATGTTTACAATGATAAGGGGAATTTAGAGCTGAGGTTAGAACCAGGACCTTTGTAAGACATGTGACAATCATTTTTTGTTTGTGCCCTTCTCACCACATCCTCTTCTGTTCAAGCAATTCTGCCGCAATGCACAAAGATAATGTTTCATAAATATGAGTCAGTTTTCTCAGTGCTTGGTCATACATTCTACTTACAGATGAAAATATAATGTACAACATGACTACTAGCTAGGGCTTTGCTTTCTCCAGCAATTATTATCATTTTTGAGTCAGTGAATTTTCACATTTTTCAACTTGTTGATGAAGAATAGCTATAAGAACTTTGAGAATTTGGAAATAATACCAAATCTGTCAAAATTGCATCTGTCTTCATACAAAAAAAAACTCTCATTCCCTACCTACGAACAACCCCGTTGTTTTAAATGTGCAGCAAATATACTTGACCTGAACATCCTGCCAATGGCAAACCACAATGCTCGTTGCTGGCCCACAAGGTAAGTGCAAATTTGCTTCCTGAAGCTGTCCAGGTCTAAAATGATGACAGGATCTCACACAAAGCAATCAACAATCTGGAATTAGATCAGCTCAGGAAATAGCAGAAAATAACTTTGAAAGATAGAAAAGCCACAACACCTAACATTGTCAGACTTGGAATCTATTGTTGGCGGGAGGGCGGGTTGGAAGAAAGCTGGAAAAGGGGAGAGGTAGGACAAAGCATGGTAGATAATAGGTCGACAAAGGCACATTTTATTTTGAAAGGCAGATGGTTGGAACAAAGGCCAGAACAGAAGGCGTGAGATGGGTTTAAGGTGCTGCAGATTGTGAAGCCAGAAAGAGCAAAGCAGGAGAGGTGGTGGTGGGGAGAAATAAGTGGGATTGAAGAGAGGGAGGAGGCAGGGGAGAAATGAGGGGGGCAGTTTTAAATGGTGGTGTATAGAAATTTATTTTCATAGCAGGTTGTGAATCTCTGGAAAGCTATGTATAGTTCACAATATCTCCCAATGGATGGAATCAACATTGTGATTCTGGGAGAAACCCTTTAGCCACTGAGATGACATGATCGAGAACTATCCGGGTAATGACTTTCACTGCAGCAGATATGAAATTTCTGTGTAGTTGCAGACTTTCTTTCTTGAACAGTGTCTACTTCCTTGAAGATTGTTATGCTTCAGGTAACTTTGCTTCTGAGGCCTCCTTTTTTTTTAGTTGACATAAGGCCTTTTGAACCTACCGTTAGTCAGGAGTGATGGCCAGACTGGTTGGAATAGGATAATGTGGGATGTAGTCAAGGCCACTGAGGTCAAGAACCAACATGGTTTAAAGAGGTCTTTTGAGTGCCTCTTTCAAGGGCATTGAGTGCCTCTACAGTATACCTTTGATCAACACCCACATGCTTGATTCTTGGCCAGTTGGAACCTTAAATGTTTGGATCGCAGAACTTGTATATATCGTGGCTGTCAATGAACTGCTGAACCTCTTGCACACTCTTCATCCATTGTCTGTTTGTTTGCTCAGAGGTTACCTTCGGGTGCCTGTAAAGCTTTTTGTTGCCAAGATGAATTACAAAGCTAGTGCAGGAACACCTTGTGCAACAAGCTCCTCAATATCTGGGTCATTCTCATCATCCGAGTGCTTGTTATTCTTGATGGAGAAACAAAGAATCTCATCTAAATGCCAATTTTGGTGCACTACAAAGTAGCTTAAAAGCTGTGAATACCTTTTCTGAGGGTCTATCTTTAGGGACCTTGAGGACATCAATTATGATATTCTTTCTGTTGATGTTCATGTTTTGAGGCCAGGTTGATGATGATAATAATAGAGTGGATTAGATGGTTGCCAGTTTAACATTCATCAGTGCCTGTCATGGTTCAAATGACATAATCGCAGTTCTTTACACAGACAATAGTGTAATTTAACTGGTGCCAGTGCTTGGACTGCAGATGTTGCCATGATATCTTGTGCTTATCCTTCTAATGAAGTATGGTGTTCATCATCATGAGGCCATGCTCCAAGCATTTGTGTATAGAAGGACTCGTTGGCCTCGCCTAAAGCTTCCAGACTCAGTTTTACAGTGAATCAAAAAGTCAGAAGGTATTCATTAATTCTGCATATAATGACCAGCTCATTCTTAATAACAAAGATTAGCTCATTCTTAATAACAAAGATTAGCTCATTCTTAATGACAAACTCTTTCCGGTTCGCCCCTCCAAAAGATATACCTACTGCCTTGTTCTTTAAGCTGATTGTCATCTCTGACTCAGTGCAAAGATGTTGATGTCAAACAATCGGAGTTCCAGAATTATGATAGCATGGTGATGTTCAGGTGTGTTGCTTTTTGGATAGACAGTGCCACAATTTCCACACAGTTTTCAAAGAGCAGTCTTGATGCAATTAAACCAACTGGAGACCAGGCTGTGGTACATAGGTATGATTGCTCATACACTGGTGGGCATGGGACAAATGCACATCTGTGGCAGAACATGGATATAGTTAACATTTCTTTAATTCCATGAGTGCAGACAAATTAACCATATGAAAATTAATGGATTATGAATTGAAGGGAACATGCAAAGTCCTTGAATCCAGCATTAAACTTGTTTGTAATGTGCATTCCTACTAGAGAGGGGCATGCATATAATGACTGCTTCTATTCGTGGTTTTAATATTTCAACTGCCTTGTTGAAGTAAAGAAATGGACAGCCATGCTAGGTATCTTTTCTCTTTAAGAACATCTGTAGGAATTGGAGAGCCGTACTTCCCTGATTCAGGTCTTCGTTATCACCGCATCGTTATCCCACTTGGCTATTTGCACCTAGAGCTTAGCAGACTTACTCAACATATACGTTGTAAAATACCAAATAATTGTTTTGAGTTCCCACTTGCCTTGACTTTACCACAAAGATTACACACCTTTCAGACAGTATCACGTAAATATTTGAAATAGGGGACATGAAGGTTTTGGCACGTTCCCTAATTTTCTTTTGCATCAGTTTACATTGTACATTATTCCCTACTTTATATAAACATTGTGACATTCCAAAATTATTAAGCAAAATTGAATTATTCTAGCGGCGCCTGCTGGCGCACGCAGATATCGAACCCGGCGTTCGGAAGCTGCGGTCACGGCCTTTTTCGCGCGGTTTCGCTTTCGCAAGGGCAGTTGATCAACTGACCATTATGGTGGCTAGTCACATGTGTGTAAACCAGTTGACCAAGAAACAATTTTGTAATAAAATCTCTTTAAATAAACTGGTCGTCGTCTCTGCACCGCTAAATTATATTAATTTGTCATCTGGAGAACAGAATTGTAATTTTTTTTTTAAATAACTATTTTCTGTGCTCTGAAATCGACACACGCAGCTTACGTTACGGCAATCCAAGTTTTATGTCCCTTGCCAATCTACAGTAGCTTTCCTGAGTAATTGGTTATTTAGTAGAGAATTAGAGTTCATATTCATCTCTCATCATAATGTATGTAACTCCAAGTGTATCTATAAACTGCACAAATGACATTGCAACATTGTTGTGGCACATATGGTTTGACAATGGGTGCCTTCAGAAAAGGTTTAATTTAGAGATACAGCATGGAAACAGGCCTTTCGTCCCTCTGAGTCTACGCCAACCATCACCCGCACACTAGTTTCAAGTTATTCCCATTCTTGCATCCTACACACTCGGGATAATTTTACAGAAGCCAATTAACATACAAATTTGCACATCTTTGGAATATGGGAGGAAACGGGAGCACCCGGAGAAAACCCACGCGGTCACAGGGAGAATGTACAAACTCCGCACAGACACCACCTGTAGTCAGGATCGAACCTGGGTCTCTGGCGCTATGAGGCAGCAGCTCCATCACTGCACCCTAGGTTATATTCGCTATTTCCAGATTGTGTAAATGTATTTGAAGCAACATTAAAGAAACTTGCAGTTACTACACTGAGGACAAGTTTGGGATAGTGTTGTTTGTGAGGATAAGAAAAGACAGAGATCCAGGTGAAACAAGAGAAGCTGGTTCTCTGAACAGGAGGACATATGGGGAACAACAGGACCAGAGAAACCCGCAATACACTGGTGTCCTGGATTGTAACAGTGCAAATTAGCTTGCATAGAACTTTTGGAGCCAACAACATAAGTTAAGAAGAAATACTTCAGTCTCATGCTTGTGGCTGAAATATTTACTCATAACTTAGCTAGGAGTTAAAAATGTGAAAGGTGGAACTATCTGAGATGTTAAAAAATATTTCTTAAAAAATAACCAAAATGTTGGGTAGAAGATGGATCAGTAGGTAACTATTGTATGCTTTCTGCGTACTATCTACAATTTAGCTAGTCTTTTGCAGTCTTTTGTCTCCATAACACTATTCTTTCCTGATGTAATGCATGATTACAGATTAATACATAAATCTTGCTTTTATTAGAGATGTCAGTACAAATTCATGATTGAATATTGGTCAATTGAAATGTACTGAGTTTTTTTAGGATGTTGATAAAGTGCCTGATATTGATTACTCCTGTTTATTTAACACAAATTTGAGGTAGGCATTTCACAAGCTGTTTTCATATATAAAATCATAGCTGTTGCATTACAAATAAAATAGCAATATTTGTTAATGAGTGCATGTGTTTTTGAATCAGAGCACCTTGTGAAGATGTCATTAGAAGATCTCCGAGAATTCCTTCAGGAAATTATGTCTAAAAACTTTCATTATGAAGATGACGTTGTTATTGATCAACTGGAAAAGTCAATAACTGAGCTTAGAAAACTAAAACTTGAACTTCCTCCACCAGGTATGTAGCAAATCTAAGTTTTAAGAAAATTTGTGAAAAGCTGAAAAATGCATTTTAATAAATTGTATATTTAATTTCCATAATTTAAAATAATTCCACATTTCTGCTCCTTCCGACCTTTGATTAGCTTTTTGTTACCACTCATCTTCCCATTGTGTGCACTGTGCCATATCAACTAAGCTACAGAGCGAAATCCAGGTTGTATGTGTATGGCTTTTGCTCCAAATGAATGAATTTCAGGCGGTGTTCTTTTTCCAAAAAGAGAAAATAGTCTTCAGTTGGAATCTTGTCAGAGAGTTTCCAAAGTACGAATCTTAATATAGATAACAGGATGCATTGACATAAAATAACAATTGCTTTAATTTTTTTAAGATAAATCAGCACTAACGGGAGAATTTGATAAAAGTATCCTGGTTGGATATTATTCATTAACATCTAATTGCTTGAACTTAGTTTTCAATTGGCACCTCGCCTATTTATTTTTCCACAGCAAAATTAGTGCTGATAAACTGAAAAATAGCCACAATTTTCTGGATCTCTGATTATTTATCTCCTGGGTTACATATAAATTTGATTGAATGTCAGATGATAAAGAGTATTAAATTTATGTCTATCATATACTGCGGGTTCACTTGAAACTTTTCATCCATTTCCTATTGGTACACCATCTGATGTTTAGTTTAAAAAAAAACAAAGATCTGGAGGAACTCAGCAGGTCAGACAGCATCTGTGAAGGAGTGTGACAAAGCCTGGCATATCTCTCCCCCTCCACACACACACACACACACACACACACACCTGGATCCATCTATCATGCAGCAGATACATAGAACAGTACAGCACAAGAACTGGCCCTTTGGCCCACACTGTGTGCCAATGATTAGGCGAAGACCACCTCGTATGTACGTGCTTATAATTCCTATGCCTCAATTCCCTGCATATCCATATGCCTATCCAAAAGTATCTTAAATGCCGCTATCGCACCTGCCTAAATCACCACCTGCAGCAGCACATTCCAGGCTGTGCAACCTTCTGTGTAAAAATAACTTGCCCCTCATATCTCTTTTAAACCTTGTCCCTCTCACCTTAATGCTATACTCTCCAATATTTGACTTTTCCATCCTGGGAAAAAGCTTCCAACTGTCTATCCTAACTATTTATTTAAGGTAGACAGAAATGCTGGAGAAATTCAGCGGATGAGGCAGCATCTATGGAGCGAAGGAATAGGTGACATTTCGGGTTGAGACCCTTCTTCAGTCTATCCTACCTACGTCTCATAATCTTATAGATTGTAAACCCTTGGTTTAATATACCCCTTTATAATGGATTTTGGTTATAGCGAACGGATCCCCCACATGCACTGCCTCCACAGCTGCTTAGAGTGCAGGCTTCTGAGAGCCCCCACCCGGCTCACAAGATGTACCTTCCTAACACTTCTTCCTTCGCGTTGTCTGCTCAACTGCCATCACCTCCTCCTTGTCCCGTCGCTCTGTCCACTCGGCCTTTACACCCACCTCCCCTCCATCCCCACCTCCTCCCCCAGAATCACTGACATACTCCGCCTTGAAAATGGCAACCGGTGAGAGGGGAGGGAGCCCCACGGTGACTGAGCGTGACGTGTCGTTGGCAGTGGTCTGAAGAAAGAGCTGTCCCCAGGGGCTACAGCATGAGCCGCAACCATAGTCGCGTGAACCGGTGAAGCAGAGCTCGCTGGTGCAGGCCATCGGCATCTGCGCCTAGTTTCAATGCGAATCAACACAAAGTGATGGAGTAAGTCAGCAGAATGAATCCGTCTGAAGAAGCGTCACAACATCACCTATCCATGTTATCCAGCGCAGCTTTCTGACCTGCTGAGTTACTCCAGCACTGTGATTTTTTTGTGTATTTATCTCATCCACAGTTCTTTGCTTCAACTACATATAATGATGAGTCCTTACTCAGTTATAATGGACAATCAGCAATAATGGACAACATTCCCGCCCACCCCCCCCCCCCCCCTTAATGTCTGTTAAAGTTTACTGTACTTCCCTGTAACCATGCCATTCCAGAGAAAACAATCAAAGTCTGTCCAACTAATCCCTGTAGCGAAAACCTTCTAATCCAGGCATCATCTGGTAAACCTTCACGTCCTTCCAGTCATGTGATGATCAGAACTTCACGTAATACACAAAATGCGGCCTAACCAAAGTCGTATTAAAGCTGCATCATAACTTCCTGACTCTTGTACTCGGCTTACCAGGCTTTGTCCCACCCTGCTTTTCTTTCCAGGTTTTCTCTCCCAAAACTCCAATCAGTCTGAAGAAGAGTCCTGACAAATGCTGTCCACATTCCCTTCACAGACGTTACTTGACTCGCTATGTTTCTCCAGCACATTGTTCTTTGCTCAAGATTCCAGCATATGCAGTTTCATGTCTCCGATGTTTAGGTCTATGATACCACCTTGTGTTCATTTGAGGGAATGCACATGCAATTTAACCAATAAAGTTGAAGAACTCGGTGAGACCTTGGAATTGTGATGCACTGTGTGGTTGCTCCCCACCAGAGTGACTCTTGGTTCTTGGTTTCTTGGTCCTCCAAAATATTCCAAATGGAATTTAAACTGGATGTGGTGGAGGGAGGACTGGAGGAGGACTCTTTTGTTAACAGACCAGATGTTAGGACTGAGGCGGCGCCATTTGTAGAGAGTGACCCTAACCATTGTTGGTCCAATGAGCCTGTTGTCGGATAGATGCAATTCAGCGGGAAAGAATGCAGAGAAGATTTTCAAACATATTGCCAGGACTCAAGGGCCTGAACTATAGGAATAGATTGGCCAGGCGAGGACTTTATTCCTTGGAATGCAGGCTAATGGGTGATCTTATAGAGGTGTATAATGTCATGGGGGGGAATAAATAGGGTGAATGCACAGAATATTTTTCCCAGGGTAGGGAAATCAAAAACTAGAGAGCGTAGGTTTAAGGTGAGAGGAGAAAGATTTAATAGGAACCTGATGGGCTACTTCTTGACACAGAGGGTGATAGGTATAGGAAATGAGCTGTCAGAGGAAGTAGTTAAGGTAGGTACAATAACAACATTTAAAGGACATTGGAAAGGTACATGATTAGGAAAGGTTTTGAGAGATATGGACCAAACACGGGTAAATAGCACTGGCTTAGATGGCATATCTTGGTCAGCATGCATGAGCTGGGCCGAAGGGCCTGTTTCCATGCTGTGTGACTCCGTGACTGACTCTATGACTTTGTCAGTGTCTGGAGGAAGGAGATATTCTGATGTAGGGTTTTGATCCGAAAGGTCGACGATTATTTTTCCCCCCATAGATGTTGCACGAACTGCTAAGTTCCTAAGTTCCTCCCATCTGTTTGGTAGTGGGATTGAGGTGGTGGGAGGAGGGGACAGTTCCTGAAAGATAGAAGCTAAGTATGGGTCCTCAGTGAGGTCTCAATGCAGCACAGTGTCAGTAAAATCGAGTTGGCCCAGGAGTGATTAACAATTGCTGATATTCAGAATAACATGTTCTTAATTTCCCCGGCTATGCTCAAGAAGGAAATACCTCATCAAATTTCTAGCAAGCAGTTATGTGACCTGGAAAATTCTATTTCAGTTGCATAGCAATGAAATAAGTAGTGGTTTGTGATCAAATAGCTATGGCATAAAATTTACATCACAGTAGCAAGTTATTCTGCACCATTGATGTGTTATTTTATTTCCCCCCCCCCCCTTCTGTTCCTTTCTCCCTAATTTATGTTCAGTGTTAATGGTCTCAATTATTCAAGTAATAGTAAGCTCTGCATTTAAGTCACACACTGATCATTTAAGAATGCACTCAGACATTACAAAAACAAAAAGTGTATTTAAGAATTTTTTAAATTAACAGAACAAGTCAGAGCCGACTGAATGATGGTCTCAATTCTGGAAATATTGGCCAAATGAGGATGCTGAAATTGGGTTTCTTATCCCGCCAGTAGAAATTAATTGTGTGGAGGTAGCATAGTAGTTCTTGAGATACCTCGTTCATCACTTGGATGATTACAGTGATCACTACTACCTTGCATACCAAGAGCTCTGTGCCAGGTTTTGAGGTGCTGATCTTAAACCTTTTTCTTGAACAGCCAAAGTATCACTCCTATTTGATATATCATGAGCTTTGTGCCAGGATAGGACCCGTTAATCCTCATACTTTACCTCAGATCCTTATTGCAGTAATTATTTTCCCCATACCATCTGCGCAAAGAGGTGTTGAAAGTCTACAGATAAAAAGTTCTTTATGATAGATTTTGAAATCTTTACATTGACTACTCTGGTTTTAAAGATTAAGAAATTGGAATAATCACTAATAATTAATTGGAAGACATATTGGAATGTGCAATATAACCGATAACGTTCAGTAGATGGTATTACACTGATGGAAAAATTACATTGGTCAATAAATCAGATCCTGAGTGCAATTTCCTTAAAATTAAATTCAAGAAAGTTTTAAACATAATACAGTTAATAAATTAGCAGGAATATTGGCATCAGATTGCATTGACAGCACAACAAGGTTAGCTGCTTCATATCCCTTGACACCAAAGACCAGATTAACATAACAAAATAACATGCATTCCATTGGCATCAGGAGCAACTGCACTATTTTTTAATGGTACAATGTATGCAGGTGGCATAAACACATGAGAATAAGATTTGTAAAATGTCTACATATAATTGAAAACATATTGCTATAAATTAGTTTTAAGTGTGTGCCTATTACTAGAAATCAAATAATTTCCATATTTTCATACAGTGTTCTCATTCTCTTTTGTCATTGACTTTCACGTGTTCCCCAAAATTAGATGAAAATCTACTTATGGGAAGGTAATTTATAGTGGGGACACAAGAGACTGCAGATGCTGATGTCTTGAACAAAAAACAAATTGCTGGAGAAACTCACTCAGGAACCCAAATGACCTGTTTCAGTGCTGTACATTCCTTGTAATTTACTATTCCAACTGTGGTTAGGATTCCTCTCTTTTCTCCAGCAGTTTAATTTATAGTTGTGGTGACATCTCACATTAAAGGGCCAGAATTTATTTCCTTCGGGTCATTAATGATAATAGTTTCAAGAGAGAGCTAATTAGGGCTCTTAAAGATAGCGGTGTCAGGGAATATTGGGAGAAGGCAGGAACGGGGTACTGATTGGGGATGATCAGCCATGATCACATTGAATGGCGGTGCTGGCTCGAAAGGCCAAATGGCCTACTCCTGCACTTATTGTTAATTGTCTATTGAACTGAAGGGACAGTCCTTAATGAATAAAAAATGGCAGAAATCCACAGCACCAAAGGTATGACTGAGGTATCATCTTTGGCTCAAAGGCTGGAAGGAGGCTCATGTAAACCAGAAATCTTCATCTGGACCTTTTGAGATAAATGACCTGTTTCTATACTGTACTTTCTATGTAATTCACTATTCTAAATGTGGTAAGGATTTCTCTCCTTCCACTTTTCCAGGTGACTCTACAACTGTCATTTGACATTTGGGCATTCCTAATTTCATAGCGGCTTCTCTGCTGATGTTGAACCAGGCCAGAATGAGGAAATTGGCATAGCAGCTCAGGCCATTGCAAGCAACCGGTCATAATTCCACCTCTTTCTCTATCCTTGGCCTTAAAAGGACTTGGGAAACCTGGATCCCAACTAATTTCCACTGTTCTCAAACATTTAGAAACAGATTGATTATCAATATTAATGAATTTCTTTAAAATTTAGAAAACTTTGCAGTACAGTGATGCATCTATCACACACAGTCCTGCAGGAGATTAGATTTTTAAGACTTCAAAACCTACTGTTTGCCATTTGCTGCTAATCATCTTTGATAATTACTTGCCATTTAACCATCTGTTCAAACCTAAGGGCGAGCAAATACTATACTTGAGGAGCTTCATTGTACAATATGTTGATTAAGATTTTTAAGAAGACGTAAAAGAATAATTCAATGAAAATATGGATGAAATTTTAAATCATCCACAACGTGTAAAATACGGTGCATTTATAGGTGAAGGAGTGAGGATGATGGATTAAACTACCAAATTTGTAATATCTGCTTGTTCAAAAGCTGCCATGAAGGTTGTGCTCAATTCCATTTTGACCATATCATGTCTAAAACCTACTCTGAATAAACTCTGGTTCCATGATTTTAATACTTTGGCAGCACTTAAAACTAACCTACATAGGTTTCAAGAAACCTGATAGCCAAAGGGACTTGGAGGCAATTGAAATGTGATATTCATCTTTTCTCTACTCCCATCTCTCATCAGGAATTAAAGGATGTCTTCTACGTCTCCTTATTCCAATTTTATTCTGCTGCTCATTAAACTCTATTTAGTGCACCTACTCTAACCCTGCTGTCTGTGTAATACGTCCCACCATCAACCCTAAACCTCATGTGGTAGAGTCAACATTCTATGACCATAATGTTTCTCCCATTCAGAAGGTGGCTAGTTATTGGGCAAAGAACATAATTAAAAAATATAATCTGATAATGCCATTAAATCTGACAAGATCAATGTGAAACTGTAATTTCCAGGGTTTCCTCTCTTAAAACATACATCCTCCTTTCCCATAAATATAACTCTCAATTTTTTGACCTCATCAAGTGCAAATAATTCAAAATGGCAATTTACCTTGCCATGAATTAAAAAAAAAAATGCTGCAAACACTCAGCAGGTCAGCAACTTCTGTGCAAGAGTTAACAATTCAGATTGAAGGTGCCTTGTCGGAACTGGAAAAAAAAAAGAAAGAATGGTTAAATTATAGAGAAGGTGGGGGACATAGACATATCTCTGGGGAGGGCCAGAGTTACTGTATGGATAACCAGAAGCAGTCATCAGGTTGATGGGAACAGCTACACAGAGAGCAAACGTTTTGAAATGAGATATGCCCGGGTGCTCAAGCTGTACTACTAGCAATTGACAAACTGAGCCAATATCATTGATGGATGATTTACAACAGAAATTGTCAGTTCTGATACAGACAGAGAAGATGAGTAATCTGAAGTTGTAGAATTTGATTTTGAGTTACAATGTGCCCAGACAGAAGATGAGGTAATGTTCTGCAAGCTTAAATTGGGCACCATTATAACACTCTAGGATCCCACAGGCAGATGAGTTACCCTAGTAGACTAGTAGACTAAACAACATTTTCCATAAAACACTCACCTCGTATGCACTTAGTTCCTCCAACGAACACTGAATGTAGTACACTGTATTAGAAGTGCAAGTAAATCATTGCATCACTTGGAAGGATTATTTGTGTCTCTACATGGATGGAAGGGAATTGCAGAAAGGACAGATGTAGCATCTCTTGCTGTTGAATATGAAAATACTGTAAGAAAGAGCATTTGGTGGGGATGGAATAGCTGGACAGAGAATCAAAGGTAATGTTCACTTTAGAGTGTTGAAAGAGATGGGGTTGAAAGATGTGCCTGGGTGTGGAAAGTTGTTCAAGCTGATGGAAATTGCAAAGCATGTATGTGAACACAATAGATTGAATGCTGAAGACCAATTGAATTCTATCCTTGCTCTGATCAGGAGAGAAGAGATGAGAACAGATATATGGGAAATAGATGGGATGTGGTCAAAGCTCTGCCAACAACAGGAGAAGGGCAACCACAGTTCAGGAAGAAGGAAGACATGTTAGATGCATCTTAATGGAAAGTCGCGTCATTTGAGAAAATACAGTAGAGAGACGAAGTAACTGAGAAAATTGGATAGAGTCTATATAGGAGGCAGGATGGGAGGCATCAAAAAGCTTAGTTTTAATATGGGGTTTTTCAAGAATTTTCTGTTCCTATTTCTGATACCTGTTGTTTTTTTATGTTGATTATCTTACCAAGGACATTGCCTGTCATGTGAAGGAAATAAGCCATACAAGAATTTGGTAGTCCCTCACGGCAATCAAGCAATATTTAAATCTATTCGAATATCGTAACTAAAACTGTAATAATGCTTACCTTTCAAGCTTACAGAACCCAAACCAAAGATCTCATCTTTATTCACCCCATCCTGAACAAGAATGTATTCATTTAAAAAAATAATTCCATAAAAATAAAAATAAATAACACTTTTGTTCACTAAATAATTTATTGAACATATTACTTGTTCTTTCAAAGTATATTAGAAGGAAAGAGATCTCCAACATACTTGATTCTTGCTTTGTGCCTTTTTTGCCAAGTTTAGAGGAACAGTATTGCTGGAATTTGAACTGGCTCTCTGCCATGTGAAAGATTGTCCTATGTGATCCCTTACTTGAACATTGGTTAATTTTCCCTCTTTTGGAATGGGTGGAAACATGTGATTTATGCCAAGTAATGTTTTTTAATGCTGCTGCCTTAAGTGTAAATCCATTGGACTACCAAAATAAAAGGCCCTTTAAGCAAACCTAAACACTGTAATGGATTACACCTTTAAATTTGCCAAGTATATTTTATTGAAGAATGGCAAGTTGTTTTAGAAATTGGTTTCTTCTTGTTATGTTTGGCTTTTTCTGTTATTTTTTCCAATTTGTAGTGTGCAATATTATCACAAAGGATTGTGCTGTTTTTAATGATGTAAGATAAGATGTAAGCTAAATTACTCTAAAATTGCCACCACAATCAGCGTTAAATGATATAAGATATTGGAATCCGTGTAAAGTTAAAAAAGATTACTGCAATTGTAAAACCAATGTCAGTAAGAAAATTAAACACTTAGGAATTGAAATTTATATTATGCAGAAGAAAAGGTTATTCAATGCTATTGAGTTATCTATTGAACATAAAATAATGTTATTCTGCATCTAGTAAAGACATCTGTGGTTTATTCTTCCCAGCAAATTTGCTTTCTCTCTTGTTGCAATGACTATACCTAAGATATTGAAAGGGAATAGTTGATACAGTACCTTAATAAATGCAAGCAAATTGCAAAATATATTCGTGGGAAACCAATAAAGTAATGATCACTTTATTCTCCTTCAAGTTCATCACTTTCATTCCAACAATACCTTATTAAGGCCAGGTGTTTTGACAAAAAAAAATAATGATGTTAAGCACCTGTTTTATTAGAAAAATAAATCAGAGTAAAACTGAAGAGCTCTTAAAGATAGCAGAGTCAGGGGATGTGGGGAGATGGCAGGAACGGGGTACTGATTGTGGATGATCAGCCATGATCACATTGAATGGCGGTGCTGGCTTGAAGGGCTGAATGGCCTACTCCTGAATTTATTGTCTATTAAAGTGAATAGCATCAAGAAGCAAACACTCTCATGTTTGAATTCATACCAGGATGCTTTCTTGCTTTTTGAGGTCAGTTATCCCAGTCCCATGTCTTCATTGTGGGAATGCCTTGGACATTGAAGAACTATCTTCATGTTTCATGACCTTCCTTGCATCGCAATGGGAATTACCCTAATCTTAATGCACCGGCTGCACAGTTCAATTCAAGTTGCAACTTCTCCAAAAACAGAGAAGTCTATGCTTATCCGAGTCAAGACCCAGAGACCATCCAGGCATCGGCTGGTAAGTGGCAAGTGACATTTGCTCCATGCAGAACTCAAACAATAACCACTGAAAATGAGTAAAACAGCTTGTCCTTAACATTCAACAGGGTGATCAGGGTTATCATAAACACATATGATTAATGTGTCATTAATCATAACATCCTGGAGGGGGACGTAGTTAGATGGTCTTCATTGATCTGAATCTCAACTGGATCAGTTCCATAAAGGGAAGGGCAGAAATCCTGCAGTGATTGACTTATCTTCTGCCTACTAAAAGGCACAAATCAGGAGCACAATTCATAGATGAGTCCATCTTCAAAAATGCTCAAGAAGATCAATACTATCCAGGACAAAACACCCTCCTGATTGGTCCACATTATACCATGCTAAACATTAATTACCTCCACCACTGACACACCATGACCTACAAAATGCACTGCTGTTACTTGCCCTTAGCACCTCCCAAAATCCATCACCTCTAACACCAGGGTAGCAGATGCAGGAAAATGTCACCAGCTACAAGTTTCCTTAAAGTCACACACCACGTTGACTTTTGAAATATATTTTGGAACTTCTTGCCCATTATTAAGAAACTAAAGAAAAAATTGTGCAAATGGTGTTTTTCCAGTTACAGCTGCATGAGCAAAACACTGCAACAGGGGACTAAAAACAAATTGGCATAACGATGTCCATAAATAGAATTTTAGATTGTGCAGCAACTAACAGTTAACTGTGGAATTAGGAGAGAAAAAATCTTAAATAATACAATGGATTAAAATTTTAAAAAAAACATAGGAGGAATTTAGTCTTCTGCAGGTCATCTTAACAGTAATAAATGACATAATAATGAATTGCACCTGAAGTAAAGTGACCGTAAAAGGATAGGAAAATCTAAGGAAATCAAAGGAAAATATTTTCAGTTCACATTTACTGCTCACTCACAAATCTTTGAATTGCCTTCACAGGCAAATCTAGATTTATGATGAACCACCGCCACCAATGCCAACAACCCACAGTCCCATTAAAATAATTCTAGCCATTCCAAACTGCTGTTAAAATAATCTACATGACCAGAAGGTCTGAGCATGGGAAGATCCATAATCACCCTCTGACAAATTTAAATTACCTCCTTTCCATGTTCTTATCAGAATCAGATTTTATTCGCCAAGTATGTTTTGCAACATACGAGGAATTTCACTGGTCAGGTCAGTCATACAATTAAAAGCAACAGACTCAAAAACACATTTTAACATGAACATCCACCACAGTGACTCCTACACATTCCTCACTGTGATGGAAGGCGAAATAAAGTTCAAGTCCTTCCCTTGTGTGGGGCTCACGACAGTCCAAGGAGGCTTCCAGCTCCATCGATGGTAGGCCGCAGAGCCCGGAGATTGTGATCCGAAAAATGATCACATCACCGGAAAGGTAAGAGTTTGAAAAAAAGTTTCCCCTGATCCCCTCCCCCCTCCCCCCACATAAAACAAACCGAAGTACATTAAATCAAACTTTTAATGACACTAAAAATAACAAAAGATGAAAAAAACGAACAGACTGCCGGCAGGGCTGGCCATCTCCCCGGCGCCCCTGGTGGTCTTATAATAATATTATAATATCAGAAATACACATGGAGCTAAATGAAATTATGTCCAATTTAAGACTGCTCTTGTGAAAGGAATGTTTTGGCAAGTCCTGATCTTTGGCATTATTATGTCGAGGTTGATAGTAGTATGGAATAAGAGGTTGCAATTTGTTGGGTCAGTTTCCTGGAGAAGGTGTCCAGAGAGTCCTACATTGTCCCATTTCTAACTGCTATGGGAAGATGGTGATAGGCCATCTTCTTCGACTATTAATATCTGCCCAATGTGCATTGCCCCGTTTTGCTTTTCGATATGTGTTCCAGGATTTAGACTAAGTAGCAATAAAACATTAGTCTGTGGCTTGAAGGGAAATTTTCTGTTAGTGGCTCTTCTATGTGCCTGCTGACCAAGTTCTTAAAGCAGTACAGGTCATGGGTTTGAAGGTGCTGTTGGAGTAGATTGGGCACTTTGCTGCATTGTAATTTGGAGAGAGTGCACACAACAGCTAGCTGTGATTCTCTTTCATATTTGGTGAAATTGCCCAGGATTGAGATGCACTTTGAATATTTCTCCGCCTAAACCCATTGGCATAATGAAAATATTTAATGCATGGGGATTCTTAAATTTAATTATGTGTTCTATCACTCTTTAATGCTTACTGCCAACCATTCTATTCCTTTAAATCATTAATGAAAAACAAAACACCAATATCCAGCAGCAAGAAATTTTTGCTCTTCAAACCAAAGTACCAAACCATCTCTGATTTCTCATATTTTAAAGACCATTTTAATTTTCTTACCTGAATTTGGTGTAAATTTGCCTAAATAGCATCCAGAGCAACTAAATAATTTTATTGAAAATAAATCTTGGCTGCTCTCTCATTTCCCATGAATGTAACAGTGGTGCAACGGTAAACCTTCTGCTTCACAGTGCCGAGACTCTGGTTCGATCCTAACTAGAGGTGTTGTATGCGTGGAGTTTGTACATTCTCTCTGTGATTGTGTGGGTTTTCTCCAAGTGCTCCGGTTTCCCCCTGCATTCTAAAGACCTGCAGGTTTGTTAGTTAATTAGCTTCTGTAAATTGCCCCTAATGGGTAGGATGTGAAAGTGGGATAACATAGAACTAGTGTACAAATGATCAATAGTCAGCATAGACTTGGTGGACCGAAAGCCTTGTTTCCACGCTGTATCACTAAACTAAACTATAAACCGAGGAAAACAGAAAAAATTCTAAGAGAAAGCTAATTTTCTAAAAAAAATCTTATCTGTAATCTATGAATAGTTACATAACTAATATCTTAACAGGATTAGTTTACTCTGTAGCTTACATTGTTCATCATGGGAACATTAAATTGCAACCAGCTAAAAGGTTCCAAAATTAGAAGATTTCCCAAGACCAGAAAATGCATGTTAATCTGAGAATGTGTTTATGTAAAAAGTAAAGATTTTGTAAAAGAGAGGTCAGTAAAATATTACAAGGCCTCGGCATATTTTAATTTCTGTCTATCTCAGCAATGTCTGATCTTGTGAATTCTACTTTATTTATTCATTTGTACTTTGACTTATTATTTAATTTAGCAGTTAATCATGCAACATTTATGGAACTAATAAATCAATCAGCCTATTCTTGTATAATTGAATGTCTGATCCTTTTGCTTCTAATCTGGGTAATCATTTGAGATAGAAGTATTCAAAAGGTGTTTTGAATAAATCTACTGTGCTTTCAGAAATTGAGCAGGTAGAATACCACACTGAGCTGTATAGAATTTATAAATGAACTGTTATTGACGTACCCATGGTAAATATCCATTTATTTATTTTTTATTTTATTATTTATTTCAAACAGAATAAAAGAATAAAAAGTGTGAAACAGCATACAAAAAACAAAACAAAAATATTTATAAAGTGTCATAAACAATATCTATAAATAAATGAAATCATATGTGTCCGAAAAGGAGCAGGAAGAAGCCAAAGCTTATTAATTCCCACCCCTTATTCAACTGCTTGTAATTATCTTATACAAATTTAGCAGCTATATGTACACCATATGTACACCAGCCACTATATGTACACCAAATTATTTACATTTAAACACTAATCAAATATTTAAAGCCATACAAAAAAGAAAAAAAGAAAAAGAAAAGAAAAAAAAAACCCTCATATACTATACAGTATCTTAGTCATATATACAACCCATCACTATAATCACCCTTCCCAATACAATCAGTGTAACAAATATCCCACTCACAATCACCTATCCTCATCCCAATATCCTTTTAAACAAGTGTTTTTGTACATCTTTTTAAACTGAATTATGCTTGTGCTAAGTTTTATCTCCTGTTCGCCTTATAATCCATCCCAACGTGGATGGTCTTTATTTTTTATTTTTTCAAATGAAATAAAAGTAATGGTGGTTTATATTCAATGAAATTGCATTTTTTGTTCTAACATATGTTGTTATATTCTTTCATGCTGACTTTGTATTTTGTTTTATAACATTCATGTTAAGTTTTGATATTTATAATTATCCACCCAGTTTTTTTTCTTTAGTTTCAAAATGTCTGGCAGTTCAATTTACAGTTATGTATATTGAAATATGATGGGCATTATTTCATTGTATTTGTATGTTTTTATGTGTTGTAATTACCATTGTAAATTATTATATTTTGCAGTATCTGTTCACACTGCAAATCTATCTGATAAAACAAAAGGATAATTTAATAGAACTAAATCTAACCACCTACCTTAGATATTCAATGGCTTGACCAATGCCATTTCCCCCACACCAACAAGTGAGAGACTGGTTATCTTACTGTAAAACCATGCCAAGGCACAAATCAGAAGGATGATTGAATATTCAGCAGACTGGATGAGTGCAGCTCTAACAGTACTCTGAATGCTTGACGCCAATCAAATGTCATTCACTATTCAGACCTGGAAAGCTATTGAATTTCTTCATAATTGTTGGAATTCTCATTCCAATAAATGTATATACCTTTAGAAAACACAGACCGCAACAGTTCAAGGGGAAGGACTAAACATTGGCCTGCTATTAGTGGCTACATCTTGTAAAAATGAAAAGAAAATGAAAATAGTTTTTTTTTTTAAGAAGGCTATTGGTGTATTGTCTTAAATCATTCTTGCTGCTTGCAATAACCTGACAATATTGTATGTCTTTGGTGATCTGGTTAATGACTTCATGCTTAATATTAAGATAATTCAATCAATGTGATAGATAACTCTTTAATTTTAAAGACCATCTTTCACTGATAAATGTGATTATCCTGCCTATTTTTAAATAATAAATGTGAACTCTGTTATATTATTAAAGTTATAATACCACTAACACACCCAAGGCAGGGCAGGATATTCCATGTACCCAAGTGCAGTTGTTTAAACATAAGCAGTTGGTAACATGCAATTAGGAAACTTATATGGTTTAACTTCATTTGAGGAGATAATATATTTGAACAATTAAATCCGAATTGAATGCCAGGCACTTTTGATGATGAATAATACTCCCTTCTCTTCTGTGTCTATTCATAATCTTTGCAGTTTTATCCTTCTAGGAAAGTCCCTGCAGGCCTTTTACCTTCCCACTTCTCCTTATACCCAACAGACTAAGATTTCAGCAAGTAACTTCATCAACGGAAAAAATATTGGAATAAGCCTGTCTCTAACCATTCTGTAGTGCAACATCCTAATGCCTGGTTCTAGGCTTGAACATTTTAATTTGATGGCCTTTCTCAAATACTTACCAAACATAATGTTTCCAGCTTTATTATTGCTACCATGTGCTTCAGCCACTAGGAGGGGCACTCGTTACATATTTGCCCAAATCATTTCTCATCTGATGCTGCTTTAATGTTTTCTTCAGATTCAAGATTTAGAAATTTGTCGGTGAAATGCTCAAAAAATAGAAGTTTCACCCAAAAATCATGTTGTAATTTAATTAATTGTACTGATTTTTCTTCGTGACATAATGTCAATATTTAAAAAGAGTGGACATTCAGTACAGAAGATCATGAACCCTCGCAGAGGGTCATCTACATAACCTCAATAGCAATATATCACACAAAATTCACTCTGTCAATGTTTTTAATCACACAAAATGGAACCCGGAGTAAGCCATTTGGCCATTCAGTGAGATCATGGCTGATGTTTTACCTTAGTCTCACTTTCCTGCACTGCCCAATATCCCTTGATTTCTATAATATCTAAAGTACTTTCAATCTCTGTCATGAATATACTAAGCAAATGAAACTTTGTATTTCTCTTGGATAGAGAAATCCAAAGATTCACTCCGCTCGGTGAATACATTTCTTCACCACTTTCTACTAATGGCCCAACCCCTTAAGGCCTGGTTCCGGACAATCTAGCCACGGAAAGCATCAAATTGCATGGTGCCTATCAGTCCCAATAATAATTTTATTAACTTCAATAAGATTGTCTCTCCGTTTTCAAAACTCAAGAGTATAGATATGCTGCTTAACCTTTCTTTGCAACCGAGTTTAGAAATATTTGCTTTGCTCCCTCAGAGTCTTTAATTGTCATATGTTCCCGCAATGGAACAATGAATGTTTCACTTGCTGCAGCTTAACAGGCCTATGAACCCCAGAACACACAAAAAACAGGTAACCAGACCACCATAGTACAAAACTAAAGTTCATAGTGCAACCAAAAACATAGTGCATAGAAGTTCATAGATGCTGAGGTAATGGGTGGTGTTATATAGTGTTCAAAAGCTTGATGGTTATGTGAAAAAAACTGTTCTTGATCCTAGAGGTAATGAGATGAGAGCATGACTAACATGGTGTGTGTCTTTGATGAGATTAGCTGCCATTTTGAGGCAGAGCCTTCTGTAAATTCCCTTCAATGGTGGGAGGTCAGTACCTGCGATGGACCAAGCAAATGTCTACCATTCTCAGCTGCCTCTATTTCTCGGCGTTTACGTTACTGATCTTTCAGTGATTCATGTAGGAGGAAACCCAAGTTCTTCTGAACCGTTGCATCTCTAACCATTTATTCCTCTTGTGGCTTGAACCAATATCGTGGCTGGATGCTGTCGTGCAATGAAGCAGGTTGCAAGTGGACCTGACGATGGACAGCAAGCAGTATCTGGCTGGGGTGTGTCCTGAGTTTGGACTTTGATGGCTGACTGAGGGGTAACTACAGGGAATTCTGATCCCACAATGCTATTAGAAGTGACAAGGGTGAGACCAAAAATCCTATCGTCCCAAGACAGTACAAAGACGTATACTTCCTCAACCCGGGGGATGAGGTATAAATCATCTTAAATAACCAGTAGAAGGCATTTTGCTAGAATCCTCAAATCCACTGGTGATGGTAGAATGCAGACCATCCAGGTGGTATTCTTAGCTTTCATGGCAAAAGCCACATTGATAGTGTCCTCTGTGATGTTCAAAGGAAAGACTCTGGACTCTGAAGAGCTTGTACATTAACTGGTTTTGCCCTGTTCTGCAACAGAAGTTTTCACTTCTGCCATTGGAAAATCCTCCTGCACCACATTTGGTCCGTGACTGTTAACATGCACTTGTGACATGTGGCAACACTTCCCCCTCCTAGGTCCATGTAAACACAAAGTGGCACAATTAGAACTAAACAGAATGTATCAAATTTCCAATAGGTCATCCTAGTTTGTCTTTATCTCTATACTTCATCATCATTGGCCTCCTACAAATCCTCCAGAGAATTGGAACATCAGCCAATCTTTCCAACCATGATTCATAACTCTGAAATGGTGGACTAACCGCGAGTTCTACATCCTCCCACATGAAAAATATCCTCTCCACTTCCACCTCATCACGATTCCTCAGGATTTTAAACATTTCAAATCGGTCCTCTTTCACATAAAATTCCATAAGATATGAGACAACCATGAACAACCTTTTCTCATTGGTAGCCCACCACTTCAGAGTTATGAATCATGGCTGGAAAGATTGGCTTTATCAGTACATGCCTCAACTACCTTGTCTGGCAACTTGTCCATATACCCACCACCCTGAAAATGGTGCCCCTCAGGTTCCTAATCATTCTTTCCCTATCCTGGATAAGAACCAGAGGACAATTCCCCTCTTTTTTTTACACCTTTAAAAGACCACCCCCTAGCCTTCTGCACCAAGGAATAAAGTCCTAGTTTGTCCAATCACTCGTTGTAGCTCAGGCATTAAAACCCTGACAACATCCTCTTCAATCATCTCTGCACTCTTTCTAGCTTAATGATATCCTTCCTATATCAGGGTAACCATTGGCTTGTACAACTGTAAAATAACATCTTTACTTCTACTTTCAATACCCAGACTAATGTACCATGTCAATGTACTGAAAGCCTTCTTTACCACCCTTTCTGTTTGTGACACCACTTTTAGGGAACTATGTACCTGTACTTCTAGATCCCTCTGCTCTACAAGACTCCCCTGGGCCTTTCAGTTTATTGTGAAGGTCGTCACTTATTTGACTTCTCAAAATGCAAAACCTCACACTTATCTGCATTAATCACCATTAGCTATTTCTCTGCCCACTTGCCTGGCTGAACAAGATCTTGCTGTAACTTCTGATAACCATTTTCACAGTCTACGATACCACTTACTTTTGTGTCAATTACAGACTTATGAATCATGCCTTGTGCATCCTCATCTAAATCGTCAATTTATACTAAAAACAGTAATGGGCCCAGCACTGATCCTTGAGGCATACCACTAGTCACAAGCTTCTGGTCCAAAAAACAACCTTTGACCATCACCCTCTATTTCCTTCCATTAAGCCAATTCTGTATCCAGGCAGCTGGCTCTCCCTGGATCCCATGTGATCTAACCTGCCAGAACAATGAATCTGAACCTTATCAAAGGCCTTGCTGAGGTCCATGTAGACAACATGCATGCCCTTCCCCTCATCAACCTTTTTTTCCTTCAAAAAATTATCAAATGTGTGAGACACGATCTCTCACATAACTAACCATGCTGACTATCCCTCATCAGCCTCTGTCAATCCAAAGCCATGTATATCTTATTCCCACAGAATCCTCTCCAGTAACTTATGTACCACAGATGTTGGGGTCAAAGGTCTATAATTCCCAGGCTTTTCCATGCAGACCTTAAATAGAGGTATAACAATAGCCACCCTCCAGTCATCTGTCACCACTCCTGTGCCTAACAATGATGCATATATCTCAGTCGGGTCTCCTGCAATTTCTTCTTTCGTTTCCCGCAGTGTCCTTGGATATATCTGATCTGGAGCGAATGATTTATCGACCTTTGTACACCTTATGACTTCAAGCATCTCCTCAACCTTAAAGTGGATTGTACTCAAGATATCTCCACTAACTGTCCCAAGTTCCCTAGTCTTCATGTTTTTCTCCACAGTAAGAACAGAAAAGAAATACTCATTGAGGATCTTGCTCATGACCTGCGGCTCCACACATAGATGACCACTTTGGTTTCTGAGGGGCCCTATTCTCGCTCTAGTTATCTTCTTTTCCTTAATGCACTTATAAAGTCATTAAATAAAACAGAATATGCCGGAAAAGCTTTGCAGGTCAGGCAGCTTCAGAGATTTGAGAAACAGCTAACATATTAGATTGATGACAGGAAACGTTAATCTGTAAACCAGCTTCTAGATGCAGAGAAAACGGAAACAGATGGAAATAGCACAAGTTTAGTGCAAGAATAAAAAGAGGCGCCAATACAATCGTCCATGTAATTCCCTCCTCAAAAAAAAGTGAGGGAGAAGACCCAAGTAGGATTGAAACTAAGAGCATTCCACACATCCTCAAAGATTCAGATACAGTTTGGATCTACATATCTCTTAATTGGAAGAGATAAAAGAGGACTTGTTCAAGGTGAGAATACATTCACCCAGACGAAGAGGGTTAGTTGTAGAGAGAGATTGTTAGCCTCCTGTTCAACGTGGAAAGAAAGAATGACTGCAGGACTCTCTTTGGGAAGAAGGGATTGGTAATCCACGGTAAAGACAGGTCCCAACCTGAAACGTCATCTATCCCTGTTCTCCAGAAACCCTGTCAGACCTGTTGAGCTACTCCAGCATTTTCAGTCTTTGATAAACCAGCTTCTGCTGTTTCTTGTTACTACAAACGATGTCAGTTGTGCCCAGGAAATTGAGTTGTTAAAGTCGTTGAGGGTATCAAAAGTGTCACAAATGTAGATGGAAAGAGAAAAGTCAAATGAAGAATGATCATAATAAGAAGATACAAGACCATCAATTCATTAAACTCACGGTTCAACTTCTCCAGGTATCACTCCAGGCATTTGCTGTATTTCTGGGGCCACCTCCCTCCACTGGCAATCATTTCTGCCATTGGAAGTTTCCTGAGTTCCCTGGTGTACAGGACCAACCACCCACCTTCTTCCCCTGTGTATCCATTTATTCTTATATGATTTCTCCGTCTTTATCAATGAAAACATGTGTGGTTTCTGTTCCCTGTTCCATGCCTTGTCATACCTCACAAGCTGCAAAATAATTTATTACAATAGTTGAATGTGATAGCAATCTTCACTTCAAGAGCAAACAATATGACAACGGTAATGAATGGTCAGTTTAACAGGTGGACAGAATTTATGAAATAATTCATGCTAAATACAGATTAATGGAAAAACAGCACAAATTGTACAATTGTATAAGAACCAGATTGTTTAAGAACCTGAAAATCATACGGCCAGCATTACAGTTATGTGCAATTGTACCCTGTGCATTGAAGATTTCAGAAGGGTATGGATTATTTAAAGGCTACATATTTTCTTGTTATTATAATCTTCAGATTAAATCGCATCTTTATCTTTTATCCATTTTAGCAAAACCTGATGAGTTTCCCAGCAAACCATTAGGACAGGAAATATCAGTCACTTTAGCACCAGAGAAGACCAACATTGTGGCCAATGGCAAGAATGAAAAAGTTAATTCTCCACAAAATGTCTTTGAATGTGACGATGAGGAAAACAGAAAATCACAAGATAAAAATGACATCCAGCCTTCTCTCCCTGAGCCTGAGGTTCCTTCTCCAGAAATATATCAAACTACCATGGAGGAAAACCTTACTCATTTGGAACTTTGCGAAGCTAAAGCTCCAGATCATGACAGTTCCGAAACTCCCTTCGAAGACCAAATCGATTTACCAGAAGAAGGTGAACCACAGTGTTCAGAAAAGTGTCTATCATGCAGCCCAGAAAAAGTTACAGAACATTCTCCAAAGAAGGAAGACATCTTACCTGCTCAAAATAGTGAGACATGTAGTGTAGGAAATCAAGCAATCCCAGATTTAGAAGTGAACCTTGTACTTCCAGAAAAAGAAACCACCAATTCTCCAGAAGATAACATGATAAATTGCCAAGACGTGAACAAAGCTGAATCTACTGGGACTATTGAAATACCTGTAACCCAACTTTTGCAAGAACAATCTCCATGCTTGTCAGAACTCAAAAACATCGCTACAGAGTCCCCACAAAGATTGGAAGGACTTGTTGCAGAGCCAGTGAACGAGCAGTCACTAGAAAAATTGTGCAGTAGCATTGAGGCTTCTCCACAAAGAAATAACAAACTCACAGAAATGGAAAATAATGACAATATTTCACCACTTTTAACAGAGCCTCCACCAACTGACCCATTTTCTGGAGAAAAGCATTTGTTGCCTCCAAATTCACAACAAACCTATTCTGGTCTGAATGTTCCTCATCAATTGGAAGTACGTACCCTTATTGATCAACCACAATCTTTGGTGACAATGAAACTTTCATCTCCAGAAGAAGAGGAACTGGTCTTTGTTGATTTAACACATGAAACTTCAATTGATTTGAGCAGCACAAAAATAAAAGATATGGTTGAGTTACAAAGTGGAAGAAAGGTTTCAAATATTTCACCGCATGACAATTCGGGTGTTTCTCAGTATGAATATCAGTATGATCCAATTATTTCGGAATCGATCATTCAATGCAATGAAATGTTTGTACTTTCTGAGAAGGAACCAGGAGTACCGGAATTAGTGGACAATACTGTCTGTGCAGCTAATCCATCTTTGGCGTTAGATTTGTCAAATAAGCCACAACTTTTTGAACAAACCTCAACATTTTATCAAGGGTCTTGGGACACTTATAGTCCTGAAAATGATGTTGTCTCTTCTGCTCACCAGAGCCCTTCCAAATATTCATCAAATATGCACAAAGAGGACCCTATAAGAAATCAAAGTTTACGGAGTCCTGAGCATCTGAAAGCTACCACACAGATCTCACCTGTCAGACAGTGTTTAAATAGCTCTTGTAAAGTAGTTAAATCGATTACTCCAGTTCATCTTGCACATGCAGCTGAGCAGAATCTCCTGAACTTCAGGCACATGGCATTGCCTCCACAGGATGACTTGCAGTTGGTTGCAATCTGTGACGAAGAAGGGGCTTATTCAGTAAAGGAGATTGACATACCTGAAGTGATTATTCCAGGTAGCAATGTGAACTTCAATGAACCTGTAAATTTGATAAAGATACCATCTTATCATTCCCCTACTTATACAAGTGTACAACCAGAAAACGTCATGGCTAAAGATACAAATTTAGACTCGGAGAAATATTTGGCAGCATCTCCGGAATACCACGATTACGAACTGTTACATCATGACAGCGGTCATTCCATTTTACCATAATGCACTTCACACAATTTCATCAACCACAGTCATCAAATGTTAATGTACAACAATAATTTTATAAGGAAAGAGAATCATACATTTTCCAACAATTTAAGTAGTTTAATTATGCATAATGGAGACCTGTGTAGCTATTGTTACAAAAGTTGTTACAACAAATCTATGCAAATTGTCTCATTTCATAAACTTACATATCTTAAGGTTCTTCATTCTGCATATTACACATAAAAGATGAATGCAGTCAAAAACTGTTGAAAGTTTAATGAAATGTTTATGATTGTTTTGGTCTGTAGCACTGCAGGTCACATTGCTTTTTTTTTTAAACCCAGAGCATGATCATCATCAAATACAATGTAATTTATAAAGGGAGTGAGCAGGCTCACAAAATGACAAATACTGTAGCACACTTTTACACAAGTTGACTTTGACAGTGGTTTCCCAGGTGGACTGTTATTTTACCACAAGATTAGTGGCAGCCAATGCTAATTGGATTTTCCATGCAACTTTTCTGCCTTGTTTGGTTTTGATATATACATAAATATAGGAATTGCAATTAAACAATAATTGTTCCGTTAGAAATAATAACGTTGCACACATTCTTTGTAGTTTTGGAATATTCCTTGTACAAAATGTACTTAAGAGGAAGAATAACATAATTTTCATGTTACAGCAATGGTTGTAAATAAATACAGGGAGTTTCTGACATGATCATTTTTAGTCTCCTGTAACTACAGTTTTTAAGGATATGAAAAAATAATTTAATCATTTGTGTTGTGACGTTCAAGGACCGAAAATGTAGTTGTTGATGTTTACTATAAATTTTAGAAAGAAGCTTTGGCAAAATAGTGCTGAAACTAAGCCTGCAATCACTTTTTTTGTGAGGGAAAAATATTTGAAGCCATTCCCTGGCATTTGCCTGCAACAGTGTTCAATATAACTTTTTGGTTAGAATTGAGAAACTATTGTATTATGTCATCTACTCAGGAATATAGTATTCTTGCTTTGTGACCACCTGCAAGTAGGAATTATTTGCAGCAAGCAAATTAGAATATGTAATGTTACTCAGCACATAAAATGCTAATTGCGTAATATGTGTTCTTGTGGAAGAAATGATAACCCTGAGAAACGAAGGGAAATATTTAACTGATGTATGATGTACATGGTATTTTTTGTAAAGTCTGTTCTTAATTTTGCACTTTCTGTTGTGGATGGCAAGTCACCATTTTTTTTAAGTTCTAGAGTTTCATCTATCCATGTTCTCCGAAGATGCTGCCTGACCCGCTGAGTTACTCCAGCACATTGTGTCTTTTTTTGTAAACTGGCATCTGCAGTTCCTTGTATCTACAGTTTCAATGATGGATTGATAATACAACAATAATATTGTTTGACTTGTTGAACAATTGTAAATGTACTTTTGCAAGGTTTTACATTGGCCCTGTTTTCTGTTCTTTCATGAGAAAAGATATGGATTACTTGTAATAGTGTGGAAACATCACTTTGTGTCATGCTTTACATTGTTTCTAAGCACCAACAATATTGTAAACAAAGCTTTAAGAACATTGTTGTTGTATTGTATTTTTATAGCCTCAATTCAACACAGTGAAAAAGTAATTACGTAAAATATATTCTTGACATGTTTAAATTTTAGTTAAAAGTCCAACTGTGCACCTAGACAAAAGGGTATGATCTTAACTATTCACCTGCTATAAACCAAGATAATCAATGGCCTGTTAAAAATGTACCCACGCAAGACCCTAACTATGTCAATTTCATTATTGCAGGCAAGTGAGTATCCAGTCAAATTTAGAGCAAATCCGACACCAAGTAATTTTAACAAGTGTTCGAACAAGATAACTAAGTAACCTACATTCCCACAAAGCAGGAGCAGATCTGAAGACAGAGATCTAGTAGGTTTAAACTTTTCTTTGTAGACCTAATTTTTGGCACCATGTAAAGAAATAATATTCGTGGTCTGTAGGCTATGCGATGGAATTTATGTAAGAGACCAATGACAGACATAATCATGTATGCTCTGCACGGTAAATGCACTTCATAAGCATAGATGTTGTAGGTTACAGTGTGTAACACTGAGATTGATATCACTTGTCTGCATTTGTCCTCTGTCAATCAGGCCTGCTTGTAACATAGGCATCAAACATTACAGAGTTAAGACATGAATTGGCATTATTTAGATGTTCTGACCTTACCTGGGTCATTGCTGGGAGCCTGCGGTATCCATCTTATTCCTAACATGTGCTTCCTTTAAGTTCCTGCAGGTGCTAAATGCTCAAAAACACTTTGCCTTGGATGATGTCCCAACCCTCCGCAATTTTCACTTGACCCCCTTGATCACCTCCCAGACTGGTCGTCACTGCAACCTATATCTCCAATGTCACAATCATCAATTTAGCCCAACCAATTATTGATCCTGCACTTTATAAATACTTACTTCTCTTATTATTTTGAACAATGTGATCCTGAGATGCAAATTTCTTCAGTCGGAGATGTTGAAGGAAATTATAAAATGAGTAACAGCATTTGAATGGAGCAAGGTTAGAGAATTCTTAAACTTATAGGTCCTTATCCTTTTCCTGCTTCCAAAGCACGATTGAAAACAATACACAATTTTAAACCTGCTTCAAAGTTCTTGGTGGATAACCAGAAACAGGAAGTCAAACACCAAAGGAAATCCCCTTCATCTACAGTTCAAGGTATGCAGGGGGGAACAGGATAACTGGTGTGGGAAATTGAAAAAAAAACATTACACTATGTATATGGTTCTCTTTTATGTTTGGTACATTGTTACATCTTTTATCTTTACATATTTTACTTGAATTCAATGTTTTTAAATGCACTGCTGACATCTGGATTATAAATCCAGTAGTACACATTTAAATATGTACTTTCGACATAAATGAATAATTTTTAATGTTGGTAAAATACTAGACAAGAAGACATGAAAGAAAGGATATGACTTGACATTTGTTATGGGTTAAAATTAGAATAGAAGTAAGTGTAGCCTTACAAAGTACCCCCTTTCAGTATTAGATGACGATAGAATAAATTTACTTACTGATAACAACCACAATTAAAAAATCTTTTAATACTTGCTATCTAAGTGGAAATTGTCACTTTGGTAAAAAAGATTGGGTGGTACCTTAAATTGAAGAACTACAGTGCATTCAGAAAGTATTCAGGCCCCTTCACTTTTTCCACATTTTGTTACGTTACAGCCTTATTTTAAAATGGATTTAATTATTTTTTTTTAATCACCAATCTACATACAATACCCCAGAATGAAGAAGCGAAAACAGGTGTTTCGAAATTTTTGCAAAGTAATTAAAAAGAAATAAATGAAATATCGCATTTACATAAGTATTCAGACCCTTTGCTATGACACTCAAAATTTAGCAGGTTCAACCTGTTTCCATTGATTATCCTTGAGATGTTTCTACAACTTGATTGGAGTCCACCAGTGGTAAATTAAATTGATTGAACATGACTTGGAAAGGCACACACCTGTCTATATAAGGTCCCACAGTTGACAGTGCATGTCAGAGGAAAAACCAAGCCATGAAGACGAAGAAATCGTCCATAGACCTAAAGACAGGATTGTGTCGAGGCACAGATCTGGGGAAGGGTATAAAACAATTTCTGCATCATTGCAGATCTCAAAGAGCACAGTGGCCTCCGTCATTCTTAAATGGAAGAAATTTGGAACTACCAGGACCCTTCATAGAGCTGGCCGCCCGGCCAAACTGAACAATCGGGGGAGAAGGGCCTTGGTCAGGGAGGTGACCAAGAACCCGATGGTCATTCTGACAGAGCTCCAGAGTTCCTCTGTGGAGATGGGCGAACCTTCCAGAAGCGCTACTATATCTGGCACTCCACTAATCAGGCCTTTATGGTAGAGTGGCCGGATGGAAGCCACTCCTCAGTAAAAGGCACATGACAATCTGCTTGGAGTTTGCCGAAAGGCTTGTTTTCACTGGTGCTCTGGTCTGATGAAACCAAGATTGAGCTCTTTGGCCTGAATGCCAAGCGTCACGTCTGGAAGAAACTAGGCACCGTTCATCACCTGGCCAATACCATACCTACGGTGAAGCATGGTGGTGGCAGCATCATGCTGTGGGGATGTTTTTCAGCGGCAGGAACTGGGAGACTAATCAGGATCAAGGGAAAGATGAACGGAGCAAAGTACAGAGAGATCCTGGATGAAAACCTGCTCCAGAGCGTTCTGGACCTCAGACTGGGGCGGAGGTTCACCTTCCAACAACACAATGACCCTAAGCACATAGCCAAGACAACGAAGGAGTGGCTTTGTGACAAGTCTGTGAATGTCCTTGAGTGGCTCAGCCAGAGCCTGGACTTGAAGCCGATTGAACATCTCTGGAGGGACCTGAAAATAGCCGTGCATCAACGTTCCCCATCCAACCTAACAGAGCCTGAGGGAATCTGCAGAGAAGAATGGGAGAAATTACCCAAATAAAGGTGTGCCAAGCTTGTAGCGTCATTCCCAAGAAGGCTTGAGGCTGTAATAGCTGCCTCAACAAAGTACTGAGTAAAGGATCTGAATACTTATGTAAAGGTGATATTTCAGTTATTTTTAATTACTTTGTAAAAATTTCTAAACACCTGTTTTTGCTTTTTTATTATGGGGTATTGTGTGTTGATTGATGATTATAAAAAATAATTTAATCCATTTTAGAATAAGGCTGTAACGTAACAAGATGTGGAAAAAGTGAAGTGGTCTGAATACTTTCTGAATGCACTGCATGTCCAAGTATAAGACCTTTGACCCACCGGGTCCCCGCCGACCATCTATCACCTGTTGACCTTCATTCTGTATTATCCCACATTTGTAGCCTTTCCCTATACAAGAGGAGCAATTTAGAGAGGCCAATTAATGTACAAACCCACACATCTTTACGTTGTGGGAGGAAACCAGAGCACCCGGAGGAAACCTACGTGGTCAACTGTGGAATGTGCAATATCCACATAGACAGCACCCTAGGTCAGGATTGAACCAATGTCACGGGCACTATCTTCTTTCGTGTCCTTCCACGTTTCAAATGTTGAGATCGCTGTCATCATCCATCCGGAAAAGGACACAAGCTTACGGCGACAATCAGTGGGAGCCATCACTTGTTGCGATAGATGATGGTGGTATCAGAATTAGCTCAGGATAATACCAGTTTCCAGCCCCGCGACGTGGGCGCCTGCTATGGGGCCTCAGGTGCTATGAGGCGGCAACTCTACCAGCTGTACTACAATTCTTGCAGGAGGAATGTGCAAATGGAGATGCTAGCAGCAAGGCAGAGTAGTTCAGGTGCTAGTTCCATGGACGATGATGTCTTACACAAGCTTCAGTACAGAGTGCTTGGATGATAGCTATCTTATTGCATCCAACAGAAGGAGGCATCAATGTGCACAATGAAATGCTCAGGACAAAGGCAGGCCTTCAGGAACCATATTGAAAGCTCAATCCCAATCTGGAACTAGGTTTTTAGTAGAATTTAGAGCCCATTTTGTCCACCATGGATGTAGTAGCAACATCTTTGTGCAACATATAATGGTTGATGTCTCAGATTTCATTGTAGCACATACTCTCAATAACAAGCAAGTTCAGACTGCTCCATTATGACAGTGCGCAAAGAACTTTGAGAATGTCATAGAAACCTTGATTCAAATCTTATTCATGATATATATGAATGATACTTATTCATGCTTCCCACTGCATCCACAGCAATGAAACATCCAAAGTTTCTTATCGAGGGCTGGTGTTGAGCAGGCCAAGCAAGCAATGGACCTGTGACACGGCATTATAATCTGCGCCCTGACCAGCATAGTGAGTGCAACCCATTACTAGGTACAGTCAGTGACTCACTATCTCTGTCACTGTCGCTCTCTCTCTATCTCACTCTATCCCATGTTCTCTCAATCCCACTATCTCTCCATCTAGTTTCCAACTTACGGTTGATGTCAGTTTTCAGCCATAGAATTTCCTCTCAGGTTTGCAGTTACCTCTTCCATGTGAGCGTCCATTTTGGCACAGATTTCCCATTTTACTGCTGAGAGTTCCCGGCGCAGAGCTTCGAGCTCCAAGCTTGCAGGACTGGTGCTTGGATTGCAGTTTCTTCACCGGACTGTTTTTCAGGTGAGTTCGGGGCTTCTGCACAGCCTTCCTCTCTGTCTTTTTTCAGCCTTTGTTTAGGTGGCATTATGGTCCGATTACCAGTCTGCTGGCCCTTTGCCCGTAAATGCGTTGAATATTGAACCGTTTTGTTCTTTTTTTAACATAGTTTAATCGTCACGATGCGGAGCTACTTACACGTGCATCCTATCCCTCCATAGCGCCACTGGAAGTCCTCTCGCCCCAGGATTTTGAACATTCCAAAATCCTAAGATGACAGGGAAGTACCGTGCGTTACTGCATGTGTCACCACGCCTGCATCACGACCTGACCACAACACGACAACCTCTTTTTAGGCTGTCGCACGTGGGACAGGCCCTTAAATGATACAGCCTCCAATGCACCTTAAGGCAGAAAATTAATGACACGTCCCAGTACCCCAAATTTCCTCTTCATTTCTATTGTCAGCAGCTCACCCTGCACTGAGCTGAGGCCACAGCTGCAGCCAATTAGTTATAATTGGATTGTCACCTGCACCTCGTCAACCCTACTCCTTATACAGCCAGAGGAGAGAAGGATAGGGAAGATTGTGCAAGACAGGAAGAAAGTGGAAGACCCCTTGTGCCTCTTCGCAGGCTGAGAAGAAGCATGAGGCTGCCAGCACCCCCTCTTGGGTATGATAGCCAGTATTTTCTCACTGATGATGATGAACTGTGCCCCCACACAGATACAGACTTCCTTGTCAATATTGTCTGTCATAAGAAATAAACCATATTATGTCAGTTCACCCTACAGTGAGAGTGGTTGGTCATTGTTGACATATTGTTGATCCCTGATGCCACATTGTTGGAGAATGTGGGCATGAATACACTGGCTATTCACACAATGGAGGAACTGATCCAACCCCTACTGGACACCAGCATTGAACAGCAGTGAATCTCCTGGGAACAATAGACCACTCAAGAATTAACCAACAACTTCACTCGGGTAACTGAATCACTGCTGCTTTTTGCCAGTGAAGGCACATGTGTCAGGCATGCAGGTAGGAGCGTATGTATGGGCCATGGGCTTCTCACTAAACTTATGAAGCAGGATGATGTGGGAACAGTTTTATACATTCGAATTGACTGCTGAGAGAGAAGGGTGGGAGTGGCAGAATTGGATGCACATGGTGGCTCGGTATCTTAGTGGAGAGGCCCAGTAGGTTTATTATTTGTTACCTTGTGCAGTGGCTGCTGCCTATGACACCAGTAAGGCAGAAGTACTGCACTGCCTTGGCCTCTGCCCTGTCGTTGCGGTTCAGCAATTTCGTGAGACGTGAGTGGATGTACCACTCCAATTAACCACCCTGAGCTGAACTGGTACAACTAAGGAGACTCCACACACTGGCTCCAGCCCCACTGGCTGAGAACCAGCAATCAGTGATATTATAGGCCCCTCAGACAAACTAGAAATCATTGATTGTGCAGAGTGAACCCAAGCCATATGAGCCATGGGGCCCCTGCATTGGCAGGCACCCTCCCATCTGGAAGGAGGCATGGCCCTGACTCAGTCAGCTTCTTCTTTCGTGTGGCGTGCACAGCCTAAAGTTGTAGGACAACTTGTTCTATTTGATCATCCGTTTGTGCACGTCGAGTTGATTGCATTAGTCGAAATAGGGCAGACCACGTGAAGGTTGCAATCTTCCACCCCACTCAGTCAGCTGTTCGAACGGAAGGAATGCCATGAGCCCACCTCACAGACAGATCTCGGGGACTATACCAGGGATGAGTCCATGCCCTCAGACCCAGGACTCTGCTCGACCCAGTCCAAACCATGGGGGTTAGTGGGCTGCATCATTCTTGGTGGCTGGAAGTAAGGACAACCACCCAGAATGTGCACCCTCTATATCAACTGCCAGCCTGCATCAGCATTATTAGACTTGGGCAGCCACATAGCTCTGGTCCAGCCAGAACAGTGACACACAGGCTGGCAGCTAACAGAGACTCTACCACTGGCATGTGTGCACGGTGATGTACGTCAAGTTCCAGCTGCCAGTATATCTATTGCTACCAAACAGCACAGCTGGCTGCTCACTGTAGGGGTGGTTAGAGAACTCCTAGTCCCACTCCGCATTGGATGTGACTGCCCATGGTTTGAGGACTTGTATGATGGCCACAAAGAGGCCCAAACCAACATTACAGGAGAAGATGAAGGGCGCTAGGGTGCACCCTGTGTACCTGGCTGAGGACAAGCAAAAGGCTGTAGCATGTGCTGAAGATGTACAGGCCAGAGAATCTATCGCTCTTGGGGACCAGTTTTCACCCCACCAGCGGCAACAGGCAGCTGAACTAGTAGACTAGGTTAAGGATGTCTTCTCTGTGACCCTCTGGCATTTCCTGTGAGAAACACACTAATCCTGGTGCAGTTATCTATCAGCAGCCCTACAGAGATTCTGATGTGCATGGTTGTGCCAATGAGGGGTGGGTTGAGTGGACGAGGGCACTTGGCATAATAGAGGAATTGCACAGCCACTGGTTCAGCCCAGTCATAATGGTCCCCAAGCCTGATGGCATATTTAGGTTCTGCAATGATTACTGACGCTCAAGATCAACTGTGAAAGCAGAATGCAGAAGATGAAGAAAAAGAGATAGAGTAGGTCTTTTTATGAGCTGAATCCATGTGAGGCTCAAACATGCCTTGGCATAATATCTTGACCGTGTCAAGAAAATAACCAAGAAGAAGGAAACCCATACTGCAAGTGCAAGGATGGTTTAATGGTTGCTGCCTCATTCTAATTCTTGACTCTTGTTGTGTAATACTATAATCTCAGACAGTGATGTCTGTAACTTCGGTTTCTGAGTGCATCTGAGACAATTGGTTATTTTTCCTTTGTTTTGTCCTGACTTTGGTTTGAACTCGGGATCTGGCCTCTACTATTGGTTCATGGCCCTCCTCTTCCCCTCTGTCCACTCTTTATCAGAGTCATCTGATCACCAGATATCTCCACCTGCTCGTCTTCCATTAATACAGCATGCTGTTGCAAGGTCCACACTGCCATTTTTTCTTATTCAGCTTCTTGTGATGTTGTATATATAGCCAGCTGCCAATGTTTTTTTAATTTAAAATCCACCTTATCTGTCCATTCCTGTGCAGCCTTCACTGTCTCAATTAAGGACAAAAATTCATCATTACAGTGCTCGAATATTGTATAAGGGAGGGGGGGGGGGGGATATGAATGGATATCACACTAGATCATTGTCTTTCTGCAGGCAATACATTCTTAATGCATTATGGAGATGGGCGCTGATAGCATTTTTAACATCTGCATCAGCCACTACCAGCAGGCCTCGACAAAGGCTTGTGGTTTCAGAATAGTCAAGCATCAGCATTTTTGTTATGATGGATTTAGAAAAAAATCACTGGCAATAAGAAGATGCATGGTGTATGAAACTACTTTAGATATAAAACATAGTACTTTAACATATATTAATTCTTTATTGCTTGTGATTGAAAGATTGTTGGCAGATCATTCTGTATTTGGCATCAATGGCATTCTGTGCCATCTGAACCATTATCTTAAGTTTATATTCTGAGTAATAATCAAAGAAGAAATATTATGTTAGATTCTGGTAGAATAGAACCTCAAATATCCTTCCCCTTAATTTAGCTTCAGCCCATCCTTTCTTTTCCTTCAGTTTCCATTCTGTCTCCATTATAAAGAAAAATTGACATGCTTTTAATGAAATCCGTAAGTAATTCGAGGGGAATGAAAGATAAAAGTTCCTTAACTGAAACAGAAAAGTTATTGCAAATAAAGTATCAATTTTCCATTGGCCTCAAAAAAGCAATATTTAAATCAAAGTGAATATTCAAAACCATTGGGACTCGACTATTTCCTGATTTGATAACTCGTGCAGTTGATAGAGCCAAATGACTGATTTTGGTTTAGCCTTAATTTTGGTTAAATGTAATTATGGTGAATGTACATTGTGATGAGCGTGTTTTCTGTCAGGAGAAAACTCAACTAAAATTTAATGCAATTTAAAAATTGAATCATTCTTAAAATAAATGTTCATATTAGTTCCCTTCAGTGAATTACACCAATGCAAAAAAAAATAATGCTTTTAAGCTTTTATAAAGGCTAATATTACTATTTTTCCTCCATGCTTACAGGTTTATCCTTTTCAATTCAAGTGACAATATTTCAATAAGCTACAGCCCAGAGACTCAAAAAAAAAGTAATGAGAATGTATTAATTATCTCAAAATAGTGTGACATCAAATGTTGTTAAAAGTCTTGGGTTGCAATACATTCAGTCCCATTGGGAACCATATTAACTTTGCCACAATGGGTTAGAATACAAGCTAAACACTCAATTTATGTAATGCGATCCTCACTCTTTATTTTACATGCATTTACTTTTCACAGCCAAATGTCTATGTAATGCTCATTCACTGTAAAAGTTAAAACAAATTTCCATAATGAAATTAGGAGCCTATCTCCAACTTCACTTTCATTTCTGAAGTCATTGTGGTTTTTGACCAGGACTCGGGGAAACCTGACATAAATAAGTCTCAGTCTGTCTTCATATTTACCACCCATGTGTGCCTTTCACTACATTCTTATAATTATTGTTGTTGTTTTATTATTGTTATGTGTACCAAGATACAATGGAAAATTGTTTGCATGCAATTCAGTTAAATCATACCATAGATTAATATAATCGAGCTATTACATACTGTAAGTACAACAGGTAGAGCAAAGAGAAAAATACCAGAATGCAGAATATAATGTGTGTTGAGAAAGTGAAGATGTAAAAAAGTGCAAAGACTGAATTGAGGTAGGTTGGGGAAATGGGATAACACCTTTGGCACTATGAGTCTGAGAAAAGCAGGGGGGGAAGAAGCTGTTCTTAATCTGGTGGTATGTAATTATTAGGGTAAGAAAGTTTTACGTTTTTGTGTTCCACTTTGAAACCTACCACTTGTGTGAGTATGTTTCCAATGGTAAGTGGAAAAAAATAATAACTCGTAGTTTAGGCACAATGCCTGTTATGCTTCAGAAAGGGTTTGGGAAGATTTGAGCTTTAGGTTCTGTTACTGTTTAAGGACCAGCAATTAGAAGATTCGATACAACCACTGTTCTTTCTAGTTTCTTACTTTCCCTATGCAAAGCAAACATTTCCATCTTTCACTGTGGTCAAGGTTATAGTCTTCGTGTACCAGTCATTAAATGCATTGTACATTACCCTTGACAATGACCTAGAACTATGTATTTTATTTTACCATTAACTACTCAATAACTATTTTCCATCTTGTTCAGCTCAGAGCAGCACTTTGGCAAATTAAATGTAGTCTGGCTTAAAATTCCAACAACAGTAATAGAAATAAGTAGAAATGTCAACAATACCAAGATTTATGAGAAAAATAAATTAATAATTAAAATTGCAGAAGGGATCTTTTTGAATTATTTTCTTGAATATGATGTTTCTATGCTTTTAAGACGTCAATGGATCTTGGAAAGGAAATACCTGAATTACCATAAGTGAGATTGATTTGGTACTTTAGAACTGTGTACTTGCAATACTTAAATAATATGTCAATCTAATTAAATTTACTACTGTTCTTTCTGCGTAACCAGCGTCAGACTCGGCAGCTAAAAGTATCCCAGCTTACAGATTAGCTTCAGAGTTCAATAATTCATGCTTTAAAGATTATCCTTGTCAAGTCATGACCAACAATAGCAACAAAGCCAGTTGAAACAGTCGACAAACTCAAGGGGAGTTTCAGTTTTAAATAATGCAGACAGCCTGTAATATCTGCTTCCAATCTCTTAACGGAACAAATCTTTTTTGTCTTATGGCATCTTCCACCTAAAATATTTTTTCAATGCTCTCTTCCAATATGTGGTCAGTTGTTAATTCCAACAATTGTCGTCAGGAACACATTCCCAAACAAGATAGATAGTTTTCATGTGTTGGCTTCTTAATCGTGAATTTCTGCACATGAAAAATTCCTTGTTCCCCTTTCTGCTTGAAGGACATAATAAGGCCAACCAGTCTCCTCTATGTTCACTGCACATAAACGGAGAAAGAGTGGACAGTCTCCAGTTTCAGGTTCCAGGGCATCCACATCTCAGCAGGTCTCAGGTGGTCAACTAACACAAACTCCCTGGTAAAGAAGGCACAACAACGGCTTTACTTCCTAAGATCACTCAGGAAAGTCAACTTGCCGCAACAGCTGCTAGTGTCATTCTACCATTGCTCCATAGAGTGTCCTGACACACAGCATCCTGGTGTGGTATGGCAACAGTTCTGCGGCTGGCAAGAAGGCTCTGCAGAGGGTCATCAACACAGCCCAGAAGATCACCTACACGCATTTGCCTGCCCTGGAAGAGATCTCGCTCTCGTTGCCTGCAAAAGGCATCACGAATCCGAAAGGACTCATCTCATCCCACACATCACTTGTTTGCCCTTCTGTCCTCAAGAAAGCATTACAGGTCCATTAAATCACTTCTGTCTTTTTTTCGTTAAGTCCCAGAAAGTTTAAGGCCATCCAGGACTTAATGTCCTCAAGACAAGACAGAAGTGATTTTAGGGAATAATTATCTTCTTTCCTGAGTGGCATATACAACTGGCTATCATCTGCGTAAAAGTGAAAGGAGATGCCGTGCCTTCTTAAAATTGAGCCCAGTGGAAGTAGATAAAGGGAGAAAAGCAGGGGCCCTAAAATTGAGCCCTGTGGAACCCCATATGCCAAGGGAGCAGAGGAGGATTCAAAGCCAACAAGGCTTACACACATGGTTCTATCTGCCAGATAGGACCTGAACCATCCCAGGGCACTGCCACAGATGCCCACTTGTTGCTGTAATCGGGAAATTAATATTCCATGGTCCACAGTGTCGAAGGCGGCAGATAGGTCCAGCAAGACAAGAACCACATAATTACCGGAGTCGTTTGCCAGGAGGATGTCGTTAGAGACCCTTAGCAAAGCCGACTCTGTGCTATGCATAGCCTTGAAGCCAGACTGAAAGACCTCCCGGATGTTGTGCTCATCCAGGAAGAGTTTCAGCTGGGCATAAACTACTTTCTCCATGATTTTCGAGATAAATGGCAGCTTGGAGATTGGCCTAAAATTGGCTAGGACAGTCTGGTCCAGGCCAGGTTTCTTGAGTAGTGGCTGCACTACAGCATGTTTAAATTTTACGGGGACAACCCCAGAAGATAAGCTACCGTTTATGATGGCGAGGACCGACTGCCCTATGCTCGGGAAGACCTCTTTAAAAAGAAGAGGAGGGACAGCATCACATGGGGAGCCCGATGGCTTGATATGGGTAACCACATCCTCTAGACCCGACAGCGTCAGGGGAACAAACATATCAAATACCACCAGGCAAGGGGCCAGAACAGGTGGGTCTGAGGCAGGAGCTGAGATAAGAGCCCTAATAGAAACGTAATAGAAAAATAATAAAAATGTAAGAAGCTTGTTACTGTTAATTAACTCAAGGCCTGACATTGTGTGCAAACAACACGATATGGCCAATGACAATGTTATTTACCCGCAAATTAACCTTCAAGCTAAACTGTCACTGAAGGGATTATATAGAATTTATAATGGGGAAATATTCAATTCCATCAAACCAGTCCACATCCAACCTGCCAATGCTTATTCTCTACACGAGCTTTATCTATTTCTTGGAATACATTCTACGTGTACCTCTAGTAGCAGGTGTAGATCTAATGGCTCCTCGCACCTGTTCCACTATTCAATAAGATTGCTGATCTTTTAATTCAAAGCCACTTTTCTGCACTTGTTTCACTTCTTTTCTTTAAGATCTTAAACCTAATCATTCTCATTTGCACACAACCACACCCACAGCTCCATGGCCTGCTTGGGTATAACACTCCAAAAATATATTCAGAAAATGTCTCTTATTTTCTGTCCATTATTATGAGATCATGGCCTCCAGAACCTGTTAGTCAAGGATATCCTGCAATATCCTGTCAAATCCAGTTTAAAATGTCTATGCTTCAATGAGATCAACTCTCATTCTTCTATATTCTAGACTAGGATACAGCTGCCTAATCTTTCCACAAAGAACTAACCTTCCATTCCAAGAATCTATCTCTGTTGTATTCACATCTATATACTTGGATAAAGAGACCAGACAATATTCCAAATTTGGTCTCACCGTGGCCCTATATGATTGTAGTAAGATACCTTTGCTCTTGTACTCAGACTCTTACAGTAAAGAAACAGGTTCATCTGAACCTTTCAATATATCATAATTTAAAAAATCACAACACCTTTCTACTTTACCACCAAACGTCACATTTTTCCTTATTAAGCCATATTTTCACCCATTTATGTAGGCTGTCTGTATCTCTTGAAGCATATTTGCATCCTCCTCTGACACTTTGCTGGCATGCACCCTAACCTTGTCAGTAACCTCGATGTTTCAAACTTTATCCTCCCATCCATGTCATTAATATGGATTGTGGACAACTAGTCCAGGCACCAATCCCTGTGGAGAAATAGCCAATTCCGCAACATGATAATGGCCCATTTATTCCTACCCTCTCTTTTAAGTCCAATAACTTTTCAGTCCAATAATCATTCTATGCCAGTAATCCTCCAATTACTTACTGCTCGAATTCTGTTTAATAACCAGTTGTGGCATTTTACTGAAGGCTTTCTGAAAAGGGGGAGGGGGGGGGGGGTGAAGGGGGTGAAGAGTAACTGATAGTTTAGAACACAGTGTTCATGCTGCTGGTTTGTAGGCTAGCCAGATGAAATGTGAGATGCTGTTCCTCTAATTTACATTTGGTCAACAGCTCATTGTTCCTCATAGCTCATATTTCTCATTACCTCATAGCTTTACATCTAGATTTCCTCTCCCATGACTCTCAGTCTGAAGAAGGGTCTCAACCCAAAACGTCACTTTTCTTTTTCCAAAGAAATATTTATCAAGGATAAATGTCGCTGAGTAAATGTTTAGGTGCGGGGACACCTCGCATCCGATTTACAGTCTGATCTTTTCTTTGCTCTATGTCAGTTTTCTTGTGCAAAATAAGACACAACAGGTTACAATCCCCCCCCCCCCCCCCCCCCCCCCCCCCCAATTGTTTTTCTGGTACACCAAAAGCTAAATTGATGGCTCTTATCCTGAAATAATAACAAAAATATAAGCAACCTATCTTCAGAATTTGTCCCTTCCCTCGCCTCCCATGGTCCATTTCCAAGTTTTCTGTAATTTCTTAATATTTGTATTTCTGGGGAAGTTCTGAAGAAGGGTCTCAACCCGAATCATCACCCATTCCTTCTCTAAAGGAGATGTCCCGCTGAGTTACCCCAGCTTTTTGTGTCAATCTTCACTCAACTAATGTTCACTATAATTCTACAGACTCCTACAGCCACCTTCATTATACTTACTGCCACTGCACTACTTCTATGCTGAATATGATCACCTTTACTTCTACCCTGATGACTCAACCGCCTAAGCCAATGCCCCAAATGTCTTCCCTGTTTTCAATTAAGGATCCTCCTCCACCAATTTTGCAAGACCTTTAACCACCTCTCGCGTTACTTTTACTTCTGCTTTTGTCCATTCCCTTTATATTGTCAGAAATGTGATAGGGTTTTCCTTGGTTTCTTCTATCAGTCTCTACAATCAAATTAACATCACATTAAATGTCTTTCCTTCCATGGCCTTTTCATTTTCTGAAGGGAGCATTCCTCCTGTGAAGTCCTGATGCATATATCCCACCTTCCATTCAAGCATACATGATGAACAGCTACCTATTTTTCCTTTTCCAAATACTTCCTTCGGGTGAAATAGTGATTTTGTTTTCCTTTTTTAAATTTAGTATGCTACAGTTGCTGCCTAAGATGGGGTCTCCTCTACACTTGGGATGCCAAATGCTAGCCCAATATTATGTTCAAGGATTTTGAAATATTGTAGTCGGTGCCAGAGATGTATATAAGGGGACGATAGAAAATGTATCTTTCTCTAATATAACCAAGCAGAAAATAGTATGACCGGATGTTTTGGACATGAGCATGTGTCAATGTTTGCTCCAAAACATTAAGGATGCCTGTGCATTCCCCTCCAAACCCTAGAGAAAATGAAGCCCAACGTGTGCCCCTAATCAGACCCTTGCTATTTCAGCATCCCTAAGTATTTTGAGATTTCTGTTACTGGATCCAAATGCCATCCCCTCATTTTCAGTTCCAGTTAACTTTTCTGCATTACTATTCTCGTTAACACACTTAAATATTCCACTGTCTATTCTCCTACCATTCATTTCCTCCACCAAACCTCTTGATAAAAACAAGCACCTTATTTAGTATCTCTACCATTCCTACAACCTCCATTGGAATACTCTTCAGATTATCTTTCTAGTCAGCATACTCTTTTAACAATTATTTTATGTTTTATTCCTTTGTTAAATATTTTGATTGGATGTATTTCTTTCGCAAGTCAATGGGTTTTAATTTGTTTTATTCCTCCAAAAGCCTGAACTAGTCCTGTCACAAAACAACAATACCAAAAATACATGCAGCATGCAGTATTTCAGGAACTAAGCCAACCTCAAAGATGGAGAGAAAGACAGACAAGCTTCCAAAGAATGTTCTCTCTCAAGTTGCTCATAGTCTTGTAAAACAGAAGCTTATAAAGGTCAGAATACATCAATTCCCAAGAGATTCAATAGTTGCTTCAGAGGAGCTGCAGATGTTTTCTTTGTGGAGCCTCGCTTTGACCTGGTCAATGGGATGTATTTACAGATTGATTTACAAACTTGCCCTGGAAGGGGTAAGATTTTCTTTCTTGAAATGGATGAGTTGAGATATTAGTTTAATTCTATAAACCACAATCTAACTTTCAGGGATATTTATGAATATATTTCTAGGTTACCAGGTTTTTGAAATTGAGGAGAATGAAGATTTTTTAGTATATCACTGGGTATATATTTTGTATTTCTCCAATTAACTTTGCTCAAATCCAATTAATGCCAAACCTTTCATCTCCTTATTGGTTTTTATATCACCTTGCTTCTATATATCCTAAATGCCCAGAATCATTCTTACAGAAAGATCTTCTAGCACAAGCTCACTACGACAAATGCAGAAATGGAACACAGATTTTATAGGGGGAGAACTATTAATTTAATATATTTTGATGTCTTCTGTGTATTCATGGATATCTTTTAATTTCTAGTTCTGCTTTATGATATTGTTCTGGGATTTGGAACAATTTAGGATTTTGTATGTATATGTATTTTTTTTTTTTAATTTGTAATGTGTACCTTAATTTGTAATATGAAGTGTGGCTGCTTTACAGATATCTGGAAATTTTAGTTAAGTAATCAGTTATGGCACATAGGGATTCCACATATTCCCTAGTATTTATTTCTAATTTATAGAATGTAGGAATGATTGGTAAGGACACAATGTACTGCCCATACTTGATTGCCATAGAGAATAAGTTGGTGAATCATCTCTCATGCCTGGAGTTTTTCTGGTAAAGGCATGCCAGGGGCTGTTTAGTAGGAATTTGCAGATTTCGGAACAGTGATGATGAAGAAATGGAACATTTTTCATGTAGAAATAATTTGAATTAAAGAGGAACCTACAGGTGGTGGCGATTCCCATTCTTTTGCTGCTCTTGTCTTTGTTGGTGACATCGATCAAAGGCTTTGGGAGGTATTGGTGGAGTAGTCTAGAAAAGTAAATACAGTGCATTTTGTTGATGGTACACACCTTCCCTGGGGCAAAATGTTTAAGGTGAAGGATTGGGTATCAATCAAATGAACAGCTTTCTCCAAAATGTTATTATGGTTTACAAGTGCTAATGGAGCTGTACTGTAAAGTATTCCATGGCTCTCCTAATTTTTGCCCTGTAGATGGGGAAACAGGTAGGTGTCAATGATTTGCCTCGGGATACCCAGTGTCTCTTGTGGTCACAATATTTATGTGGCTCCACCAATTACGTTTTTGGTCATGGATGCCCCCAAATGTTGTTGTTGGGCCACTTGTTGAGGGTTCAGTAGTTCATTGAAATCACTCTTGTTGGAAATTGTATTTATATGGCATTTTAGCACCACAAATATTAGCTATCATGTTTCACCCCTGTTTTGAAAGTAGTCTACATTTTGCTGCATTGCTTTATTTTCTAAAGAGCTGCAAATGGAATTGAAGCTGGTTCAATTTTCAATTGAGTATCAGCATCAGTGAATTGCCATGTTTTTAACTAATTGATGCAAGGGAGGTCATTGAAGCTTTTGAATATGGGCCAAAAACCAAATCCCAGAGGAATTCCCGCTATAATATTCCAGATCTTAAATAATTGATTTTCAACAACCACAGCACCTTCCTTTATATGGTGAGTGTTTTCTCCTTGATACACATTGGCTTCAGTTTTACCGATGTTGTTTGAAGATACATTTGGTCAAATGTTGCTGATGTCAAATACAGTCACTTTAATCTCAACTCTGAAATTCACCTTTTTGATCCACATTTGGTCCAATAAGGACTGAGCTAAGTAGTCCTGATAAAGTTTATATTGAACATTATTGGTGTATGATGCTCCACAACACTGACTAAAGCCAACTTCATACATGGAGAGCCAGTTGATGTGATGTATCTGGACTTTCAAAAAGCCTTCAACATGTTCCCATACAAGAGATTAGTGTGCAAAATTAGAGCACATGGTATTGGGGGTAGTGTATTGACATGAATAGAGAATTGGTTGGCAGACAGGAAGCAAAGAGTAGGAATTAACGGGTCCTTTTCAGAATGGCAGGCAGTGACTAGTGGGGGTGCTGCAAGGCTCGGTGCTGGGACCCCATTATTTACAATATATATTAACGATTTAGACGAATGAACATCTCCAAGTTTGCGGATGACACAAAGCTGGGTGGCAGTGTGAGCTGCGTGGAGGATGCTATGAGGCTGCAGGGTGACTTGGATAGGTTGGATGAGAGGGCAGATACATGGCAGAAGCAATATAATGTGGATAAATGTGGGGTTATCCACTTTGATGGCAAGAACAAGAAGGCAGATTAGGAAAAGGGGAGGTTCAACGAGACCTGGGTGTGCTTGTACATCAGTCACTGAAAGTACAGCAGGCAGTGAAGAAACCAAATGGCATGTTGGCCTTCATAGCAAGAGGATTTGAGTATAGGAGCAAGGAGGTCCTACTGCAGTTGTACAGGGCCCTGGTGAGATCGCACCTGGAGTAATGGTCTCTTAATTTGAGGAAGTCCATTCTTACTGTTGAGGGAGTGCAGCGTAGGTTCACCAGGTTAATTTCCGGGATGGCAGGACTAACATATGATGAAAGAATGGATCGACTGGGCTTGTATTCACTGGAAGAATTAAGAAGGATGAGAGGGTATTTTATAGAAACATATAAAATTCTTAAGGGATTGGACAGGCTAGATGCAGAAAAAATGTTCCTGATGTTGGGGGAGTCCAGAACCAGGGGTCACAGTTTAAGAATAAGGGGTATGCCATTTAGGACTGAGATGAGGAAAAGCTTTGTTGTGAATCTGTGGAATTCTCTGCCACAGAAGGCAGTGGAGGCCAATTCACTGCATGGATTAGAGATAGTTAGATATAGCTCTTGGGGCTAATGGAATCGAGGGATAAGGGGGATAAAGCAGGAGCAGGGTACTGATTCTGGATGATCAGCCATGATCATATTGAATGGCGAAGCTGGCTCGAAGCCTGCACCTACTTTTTATGTTTCTATGGAAGTGGGATAACATGGAACTAATGCACAGGTGATCAATGGTCGTCATGGACTCGATCGGCTGAAGGGCCTGTTTCCACACTGTGTCTGTAAAATTAAAAACTAAAAATATCTTGCAATTTTCCACATTGTTTGGTTACTGTTAGTCTTATTACTGTACTGTAGCTGCTTGGAGGTATGGTTAGCTCTGAATGATTTCTATGCTTCGTGTGAAAGAAATTCAAGGAAAAGTTTTAAGATTTGTTCTGTGTCTTGAAATGCAGGCTATTTGGTCCTTTCACCATGCAGTTAAATCTTTGTTAATCTGTGCCTTAACTCTATTCCCTTGTGCCACAGTGGTCTCATCACCATGAAAGAAGATACAATATCCATATTCAACAAGAACACCATTTACTTATTGATCATTCTAATTTCACGCAGATTTGTCTTTGATAGAACTACATTGTCTTTCCCACACTAAATTGATTTAGTTATAAGATACTGTATTTAATAATAATTTTGCTGTACCCTGCAAGTTACATCAATTTTTAATGTAAACTTATTTGCACTTGTGTAAACCTTTTTGTTTCCTTGATACTGTCACTAACCAACAATGGAACTTATATTATAAATAAGGATATCTTACTCAATTAAACATGACAGAAGAATGAACTTCCTGTTTGGGTAACTGCAGTTTCACATCTCCTTCGTGTTTTTACCATTTGTCAACTATTTTTATAAAACATTTAATGACATTTTTTACATGCCATTTGTGCTCTTTGTCAGCACTAACCAATCCTAGGTCTTATTCAGGGCAACTAGATACATTGCTCTTTGCACTCTCATGTTAGAGATTTTTACAAAGTGTCATTAGCCTCTCGAACAGATTATCTGAGTATGTAGGGGATATAGATTCACTGCTGTCCTTTTAAAGAGAATTTTCAGTTGCAAAGAATAAGTTACTGGTTGTGTTTCTAAAGATTTATGGCAACCACAGACTTCTGCAGCTTTGCTAAATGCCTTAGGGAATCAGAGGAATTTTGCTCCATCGGCATTTATTTTTCTCTGTTGTTTTGCTTGTCACAGGAGATTTCATTGTTGAGGATGTATCAATGCTGCAAATAGTTGTTTAATGCTTGGAATAGTTGGGCATAATGGATATCATGGCCACTGCCTGTACTTCTTTCCATCAATTTATATAGTTGTATATTTGCTAGTTAATTTCATCAGTTTAAATGGCAAAACAAACAGATTTTTCAAGGTACTCCATAAACTGGAGTTAAAGTCATGCTACATTTTTTTCTCTTTGTACAATTTTTTTTTAAATGCAATTATTCTAATAATTATATGATCAAAATCGGTGAGAGAATAAAAAGATCAGTACATACCACAAAACATGAACATCTCAGCATAAATAGACATGAGAAGTTTTATAATGGTGATATAGATGGCCACAGTTTGTTTCATATAATTGTATATTAAACTACTAAAATTACTTGGGAGTCAAAAATGCTGGAGAAACTCAGCGGGTGAGGCAGCATCTATGGAGTGAAGGAAATAGATGATGTTTCGGGTCGAGACCCTTCTTCAGACCCAAAACGTCGCGTATTTCCTTCGCTCCATTGATGCTGCCTCACCCGCTGTGTTTCTCCAGCATTTTATTCTACCTTCGATTTTTCAGCCTCTGAAATTCCTTCTTAAACAAAATAACTTGGGATGTGGTTTCCCCATAACAGTATGTCCCAACACACGCACAATCAAATAGGAGTCCATGTTGGATGTTCCTTATCTCACTGTTGGCCACTGATAACAAAATAAGCTAGTTTTGTTGCATTGGATTAATTGCTGTAGCTCATTTATATTCTGGAATAGCAACTATTCCAGGCATCCGGCAACTATTTGTGACATTGATACATCCTCAACAATGAAATCTCCTGTGACAAACAAATCAATATAAATTACTTGAAATTCATGTAAACCTGGCTCATTGCTGTCAAATTAGCCTTTCCATGCATGTTGGTTGCCTACACATATGCATATGTATAGCTAAGTCAGAATTACTTTTGACTAAAATTGAGAATGTCTATATTTGGCTCAATACCTATCTAGACAGTGGCTATTGTCTATATTTCAATTTACTTTATTTTTATGATGTGGTCAAGCATGATTTTTACATAGAAACCAGCAAGAAAACACAAGTGAACATTTTCAAATTAGTGGTGGGAAAACTTATTTGTAGTGGGTCTCTCAAATTATCTTGCTGAATATCTGGCAAACCTATTTTAATTTTGTAACTAAATGCAATACATTTGTTTACTAAGAATCAAAATAACTTGCATTATATTGTAGGACATATAAATGGCAACTCGTATGGCATGTAATTTTCTCTTACGGAGCTTGTTGTGCTCCAAGCATTGTTACAGTGATTACATGCACTGTCCCTTCGTTTTTCAAAATAAATATTTTGTTAAATAAACAAATAGAGCTGAGGCTCTAAGGTGCTGGTCAGGCCACATTTAGAATATTGTAAACAATTTTGGGCACCATATCTGAGGAAAGATGTGCTGGCTGGAGAGGGTTCAGAGGAGGTTTATACGAATGATCCCAGGAATGAATAGGTTAACATACGATGAGAGTTTGATGGCACTGGGACTGCACTCGCTGGAGTTTAGAAGAGTAAGGGGAGACCTCATTGAAACATATAGAATAGTAAAATGCTTGGATAGAGTGGATGTGGCGAGGATGTTTCCGCTATTGGGAGAGACTAGTATTCGAGGTCATAGCCTCAGAATTAAAGGACGTTCTTTTAGGAAGGAGATAGATGATAAGGAATTTATTTTGTCAAAGGGTGGTGAATCTGGGGAATTCTTTGCCACAGAAGGCTGTGGTGGCAAAGTCAGTGGATATATTAGCAATTTTATAAAATTTTGAGATTTAAAAAATCAAGTATGCAATTTATCCCATCAGATAAAGCATAAAATGGCCATTTAAATCATCTTGCGAGTGGGTTTTTGTGGAACGCGATCGATTGGAAAGTTGCGGTTGTAATGAATTTGAACCCCATATCGGCAGGAAAATCACTGGCGGTTCGTATGGGGCCATAATCACATTTTCGCCAAGTAAATTTTGATTAAAGTCATCCTAAGAAGCAAGTTTATATGTAAAATAAACGACTTACCTTACATTTTGTCCCCTACGTGAGATCTGTCCCGTTGTCATCGTTGACGGTGTTAGAAGTCGCCTTTTTATTTTACTCCAGCGATTAAATTGTCCCGCGATTCTTATTAAAAACTTCTGAAAACGCAAGTCGGAACGATTTTTCAGCATCAGCTAGCAGCCTGAGAAAATATATCTCGGATAGGCAGGAGAAAACGGCATTTTACCCCCCCCCCCCCCCCCCCCCCCCTCAAAGGCGCCAAAGTCACGCACACGGCCAGTGGCAGAACTGCAGCATCGCTGAAGGCAAGTATTGTAACATACCTAGATATATTTAAGGCAGAGATAGATAGATTCTTGATTGGGTCAGGTGTCCGATGTTATGGGGAGAAGGCAGGAGAATGGGTTTAGGAGGGGGAGATAGATCAGCCATGATTGAATGTCGGTAGACTTGATGGGCCGAATGGCCTAATTCTACTGTTCTTATGTGATTAAGGCAATACATTCAGCAGGTGAGGCAGCCACTGCAGAGTTACTCAGAGTTATATCAGAATTCTACCAAAGAACTGCATGCATTTTCCCATGAATGATATCCTGCTGAGCTGCCTGCCAGCATTTTTTGGTTTTATTTCAGATTTTCAGCATCTGCTGGTGTTTGGATTTTCATTAAGTATTCTTGAAACAATCTTCATTTAAGTCTTAAATGAGTCAGGTAAATCTCAATATCCTCATCAGTAGAGCTTTTACTTTTGATGGGCTAAGAGTTTCAAACTGACTCGCTTTTCTGATTTTTATTCAGTACCAATTTGTAACAGTAAGTTTTTTAATGTCAAACTTCGCCACACATTCCAAATGGGTGTGTTTTAAGAAGAAAAAAATTCAATTTTTAAATATTAACTTTCATGCTATTTCCAGCTTTCGTCACAATTTGTTAAAAGGGGATGTGGGGGATCTCATTGAAACCTGCCGGATAATGAAAGATGTGGATGTGGAAAGGATGTTTCCAGTAATGAGAGATTCTAGAACCAGAGGGCACAGCCTCAGAATAAAAGGACGTACCTTCACAATGGAGATAAGGAGGAACTTCTTTAGCCAGAGAATGGTGATTCTGTGAATTCACTGCCACAAACGCCTGTGGAGGTCATTGGGTATTTTTAAGATGGACATTAATAGGTTCTTGATTAAGAATGGAGTCATGGGTCACGGGGAGAAGACTGGATTGAGAGGGAAAAATAGATCAGCCATGATTGAATGGCGGAGTAGACTCGATGGGCTGAATGGCCTAATTCTACTCCAATGTCTTATGGTCTTATGAATTTCATCAATTTGTGGAATTTTAAAAAATGTTGTTCTTGTTATATTTTGTAAGTATAAAGAATTATCCTTGGTTTGGGTAGTGCAAGGAGATCAAGCAAGGCTGGTCCCTGGCGCAATTACATCAGCAGTTAACTGAAAAGTTGGTGGTTCGAGCTCACCCAAGGTTCTATGTTCAAAGGGCAGCACAATGGTGCAAGGGCGGCACAATAGCACAGCTGGTGCAGCTGCTGCCTCAGTGCCAGAGACCCAAGTTTGATCCTATCTGAGAGTGTATCATGTGTGGAGTATGTGCGTTCTCCCTGTGACTGCGTGGGTTTCCTTGTGGGGTGCTTCAATTTCTTTCCACTCAAGACCCTGTAAATTGCCCCTAGTATGTCTGGAGTGAATGAGAAAGTGGGATAACATAGAACTAATGTGTTTAAGAGGGAACTGCAGATGCTGGAAAATCGAAGGTAGCCAAAAGTGCTGGAGAAACTCAGCGGGTGCAGCAGCATCTATGGAGCGAAGGAAATAGGCAATGTTTCAGGCCAAAACCCTTCTTCAGACTGATGTAGGATTGGGGGCGGGGAGAAGAAAGGAGAAAGGAAGAGGAGGAGCCCGAGGGCTGAGGGAGAGCTGAGAAGGGGAGGAGACAGCAAGGGCTACCGGAAATTGGAGGTCAATGTTTATGCTGCTAGGGTGCAAACTGCCCATGCGGAATATGAGGTGCTGCTCCTCCAATTTCCGGTGGTGCTCACTCTGGCCATGGCGGAGGCCCAGGACAGAAAGGTCTGATTCGGAAGGGGAGTTGAAGTGAAGCCACCGGGAGATCAGGTTGGTTAATGTGGACTGAGCGGAGGTTTTCGGCGAAACGATTGGCAAGCCTACGCTTGGTCTCACCGATGTAGATCAGCTGACATCTAGAGCAGCGGATGCAATAGATGAAGTTGGAGGAGGTGCAGGTGAACCTCTGTCGCACCTGGAACGACTGCTTGGGTCCTGGAATGGAGTCGAGGGGGGAGGTAAAGCGACAAGTTGCGGTTGCAAGGGAAAGTGCCCGGGGTGGTGTGGGTGGGAAGGGAAGAATTGACCAGGGAGTTATGGAGGGAGCGTTTTTTGCGGAAAGCAGACAGGGGAGGAGATGGGAAGATGTGGCGAGGGGTGGGGTCACGTTGGAGGTGGCGAAAATGACGGAGGACTATTTGTTGTATGTGGCGGCTAGTGGGGTGAAAGATGAGGACTGGGGGACTCTGCCCTTGTTACGAGTGGGGGGATGGGGAGAGAGAGCAGTGAACTAGTGAACAACGCTCAGCATGGAGTTGGTGGGTTGAAGGGCCTATTTCCATGCTGTATCTTTAAACTAAACCACAAGGATAATTTGAACTAAGAGAATATTATTGCTTCCACGTTCAGAAATATATTTTCATTTCTCAACCACTGTGATACATTTATGCTTAATTTTTGTAAACTCTAGATGGCAGAATAACTCCATCAGTGATCAGTGAATTCTCCACAAGCCATGCCAATCCAGTGCTCAATTTTTTCTACTGGTCTGCACAGAGCTCTCATAGCTCCGTTCCAAATGTTTATACTTGCTGCTCTATTTCTGGATTTTCCAATTTGGAAACAAAACAGAAAATAATTAATTTTAAGTATATTTCAAAAATGGATTTCTGGCATTATTGGGGGTGGGGGTGATTTAATTGCCCTTGCTATGCAGATTTAAATACAAATCAACGGGGGAGGGGGGGGGGATAAGTATTTTTAAAAATCCTCAGGTACTTGGCCTGTGCAGATGAAAGGATCGATTGCATTCCGCGACTGTGATCATTGTCAATGCTATACGTCGTACGTATTTCCACCGGCAGGAACGTGGTGGGCCAAAGGGCATATTTCTCTGCTGTAAAATTCTATGATTTTTGTAAAAGATCGCATATCACTGCGGAGCCAAATATCAAATGTGCCACAGCAATTTTATTCTGATATTAAACGTCTGGTTTCCATTGTTAAGGATAACGGCCCGTTTCATATATTGGCAAAGGGTGTAAGAGCATTAAAGTATTTGCGTTCAGATTGAAGTATAGTTTATTTATTCTTTATCTCGCTTGTTGTTCCCGCGTCTTGTCTCAGGCGGCGCTGCAAGATTTAAAAGTATATCAGACTTGACCACATTCTTGGTTTCTGATCTATGGTTTCCTCCCAACGCCGATCGTCCAAAAATAAAAGCATCCAATCTCAAAGGACCGTTCCCTCTTTTTAAACCCTAATCATTAGCCGCGATTTGTTAAGTAAGATTAATAACAATGTGGTTGACCTTTAGTGAGTCGGATGAACTGGATCATGCCAGAAGGAACTTGGGTTGCGTTTCGTTTTGTGAAGGAGATGGAGGGAATTCCCTGCAGGTGAGATGCTACCGCTCGGACCCCCGCAGTCGAAAACCCAATACATTCGCTGAATGATGGACACAAAATGCTGCAGTAACTCAGCGGGACAGGCAACATCAGAAAGAAGGAATGGGTGACGTTTCGGGTCGAGACCCTTCTTCAGAGTGAAGAATACTCCGGCATTCTGTGTCTATCTTCGGTTTAAACCAGCATCTGCAGTTCCTTGATGCGCTTGGACGAGACAAGGGTCACAAACCGCCTACAAAACTATTCCCAGCAGGAAAACTGCTTGCTGAGGCGTCCTTTGTATCTTTTCTTAAGAAGAATGGACACAATAACCACAGACATCTTCATTAAGACAGATATTTATTGTTTTCCATAATTATGATAAAAATAAATTGTACAACATATACAATGTCTGGACGTACACGAGAAATCAGGTAATTAGTGACCATGTCCATCTGCAAGGTAATGGACAGACGATTCTAAGATTGTTGATACTGCAATGCCCTTATACATTGTTATCACGTATAAAAATAATTATATTTCCAGATGTACAGGTATAGGAAATTAAAAAATGTTACATTTAAATAGTTTAAACAATTTTATATACAATGCATTTCATACATTAAAACATCAATTGCACTTTCTGTAATAGAAGGTGCTTTCAAGTATGATGCAATCATTTTTCTACGAGCAGGATTTTAGACTCCCTGTAATCCAAATAGAAAAAAAAACAACAGTTTAAATGCAGTCTGCAGATTATGGGCTGGAATTTGACGCTATGAAGGGTGTGAACCTTTGATTCCCACACGTATGCTGAGAGGTGGCGCTCTTTTATTCCATTCAATTCGCTCTGAAATTTCGCCAAACAAAAATATGGCAAATTTGGCAGCTTGTAAAGTTATGAAGTCTGAATTTGCCATCGGAACTCCTATGTCCAAGTGAAGTCATTGATTCTAGCCGATAGTTCTGCAGTTGTAGTCCTGCATGTTTGTGTGTCCTGTCAGAGGACACCCCATTATGTCCTTGCCAGTGAGTCTTGTTCTCGAGGCAGCGTCAGCGCTATTTTGGATCGCACGGACCGCCGTTTCCTGCCGTAGCTATTGGGGCTCCACGTGCTCCACCGAGCCATGCCGTCCTTCTCCGGGTTGTTGAGGAGTTGGTTTAAGCGGTGGCTTAGTTTCTGGACCTGGCATGTCCCCAGTTGGCAGCTGGGTCGGTTCAGCTGGAATTGTGGAAAACGTGACAACCCGTGCCGGTTGCGCTTCATACGGATATGCACATCTGAACTGATAAGGGAAGGAAAAAAACATGCACGATAAGAGCAAATTCTGGGAAGCTGGTTTAGACACCGCGCTGAAAACACTACAGAATCTCTAAAATTAACATATTTGGACTGGATTCGGCGGCTAGCGCGATAAAAGTTGCACGTTTTTATCCGATAGCCTTACAACCGTTTGCGCTTGAACATAACATGGAATAGTAATTAAGAACACGCTGTTATAAATCGTGAAAGTAAAGATGCAGAAAATGGGCAGAGTTTATCTAAATCTATGCTCAAAATTCACAGCTAGTATTTTAGGAGGCTGCTCGGCTTTGGTCGGAGGCGCTCTACAATAATACAAATACCTATTAGAAAATCCCGAACCATAGGCTTGCATTAACATAGCTCTGTAGTCCCGGCACTTTAACTCAAATCCTCCCCGTTAAGAAATGAAAACGCAAAAAGTGCCTGATTAGATTGTATTTCTCCCTATATCTCGGACTGATACACTCTTCTTACTCGTCCTTAATGATCATTGGATGGTATGGATCAATTTTAGCGAGATTCTAATCCAAAAGGCATTTGACTATAGTACACAGTATACTGAGGTCACTCCTGTTAACTTCCATAGATAAAACATTCCAGTGTTACATATTTCAGCCTTGCGGCTTCAAGTATTTGCTTAATTACCCGGACAGGACGTTTAAGTTTAGGTTTTCCTTCACGTCTTCCGACCTCACAAACTGTTGGTTACTCGCTGCCACCACTTGGGTCTTCAGGCTCGAAGTTTTCAAGTCTCTCTTCGCTCGGCTTAAAGTCCAGGCGTTCAACCTGCGAATAGAAAGCCATACGCTTGATAAATGAAACTCACACTCACACAAACAGTTTCAAATCTCACTTGGCGTGGCGATCGTATGATTCAGAAGGACGCTTTTCAAAAATGCGGGCGGAAGGCACTGTGTTGTTATACTTGCCTTTTTTTAAATTCCGATGCTAGGTCCAATTTGGCATCAGTGTTGAGTAAGACTGAACAGACGAAGCAGCAGTGCAGAAGAGCGACATGTAGCAACCTCATGGTGAAATCCTGCCAGACAAAACAAAAGGCACGCCGGTGTTAGGCACTATTCTCTGACAAACTCTGTTTGTTTTGAAATGGTGGGCGTGAGACTGACAGGCATTTCTCTACCTCTGGCTGCGTGTCAGCAACGCCGCAAACATGCGAGATGAAAAATCTCCGTTCAGAAGAAACCGCCGTTCTAAATGTAGTAATTTTCTTTTCGGGGAATGTTTCTAAGGTAATGGACATCACAAAGATCGCTTTCTGATCTACTGAACGTGAAACATAAACCACGGCGAGTGCAACCTGCTGGGTGCCGGTTAAGTTATCCTGCGCCTCGTTTAATTTCAGAAACTTCACAAAATACTTGCAATATTTGCATCTACCGTCGCAGACTTAGTGAAATATACGATGTTTCGCTGACGTGTGCCAATTTACACATACCTAGAAACCTACTGAGCGGGGTTTCCCAAAAATTCTTCAATTCTGGAGCTGTGTGCTGTATCCTTATAAAGCCCTTTGCGGAGAGATTGAGACGAAACAGTTATTCTCGGTTCGCATTGACCAACTCAGAACCGGAGTCTCTCTTTATAGAATGGTGATGGGGCGGAGACTCAATTGATGGACAGCTCCTAGACAAGACGTGATAACACTTGCACATCCTACAGAGCGAATACAGTCATTTGATGGGTATGATAATTGTGCCAATATGTTTTCAGTCCAAAGATCTCCCAAATATGGATATTTGTTCCACAAAAAATATATAAGTTAACCCATATACAGTTCAGGTTAGGCATCGCATAAACTTCGTTTCTCTCATATCTAGAATGATGCAGTTTATGGCGTGCGTACATCGGGAAAATGCATTTCTTAAACGATCTACATCACTTTTAATATTCTATATGGGATTGCTATTTCAAATTTGAAGTAGGTACGGTTGCTTCAGGATGTAAAGATCGCAAGATAATTTCAGGCAGAACTATGTAAAATATTAATTAAGATGATGATAACATAGTGTTTAGCACATTTTATTCTGTATAGAAAGCGAATTAATTCTACTAATTGATTACATTGTATGAATACCGAAGAGATGAACTGGCCGAATGTGTATTAGCTTGTCTATTTCCTCCACATGACCATTTGTAATGCTGAGACAATGCCTCTGGTATCTCGAGCGAGCATCCATTACTCAACCATTGGAATGCATTGGGGATAATTGTCACGTACATCCTCCATAGTTTTGAACTGGGCAACGTGATAAACATGATCCTGACAATTTCAAGGAAGTTTTGTTTGGGAGCAGCAGAAACGCCACAATTCTTTCTTTGGATGTTGTGTTATTCTAATCGTTTCAACTATTTTGTTACCATATTTGAGAAGAAACCCTTTTCGAAATAAATGTAAATTTTAATTTTAAACTGCTATCAATAACAATTATGTTTAAGAAAGAACTGCAGATGCTGGAAAAATCGAAGGTAGACAAAAATACTGGAGAAACTCAGCGGGTGAGGTAGCATCTATGCAAGCAGCATCTATTCTCCATAGATGCTGCCTCACCCGCTGAGTTTCTCCAGCATATTTGTCGACCTTCAATAACAATTATAGTCACCCGCTACTTATGTGTGGCTATGAGCTGATTTCTCTTCGGCTGACAGCTTCGAATAGATTGGCCTCAGAGACATAAGCAGGAACAACTTATTTTTGATCAAACGTTTCATAGACTCAAGACTATAGTTTGCACTTGCAAATTATTTGCTCTAATAAATAAGGATCGTCATCTCACGAGAGTTTATCTTTGTGGGTGTTACTAGTATGAGGATTTATCTTCCAACTATATATTCAGTTCCACACAAAAAAAAGCAAATTCCTGGTAGACAAAAATGCTGGAGAAACTCAGCGGGTGAGGCAGCATCTCCTTCGCTCCATGGATGCTGCCTCACCCGCTGAGTTTCACCAGCATTCTTGTCTACCTTCGATTTTCCAGCATCTGCAGTTCCTTCTTAAACTCTTAATCAAATTCATGGCATAACTTCCATCGCTGTTAATTGAACCAAACTGCTGGCAAACTTGATATCAAGTTTGACTTTGAGATAAGCTTCGGACCATGCCACGATAAAATATGTTCTCTATCTATGTAACGTTGTGTAAATCCACCTCTGCCTCAACGTATCGAATACTGGAACTCTCATAAGTGCTTCTATAATGTCTGGGCCTCATTCTGCACATTCATATCTGACTCGCCATCCATAAATTTGAGGAGTTCAAAACTCTACTTTACTAGTCCTAACGTGCACGAACTAACATTCACCAATCACCCAATGATGACTTGCGTTAGAGATCCATTAAGCAAAGTTCTGGTTTCAAAATTTCATTCTTGTTTTGATATTTTCTTCTAAAATCCCTCCTTGATTGTGTAATCTTAAGATATCTGCAAACCTTGGTCCCTCTGATATCCTGGCTGAGGGTGACGAATCTCTGGCATTGAATTCCCCGGAGACTAGATGATTGGGGGTATGAAAAGAGAAAGCAGACACGTTTTTGAAAGACCGGGGTTTGCATGGAACTGGCAGAGAAGGGACGGAGCTGGTACAGGTCACCTATGACTGGCACCAAATGAACTCGAAGGCATGGGGGTGGGGGGATCTTTATGTTCTTTTATTATGTCTCTATGCCCATCCTCCAGTTGGCTTCAGGGGTTAAGACGTTTAGCTATGGAATGGTCTCTCTGTCTCCACCTTTCAATCTATACGATACTCATTGCAATCTCCCCCTTCGAGCAAGTCATTTAGCCTGATATGCGGGACCACTGTCGGTTTGTTTATTAATAACAACCTTCTTGAGGTGTTTCACTATACTACTGTCACTGTATAAATGAAGGTTGCAATTGTAATATCAACGGCAATTTGAGTTGGCATTAGGCTCTAATTTTCAAATTAACCTTAACAACTATATCAGTCGAGCACGCTAGAGTTTAATAATAATTATGCCAATGGAAAAAGTAAAATGCCAGATAACTAACTATATACATTATTTTATCGCATACTTCATGTGGCGCGACTCTCACTGTGAAAAGGAATAAACCCATCTGAAAACATCATCTTTTAAAGAGTTGTGCAATGCTAGTTTTCAACCATTAAATCCGGCGAAATGCGTCAACATCAGTTGCCAAATAGCATGAATTAGTAATGTTTCAGAAATGCACTATTGTAGTATGTATCATCATTGCAGTATGTATACTACAGTGTTTATTCAATATTTAGTTTAGTTTAATTTAATTTAGCGATACGGCGTAAAAGCAGGCCGTTCGGCCCTCCGAGTCCACACCGAATATTCTCTGAATCAACGAGAAATGATGAGGGTTGCAGATGCCCAGGGGATTCCGATCAATTCAGCACAAAGAATGTCCGAAACTGGCTTCAGTGACCATCATGTCCAGAATTTTTTTTAAACTGTTTAATTTGTTGACATCATTTACTTCGCCAAAATAAACAAAACTTTTACAGAGAGAGTAAATCGAAAATTCTAAACGTTCAGTGGGTGGAAGTATAAATTGCAGGAACACGCTAAAAGAGGAGCAATGGGACTGATGGGATGCGTCCCTGGGAGCCGGCATGGACCCGATGAGTTCAATATCGACTTCCCCTGGCATCAAAAGTACATGGAAGTTCTACAAATATTCAGATAAAAATACATGTTGAAAAATCACGTAATTAATATAACGACTTGAATTTCCGACACCTTTCGTCCGTCACTTTACTGATATTCCGTTATCTGGTGGAAAACTATGTTTAATCGATCCAATAACCCCTGTTCATTCTTATATTACATTAGCATTTATCATTGCGCTAGGTTTTTAACAGACCGTGTTTCAACTGCTGCATTTCTCTGCCTCCAGCCCCACCTTCGTTTAGTTCTCCACCAATTCATGTAAGTTGCTTGAGACAATTCAGGCGAATGGTTTGCTCCTCCCTTAACTATTGACGCTATTGATAGCTTTCTCTTCAACATTGGCCTCTTTGTCACTCGTGATCAACAGTTCGGTTCATGAACGATTTTCCGTTTTTTCCTGCTTTGTCTCCTTTCAGACCTTCAATTTAATGTGCTGCAACATTTGGCCAGTTTTGGGGTTGGGACTTTTATAAAATGGGTTTATAAAATGCCTTCTAAGAGACCATGTATATAAGAACCATAGATATTCTCCTGGGCACTACTTTAGATACCTCTTTCAAAGTTCAGTTGGATATGTCAGACATGGTCTATCCTTCACAAATTTGTGCTTGATTATGGATTCCAGTAATTTCCTAATACCAATTTTAGATTACAATTGTATTAATGTTTGGTTTTCCTCATTAGTCAATTTATTCACTATTTTTCAGTGAGCCCTCGTCTTTCATCCAATATTTTTTTATTTTCTACATTGGGGTTGTTGTCTGTTTCTAATATAAAATACTAATGGAAATTAATAATTCAGCATATTATATACATACTTCACTAATTAATTATTATTTTAGCCATTCACATTTTTCCTACTTTAGTATATAATCTGTTTAGCATAGGTGTCAGCCTAGTCCAAACAGAAATTGCTACTGAAAATTTCAATTTCAAAATTGTCATTGAACCTCTTCATACCAATAATGGTCATCCAAAATTCCCTTGGCTCCGCGATAGGAATGGGGAGGGGTAAAGGGGGTTGTGGGTGTGTGGGGGGGGTATGTGGGGGGGGACGAGGGGGGGAGGGGGGAGGGGGGGTGTGGGGGGGGGGGGGGGGGGGGGGTGTGTGGGGGGGGGGAGGGACTCTACTCAGCGGCCACCGGCCGCGGCACCACACAGCACCTCCCGGCTCCACTCAGCTGCTTGCCCGACTCCACTCACTGGCTTCCCCGACTCCACACAGTGGCTTCCCCCAACACCACACAGTGGCTTCCCCCAACTCCACACAACTTGTGGACTCAGCTCCACCTCCGGGGGTTTATTCTCCTCGCCCGGAAGGGGCGTTACCTTCACGATGACTGACAGGCGAGAAGATCAATCTGCTAATCTCACGATTTTTAAAAGCTTTTATAACTTTTGTAATATTCCACCGATCAGAACAAAGCTTGGTGTGCTTGGAGCAGATGAGAACGGTGAGTAAGGTGGCGAAAAAGTCCGAGCGATATAGGGTACCGTTTTTGCACAAATATTTTTAAAAAGCAAACCGGAATTGGTCAAGATGAGAGTTTTAGTAATAGGATAGATAAGAATGAAGTGATGCACTTGCAGAAGACTAATAAGGTCAGGACAAACAATGAATGGTAAGGCCTTTGGGAATTTGTAGAACAAAAGGACCTTGATGTACATATGTCCGAGAATCCCTGTAGGTGGCAGCACAGGTAGATGAAGGCATTTAGGATATTGGACTTCATTCGTCAAAGCATAGAACATAACTTACATCATGGTACAACTTTATAAAACATAAGATAGGTCAGAACTTGAATAGTGTGTCCAATTGTGATGCCACACCATAGGAAGGAAGTGATTGCTCTGGAGGAGATGCAAAGGAGATTCACATGGATGGTGCCGGCCGGAGCATTTCAGTTGTGAGGATAGACTGGTTGATCTGGATTTGTTTTCCTGGAGCAGAGGAGGCTGAAGGGCACCTAGGAGAGGTATAGACAACCATGAAGGGCAGAAATAGGGTAGATAGAAGGAAACTTGTACGAAGAGTGAGGGTATCTAAAATCAGAAGACAAAGGTTTAAGAAAGGAGTACTATTTTAAGAAAGAACTTTCAAATATGGAACGCTGCCTGAGTGGGTAGTGGATGCAGATATCCTCACAATATTTGGATGTATAAAGAAGCAAATTATTTCACCTTGTCTGAAATATTAGAACTAGAAGACACCGACCAAGCTTGAAGTTGAATAAAATTAGAAATAATCTGTAGAAACCAGATCCCAGTGTTTGAGTGGCTAAGTACTGCAATAGGTTCCATGGAACCATGGGAGCAACATTGATTCACTCAAATGCAACCTAAATTGGACTTCTTCACAAGTGGTCGCTGGTTCCAAAAGGCCATGGTCACTTCAGCCACTTGCCCTTTCACCAATTTCCTAAGAGTAGATTAACTTTTGCCCTCTTCCATGTAGGGCCCTCTACATATTGCTTAAGGAAACTTATCTGAACACATTTGACAAATTTCATCGCATCTGAGGCCTTCGGATTGTGACAGGTTGAAGCTATCATCTGTAATTAGGTTAATGCTATGAAATAGTTGGTTTAATCTTCAGCATCTCATATTTACCAGTTTGTTGTAAGATCCATAATTACACCTTGAACAAGTACATCTCTAAGAAATTCAAAGAACAAATTCCAAGGCATCAAGCTATCAATGTTACATACATTGATGCAGCAGGAATGAAACCAATATATCTCCTACCTTTTGCGATTTCTCATTAATTGAAGCTGCAATTATATTTCATAACAACAAGGGCCAATAGAGACCGTGCTGGCTCCTAAAACAATTTAATTCCCCCACCTATTTCACTATGATTGATTTACACAGACATGCCTATTAAGATCCCTCCGATTCTTGCACAGCTACCTAACCCAGGGACAATTTTCAGTAGTCTAATAACCATATGTACCATTCAACTTTCCAAAACCAAGACATCTCCAACTACCATTAATTTCTATTCATAGTTAGACTCGCGTTACACTCTAATCAATAACATAATGGCCAGATCTGGTGATCCTGCGCCACTTGTTCAGATGCAGATGGTCTATATCGTGGGGATTTGGGTGAGAACTAAACTGGATTCAAGAAGGAATTCTCCAACTTAAAGTGCTAGGAAGTCTTTGAAAACTGCACATGTATCGGACATGCTGTTATATAATTGGCAAAAATTGCTGGTTCCATTTGAAATTGCTAGGGAAAAAATTAACATATATCACAAAGCTCAAGCGGAGTTATATTTATATATTGGATCACTTGTGTAAGATGTGATTACTTTCTCTTTATCAAATATTCTTGCCCTTTTGTTTTGGTGCAAAACCTAATCCTTACAAGTGAAGAAAATGTGCTGTTGGTTGCTGCAAGATTGCATTATTTAATTGCTGGTAGCTTGGTATCTTCATGCCGACTCATGTTGGGGACCTGTAATATAATAAACAAAGCAATTCCATCATGACTCACAGCGCATCTCACATTTTTGCAGAAATTCTTAATTCTCAACTCATTCTTGACATGTACAGCATGTGCTTTCAACACCCTTGCCTAGGAGAATACATTTTGGGTGGGGCGATTCCGAAATTTATGGATAGACTCTTGGAGATTGGCACGTGACCCATCAATTTACTTACAGCGCGTTCATTGCTGCTGGTTTTAGCCATGCCTTTAGTATTCCATTCCTTGAATTCAACTAAACTAAAATTGCATGTTGCAATTATAAAGATCTGGCATTATGCTTCAGTGAGGCACTGGAAACTATAATGCAGAATTAATTTTGTCGTGGTTTAAGATACCATTATATGTTTTCTAATAATTCATGATTGTGGTTATGAATAATTCAGAACGCTTTATTTGCAACAGGATGTGGACATGCTTGACAAGCCCAGCATTTATTGCCCAAACTGAATCACAGTTGAGGTGGAATATTATAGTTCGCTGGAACTCTCATTGTAATGTTCGGTATACAGTTCCAGGAATTAGATCTGATATTGGTGGAGAAACTGTGATATGTTTCCAAGTCAAGATAATCTGTCATTTCGAGGCAAACCTGCATCTGTCTTCTCATATGCTTGTTGGCTTTTATCTCTTGATGTCAGAAATCACAGATTTGGGAGCACTGGTGTCGTTGCAAGTAATGCATCTTGTAGGTGGCACAGGCTGCAGCTACTATGCATTAATGATTGAGAGCCTAAAACCTGTGGTGGTGGATCATGTATCATCAAATGGATTGCCTCGTGCTAGATGGTGTTGAGTTTTTTGAGTGTTGCTGAAGCTGCACTCAAGCAATTGAAAATTATTCAATTATACTCAATTATATTCAATTAATATTGGAGAACGGCACTGGCACAGCTGTTAAAGTTACTGCCTCACAATGCTAGTGACCTGGGTTCAATCCTGACCTCGGATGCTGTCCGTGTGGAGCTTGCACGTTCTCCCTGTGACTGCTTGGGCTTGGAACATAGAAAAACACAGCAAAGGACTACAATGTTTGTGCCAAACATAATGTCCAGTTACACTGATCCCATCTGCCTGTACATGATCCATAACCCTCTGTTCCTTGCACTTCCATGTGCATCTGTAAAAGCCTCTTAAACACCACTATCGTATCTGCCTTCACCACCACCCCTAGCAGTGCATTCCAGGCCTCTACTACACGCTATATAAGAAAACTTGCCCCGCACATCTCCATTCAAGTTTTCCCACTCTTACCTCATAGCTATGCTCTTTCGTGTTGGACATTTCTATCCTGGGAAAAAGGTTCTGACTGTTTACCTTATCTATGCCTCTCATAATTTTATATAGTTCTATCAAGGCTCCCCTCAACCTCCGACATACCAGAGAAAAAATAATCCAAGTTGATCCAACTTCTCCCTGTAGCTGAAACCCTTTAATCCAGGCAGCATTCTGGTAAACCTCCACTGTATCCTCCCTAAAGCTTTCACATCTTTCCTGTAATAGGGCAACCAGAACTGCACACACTACTCCAAAGGTGGCCTGACCAAAGTCCTATAAAGCTGCATCATGACTTCCTGGCTCTCTTATTCAATGCACCTATCAATGAAGGCAAGCATTTCATATGCCTTCTTTACTTGTACGGCCACCCTCTGTGAGCTATGAACTTGGACTCCAAGATCCCTCTGCACATTAATGGATTTAACGGTCTTGCTATTAACTGCAGCACCTCACACTTGCTTGGGTTACTTTCCTCATGGTGCTCTGATTTTCTTCCACTACTTTTTTTCTTCCAACTTTCTGGTTGTGCGGTTTGTAGGTTAATTAGCCTTTGTAGATTGCCGCAGTGTGTAGGGAGTGGTTGCAAAAATGGGATAATATAGAACTTGCGCAAATGGTCAATCAATGGTCAGGGTGGATTCAGTGGGCCATGCTGTATCTCTAAACTAATCTATATATAACTAAAACTCTGATCTTGTTATCTTCCGTTTGCGTTGTTTTTCTATTTGCGCAAAAGCAGTACACAATACCGCTATGATTTTTCACCACCTTACCCACCAGTACTCACCGTTCTCCTATGCTGCAAGTGCAACAAGTTTTGTTCCAATCTATGGTATATTTTAAAAGTTATTAAGGTTTAAAAATCTTAAAAAACACACATTTTTCCACCCTGTTTTGTATGCTCGTTATCTCTATCATGGCAAACTCGCTTCACCATATAAGTCCCCTGATCTTTGACTCCGAAATCGCTGAATGATGGCGCCTCTTTGAGCGCGACTACACCCACTACATTCGTATTGCTCATCGCAACGATCCGCCAGAGGTGCATGCTTCTGCACTCTCAAATCTTGCGGGCCCTGAAGCAATGAAGCGCGCAGAGCGTTTTTTAATTACGTGCCTGCTGTCTTAGACTACAACAATCAGATTGCGGTGCCTGCAGAAACAATTGATGACCTTGCGGTTTTACTCACTAATTTCAGACAGCTATGTGACCTGCGAGCCAATTCAATAATTGAGCGCACCAGGTTTTTTTGCTCGTTTCCATCAACAGGATGAACCGATTGAAAGTTTTTTGAGTGACTTAAAACACATGGCTGCACGCTGCCGCTTTGGAGATTTATGTGACAAACTCATCCGCGATAAACTCATAGGAGATCTACTCAGTGACAAAGTGCGAGATGAATTGCTCCGGAAAACATAATTGACTTTGAACCAAGCCGAACATGCCTGTAAAATCGCTGAAATAACTGCTTCTCACATAAGGTCTGTAAGTTCTGGGAAACGTTTCCAGTATATTGTTAATGCTACCGATACCTCCTTTCGTAACAGGCATCCACAACCCATCCCTCCCTGGCAGCCTCAAAGGATTGAACTGTGCCCTAACTGTAACAACTCCCATGCTCCAGGTCAGGAATTCTGTGCCACCAACAAAAAAATTTGCCTCTACTGTAAAAAATGTAATCATTTCACGAAATGTTGCCATTCTCGTGTGACTCATTCTTCCTCAAGACAAAATGTGCACCTGTTAAAACAAGAACCTACTGATAATGAGTTCAAAGAGCTGGACGCTCCATCTCCTGCTCTCCTTCCTGTGAGCCAAGATAACAGTTCAGACATTCACTTCCTGCTCCCTTCCACTAACAAGCAACTCGACCCTGAAGTCATCCTTATCGTGAATAACAACATTGCGCTTGCAAAGATTGATACAGGAGCAAAATGCAAAGTCCTGTCCTTATCTGAATTTAAAAAGATACGTAATGCTGAACATGTTGAAAGCACTACGGCCACACTACGGGCCTATGGGGGTGAGGTTCTACATCCACTTGGTTCCACATCCACTGAACTGAACTGCATTGTAGAATTGCAGGCTCACAATCTCAAGTTTTTTATTGTTCAAGGGGAATTTGCAACTCTGCTTGGTATCAATTCATGCCAGGATCTTGGCCTGGTCTCCTTTGGGCATGTTGTCCATCAAATTTCTCACACTGAGGGCTCCACTCAGCAGATTCACAATACAGAGAACTGTTTGATGACAAGCTTGGAAAGCTGCCCATCAAATACAATATCGCCGTTGATCCCAATATCACTCCTGACCCATCTGACTGGGTTTCCACCACGGTGGTTGCAACAAAGATAAACAATGAAGAAATCCAAATCTGCATCAACCCCAGAGACCTAAACACAGTGATCAAATGCTCACACTACCTGATGCGAACGATAGAGGAAGTTGCTGCTCAGATAGGCAGTGCATCTGTGTTCCCCATTCTGGATGTCAAAAGTTTGTTTTGGCAGATCCTGCTGGACCCTGACTTGCCCAACCTCACCACGTTTGTCACCCCCTTCGGCCGCTACAAATTCCTGAGAATGCCCTTCGGCATTAACTCTGCCAGCGAGGTTTTCCAGCGCAAAAAGGAAAAATTGTTTGCAGGGTATCCATGCGCCATCATGGCCGATGACATTCTCATTGCCGGACACGACATGCCTGAACATGACGCCAATCTAAAAAAGGTGCTAGACCGTGCTAAAGACATTCAACTCAAGCTCAACCCCCTGAAATTCAAATTTCGGGTCACAGAGGTTAACTTTGTCAGCGATGTTTTCACCAGTGATGGTCTCAGACCGGACCCATCCAAGACTGCTGCCATCAACGAGATGCCGGTTCCTACTGACGTTATGAGTTTACAGAGATTCCTTGTAATGGTCAACTACCTGGGTAAATTAATTCCCAACCTCAGCAAGATATCCGCCCACCTGCGGGAACTGACACACAAAGACAATGCCTGGTCATGGTATTCACAGCACCAAAGAGCTTTTGAAATCCTTAAATTGCAGCAAGCCAGCGCTCCTACCCTCGCCTACTTTGCTTTAAAGTAGTCAATGATGCTCACATGTGATGTACACCAGTACGGACTTGGCGCTGCTTGCTTACAAACCTCCACCGATTGTGACCACAGGCCTCTTGCGTACGCCTCCCGCACCCTGACTGAAACTGAACAACGTTACGCCCAAATTGAAAAGGAGTGGTTTTCGCCTGCACAAAATTCAAAGACCTTATTTTTGGAACATCTGTGACTGTGGAAACAGACCGCCAGCCGTTGGTCACAATCCTAAACAAAACCATCCTCTGGCTTGCCTGCAACGGATGATGATGCAGCTACAGAGTTTTGATTTCACCATAGTCTACAAAAAGGGCAAGGACATGCACATATCTGACACGCTATCAAGGCCCCCATGCAAAACCAGTGAACAACAGCCCTTTGAACAGGACCAGTTCTCGGTAATGAAGGTATCGTATGTTCCCACTGTATGCCTAAGCAGCCTGGCAGAGCACTTGGCTGCTGACGAGACTCTACAATTGCTCTCTTCAGTCATCCGGCATGGCGGGAGAGGGATAGAGTACTGGGGGATGAGGGGAAATGAGCCGCACCTGCTCACCCACAGTTGGGGGCTATGGGTGAGTGGTGGAATATTGCGTTGGGGGAACGGGTTGCGTTGGGGGACCAGGCCTCCCATGTGACAGGGACCCAACGGGTCCCACTTAGTTTAGTCTAAACTAAACTCCTGAATTGTATCTTGCAGAGATGAATCATAAGCTATAAGCCCCTGACCTGCTCTTGTAGTCACAGTATTCAAGTGGCTCATCCAGTTTATGGTCAGTGGTGACCTCCAAAGATTTTGATGGTGGGAGATATCAAGAATGAGTGGTTAGTTGGACAGACACTGCTTAACACTTTTACGGCACAAATATTACTTTCCATTGCTCAGTCCATGGCAGAATGTTGCTGGGTCTTGTTGCATGTAGGTATGAACTGATCCATTTGCTGACAAGTTGCAAATGGAATTAAATATTGTGCAAGAAAGAGCAAACATGTCCACTTCTAAACTAAAAATCATTGATAAAACAGCTGAAGATGGTTAAGCCTGGGATGTTATCCTCGGAGGAACTTATGGATAATATCTAGGAGCTGGGATAAATGGAACAGCTCTCCCAGTTTAGACACTCATCATTAGTTGTTTGTGAGAAGTTATCTACAAGGTCAACAGGGCTGGAAACAAATTTGTCCTGACTGAATTTGGTGAGGTCATGGCTTGGGTGAGGTCATGCCTTTTATTCTTTATCTGTTTCAAAGTAGCTGTTATGATAAAATTCCACAGCAATTTCAAAGAGCATTGGATGTCAACTACATGAGAACTAGATATGTGCCAGACTAGACAAGCATGGGAAATTTCCTCTTGAACTTTTAAGGCAATTGAGTGGTTACAATTACTAATGACTAGTTTAATATAGAGGACATATTGACTGGTTGCATCTCGGCTTGATTCAGCAACTTAAGCACCCAGGAACAAAGGCGATTACCAAAAATGGTGGACAATGCTTGGTCCATCATGGGTACGGACTTCCCTATTGTCAAAGATAGAAGATCCACGCCACACGGGCCACACTTTCATTTCGCACCTGCCGTCAGAAAGATGGTATAGAAGTCTGAAAACTGTAAACTTCAGGTTCTTCCCATCAACCACCAAGGTCTCGAACATCACAAACACTGACTAAGCTTTGAACTATGAGCTGTCTTGGTTGCATTAAGAACTTTGGGCGTTTTGCAATAATGTTGCTTTTTCTTAATTTATGGGATATTTTTGGTTTGTGACGTTATCTATGAGTACTATGAGGACAGGCCTATTATGCTGCTGCTAATTTAGAATTCCATTGTTCTGTTGAGTTTCAATTTGTAACATTTTATTACTGTTTCTATTACTGGAGGACAAGCTCCGAATCATTGTTGACCCACTCACTAAAGCATTTGAAGAAAGGCAATATCTGTGAGGCAAAAGGTCCTCTGCCAACATGCCCCCACAACATGGTACTGTTCAACAAACATAAATGTTTATGGCAAGAATCCAGAAAGCATGAATCCCTTCACATAAATCAGGAGCCACATTTCAGTAAAGGCAGGCATTGATGATACAATTTACTATTGCATTTAATGCAGCAGCACAGCCTCTGACCGATGGGAATATAATGCCAGTTTGAAGGTCAAGACCTAACTTGCAGAAAACGACTGGTTTACTTGGCAGCAATAATCCTTGTTATCCTATATGTGTCTGCGACCTGGACTGCCTACAGTAGATATCACACGGCATTGGAAGAATATCACTGACGCTCACTCCCTTTTGTCCTTGAATTGTTGAGCTGAGTTGCAGGTGGTTCTCCAATACCCTGTGAGATGGAGTCTTATTACAAAATTCATTCTCTCAGGTTAATCAGCTGAAATCGCGGTCGAGCCTGAAATGCGAATATTCTTTGTTGTTGGGAATCGGTGTCCCATATCAAGTCACCTGTTCCTTTTAAGGTAGAGTGGTTGGTTGGGTTGAGCTGCAAGTCTTGGTTTTCATTCCTTGGATTTGCAACCTGTGAGTTTGGTAAAAAGCATATCTACACCTCTGAGGGGACAGGTAGAACCTCAGCAGGTAGTGACATTTGGTGCCCAGGTGCCTTGGCTCTATGCAGCCACACACGAAGGTGACCATCAGGGTGAGGGCGACATTGGGCACTCTTTTACCCCCGTTGTCTGCTGACGTGTGCATTGTGGCCCGTCGCACCCGGTCCATCCTCAACCTCCAGATGAACTGAAAGACGGCCCAGGTGATCCCTGTGGCGTAGGAAGGAGGGATAGGCCACACTTGCGTCAAGTACAGCAGCCCCGAGAGTACCTCACACCCGATGACCAAAGTTTTTCCCGTTATAGAGAGGGTGCTGCTTCCACAGCCCCAGTTTCTTCCCCACCTTGGCTATCTGCTCCAGCCAATTCTTGTTACACACCTCCACCCTCCCGAACCAGCTCCCCAACACCCTCAAGAAGTCAGGGTTGATGGTGAAGGGGACAGAAGATCGGTCGGGCCAGTTGCCAAAGAGCATGGCCTCGCTCTTCCTGCGGTTCAACCTGGCTCCCGTGGCCAACTCAAATCAATCTGCTGACCGACGCCGGATCCAAGCAGAAAACCTGGCGCAGATGCCACGAAATGTGTCTAAGAGGGAACTGCAGATGCTGGAGAATCGAAGGTTACACAGAAAAGCTGGAGAAACTCAGCGGGTGCAGCAGCATCTATGAAGCGAAGGAAATAGGCAACGTTTCGGGCCGAAACGTCTGAAGAAGGGTTTCGGCCCGAAACGTTGCCTATTTCCTTCGCTCCATAGATGCTGCTGCACCCGCTGAGTTTCTCCAGCTTTTCTGTGTAACCCACGAAATGTGTCAGTCAGCTGGACATTGTCGCTCGTGGAAGTGTTCTTCCAGACCAACACCTTTGACCACAAGTCCATCGGGCAGTGGTCAGCACGGAACATCCTGCAGGCACTGCAGGGAAATTATTCCATGGATCCTGTGGCGTGGTTCCCAGAGCAGACTGCCCAGCTTGCCTGGCGTAATGCCTCATCGCCAGAGCTCACCAACAAGGCTTGGCTGGCTGTGAGGGAAGCCCTCCCAGTCAGATCCTTCCTGCACCGTCGGAACCTCACTACCTGCGCACACTGCCCTCCGGACGGCTGCTATGGAGAGGAGACGGTGGGAGACAAATTTGTGTAAACAGTATTGAATGTTTGTATAGCCTCTGAGAATGTCAGATGATATTTTTGCACGGTTTCTGTATTGTATATATTTATTACTTGAATAAAGTCCATTTTGAAATTTAAAAAATCTACACTTTGAGTGGCAGCTGTCCCGTTCCCATTGAGTTGATTCGATTGCTGTAAACGGCAATATATTTTCTTTTTCATTTCCTCCGGGGATGTTGTTTAACAATCACAGCAAAGCACGTATAAGAGCGATCATCACCTCAGCGCTGCTTCTGTAAGAGCGTGGAAATTTAAAAAAAAAAGGTTTAGTGTAGGAAGGAACTGCAGATGCTGGTTTACACCGAAAATAGACACACAATGCTGGAGTAACTCAGCAGGACATGCACCATCTCTGGAGGGAAGGAACAGGTGACGTTTCGGGTCGAGACCCTTCTTCAAGAATTCCTTGAAATAAAATAGGTTGCTGCCTTTCTACGCTGGAGCGTGCAGCCTGATGTCCCTGTCAGCGGGAAGTGATTTGCAAAGCCCAGCGCGCTCCAGCTCCAGCTGCCGCCGGCGCCCGGACTCGAACTCAGGCTCGCGCTGTTTGCAAGCCTGGCCGCCGCCCAATCACCCCCGTCGGCGCACGCGTACTGCGCTGACTGGATTAAAACATGGCTGAGGTTTGCCATGGAGGAAAATGTTGAGCTTCTCTGCCTGGAGTCCTGAGATCCACGAGGAATGACGAGATTGGCTGATTACTTCGTGGTGGTCGGCTACGACTCCGAAAAGACAGGTGAGCAAAGAATAAAATGGTCAAAAGACCGACTAACCACGCGTGGTCGTTCCGTTTTGTCGGCGAGAATCCTTAGGCCGTGAGTGGTTGCCGAGCAGCTGAGTTGATCAGTGGGCAGAGGCTGTGCACTGAACTTCTTTGTTATTAAATTACAAATGCTCAACACAAACTTTCACTAAGGCCTTTTTTGTATGTTTGATGTGTTGTTTGTTTTTATTTTGTTGTTGATAATTGAATCATTCGCAACAGTGAAAGAAACCTGCTGTCCAGTTCTGAGTGACTAATTATTGATGTACGGAGTGGCTTTGAAAAAAAACAAGCATATTTATGTTTTGTAAATACGTCAGAGCATTGAGTTGCGTTTTTCCCCCACAACATTTTAACAATGCCACTATAAAGTTACTGATTGTGGTGGTACAATTTATTTTATCTTGTAAAATAAATAACATGGTAAGTAGTAATCCAGTTAAAACAGCCAGAATCGTTTCGCTTATATTTTTCTGTTCAAGGGATACAATTGAAACTGTTATATTGGGATTATTCTAAACTTCCCCTCTGGATAGATTAGAGACTCTGGGTATTTCATTGACATTTAATTACACGACCAGCTGTTGAGATTCCACATTGATACAAATTGATGTGAACATAACAAGTAAGATGATAAATACTGTGATAACTATTGTATTTTTGCAATCTCATAAAATTGTTCAAATACATCTCTAAATTATGGAGGTGTTTTTGGGTAGATGCTGTCCATCTAAAGTTTGAATGATGGTTTGAGAAAATGACAAATTCTGTAGTTTTCAGTATTTGAAATCAAAGGGTAGGTTAATTCTTCAACTAAGATTTATATATCCATTAATAATTTCATTTAGTGAATCATGAAATAATAGAAAACTGCTTTTGTCAGGAATTTAAAAATATTCTATTTTCCCTTTGGGATTGCTTTAATATTTTTGAAGGAGAATTGTAGTCTTTTTAAAAAAATATATATTTAACCCCCCCCCTCAAACTAACTAATGTTACTTAATTTGCTGTGTGTGGCATCTGTCACAGTGGTTAAAATGAGCAATTGGTTTAATGTGTTTGGTTTAGTTCCCAAAAAACATTTGATTATTTTTATTTGGCTGTGGAATCTTTGTTTGAAGAATAAACATTTGAAGAATTCACAGTTCAAATATTGCATAGGAAAAAGATAAGTTAGTGTATATCTAGTAAAAAAAAACGTAATTTATTTTGCTCTGTTTCCAGCTGGGCAATCTAGGCAGCTTTTTAGGTTGCCAAGTGACAGTTTAGGTGGTCATTTAAGACGGCTTGCATGACACGTGCGATAATGTGCTCGGGCGAAGTGCGTAGTTACCAGTCGGAATTATGCTCGATGAAGCATTCACATATTATTTCTGCTTCAAATAAAGTCACAAACTAAACATATTCACCAATCAAGACATGATATATACCACAATGACATGCAGCAAAATTATAATGCAGTATCTCAACTCTTTTTACACGTTGCAATGAATGCAATTTTTATTATTTCTTTCCAGTTCCAAACAAGAATGTGGTTGGACTATTCAGCCTCAACCTCGGTGAGACCAAGCGCAGGCTTGGTGATCGCTTCACACAACACTTCCACTCTTCTTATTTTTTCTGGTATGCACAGCCTAAAGTTGTAGGACAACTTGTTCTATTTGATCTTCCGTTTGTGCACGTCGAGTTGATTGCATTAGTCGAAACAGGGCGGAGCATATGAAGGTTGCAATCTTCCACCCCACACCACTCTGTTCGCAATAACCAACCTGATCTCCCGGTGGCTCAGCACTTCAACTCCCCCTCCCATTCTGAATGACCTTTCTGTCTCGACCCAGTCTCGACCCATCGCTCCATAAATGCTGGCTCACCCACTGATTTTCTCCAGCTTTTTTGTCTACCACCCATTCACACAAGTTCTGTTATCCCACTTTCCTCACCCACTCCCTACACATTACAGCAATTTGCCAGAGACAAGTTAACCTACAAAGCCAATGCGTCTTTGGGATGTGGGTGGAAACCCACACGCTTGCAGGGAGAATGCAAATTCAACACAGTGCTCGAGGACAGGATCGAACACAGATCTCTGGCGTGTGAGGCAGCAAGTCTACCAGCTGTGCCACTATATTTTGTTTTCCATCACACAAAATTATACGTTGATAACTTTGGTTACTAAAAAAAAAAAAACTATCCATTTTCAGTCTTAAATCTCTAAGTGACGCTATGTTTCCCATTACTGCTATTGTATGCTTTAAGCTTTAAATCAGTTTAAGACTATGGGGCAGTACATTGGCCATAAAGTTGCTGCCTAAAAGTGCCAGAGACCCGGAATTGATCCTGATTATGGGTGCTGTCTGTAGGGAGTTTGCTCCTTTTCCCCATCGATCACATGGGTTTTCTCCGGGTGCTCTTGTTTCCTTCCACATTCCAATGGTGTGCCGGAAACCTTTACAGACTAAACACAAAACTTAATATTTTCCTTTTGTCCTGAGATTCTGTCTGACCTGTTGAGTTACTCCAGCTTTTTGTCTATCTTCAGTTTAAACCAGCATCTGCAGTTCCTTCCTACACACACGATACTATACGATAGAACTTTATTAATCCAAGGAGGGAAATTGTGTGTGTATATTTATATATTCATATATAAATATACACTGTATTGTTTTCTCGTTTATAACATTGTTTACAGAGTACTATGTTTACATATTTTGTTGTGCTACTGCAAGTAAGGATTTCATTGTCCTAACTGGGACGTGAGAGAATAAAACACTCTTGACTTGGGGGGAGGGGTCTACAGCCAATATTTCTATGGCTTGGTTTTTGCTCTGATGTGCACTGTCAACTGTGAGACCTTTTATAAACAGGTGAGTGCCTTTCCAATCAACTTAATTTACCACTGGTGGACTCCAATCAAGTTGTAGAAACATCTGAAGGATAATCAATGGGAACAGGATGAACATAAGCTCAATTTTGAGTGTCATAGCAAAGGGTCTGAATACTTATGTAAATGTGATATTTCAGTTATTTATTTTTAATTACTTTGCAAAAATTTCTAAACACCTGTTTTTGCATTTTCAATCTGGGGTATTGTGTGTAGATTGATGATTAAAAAAAAAAAATAATCCATTTTAATATAAGGCTGTAACATAACAAAATGTGAAGGGGCTAAATACTTTCTGAATGCACTGTACAGGGAAAGGTTGGGCAGGCAGGGACATTATTCCTTGGAGTGCAGGAGTTTGAGGGATGATCTTATAGAGGTGCATAAAATCATGAGGGGGATAGATAAAGTGAGTGCATGTTTTTTTTTTAACACTGGGTAAGGTAACCAAGAATTAGAAGGCAAAGGTTTAAGGTAAGAGGAGAAAGATTTAATGGGAATCTGAGGGGCAACATTTTCACACAAGCATGGTGACAATGTGCAATGAGCTGCCAGAGGAAGTAGTTGACACAGGTACTATAACAACATTAAGACATTTGGATAGGAAAGGTATAGGGGGATATGGGACAAATGTGAGGAGTCGGGACTAGTGTTGATGGAGTATCTTGGTCGGCATTCCGTCCTGTATGACAGATTTATTGGAGATGGCCCATAAAATGCAAACATAGTTGTTTTAACTTTTCATTTGAATGTTTTTCAACAAGTCTGAAATCTTTCTAATATTCCTGTCAATTTGGGAATCAGGATGAATATATTTTTTGCTAATATTTAAAGTCTGCACCTGTTTTAGAAATGTATTGCAGAACAAAAGCAGAAAAATATACTGATTCATTCTAGGGATCCCTGGAAAATGTTGAAGCAACTGCAATGTTTATTGTTATCCGATCTGCTTGCGTGGTTCACAATCTAACGGTATGAACATTGAATCCTTTAATTTTCTGTAATTAATCCACAAACAAATCCTTCTGGATTTGCATCCATTTCTCCCCTTCCCACTCTCCCGTCATCTTCCATCCATATTAGTTCCTCTGGCTTCACAATTCTCACATCTTTTATCCTTACCTCTGTATCTCACACTTTTTGTCATTGCATCTCTGGCCTACATCCAACCATCTGCCAATCACCCCCCCCACCCCTCATCTGTATCCACCTATCTATTGGCAGGCTTCGTCCTGTCCCCACTTATTTTCAGCTTTCTCCCTCAATCACCACCATAGTTGGTCTGAAGAACGGTCCTGACCTGTAATATTATCTATTCATGTTCTCCAGAGATGCGGCTTGATCTGCGGAGGTACTCCAGCACTCGGTACATTTTATTGCAAACCAGCAACTGCAGTTTCTTGTGTCTCCATTCATTGTATCCTCTGTTTGAAGGGCATATGTGCTCTGCTAGATTTAGATGACAAGATTTTTATTGGACAAAGATCTTTAAATTTTCTGGAAATTAAATTGTTTTGTAATAGAAAATTATGTAAAATTAGTCGTATGCAATACGATATTTGTTCTGTCTTGGAGGATGGTTTTGCATTGTCCATCTTTTGGCTGTCTAATTATTTTACAACTAGTTTTTTAGTCGAGTACAAGGCACAGGGGAGCAGCTGGTAGAACTGCTGCCTCACAGCACTAGGGACCAGTGTTCGATTCTGAATATGTATGCTGGCTATGTGGAGTTTGTATGTTCTCCCTGTGACTGTGTGGGTTTCCTCCAGGTGTTCTGGTTTTTTTTCTTCCACATCCCAAATATGTGTGGGTTTCTAGATTAATTGGCCTGCGTACAATACCCAATGTGTGTAATAGGGTGTAGATGTGAAATTGGGATAACATAGAATACGTGTAAACGGGTGATTGATGGTCAGCATGGATTCATTGGGCTGAAGGTCCTGTTTCCATGCTGTATCTCTAAACTAAAGTAAACTGAAAAGTTTGTAAGGATGCAAAGCTGGTTAGCCACAAAAATAGGATGGCCAGTTTATAGTTTGCCAAGAAGTACTTAAAAGAGCGGTGCTTAGGGCATGTGCTGGACAACTATCCCCAGTCCTCGCCGACATTTTCAATCTCCCACTGGCCCAGGGTGTTGTCCCCACTTGCCTCAAGACATCATCCATCGTGCCAGTGCCCAAACAGTCAGCTACAGGTAGTCTCAACGATTTCCGCCCAGTGGCACTCACCCCTGTCATTGCTAAGTGCTTTGAGCGGCTGATCTTGGCTCACCTCAAAGCCTGCCTCCCCCCCACACTGGACCCCCATCAGTTTGCCTACCGGACTAACAAGTCTACAGAGGACGCCATATCGGCGGCCCTACGCTCTGCCCTGACCCACCTGGACTACAACAACTCCTACATCAGGCTGCTGTTCATTGATTTCAGCTCAGCCTTTAACACCGTCATCCCCGCCAGCATGATCACCAAACTCAGTGGACTTGGCATCTCCACCTCCCTCTGCAACTGGACACTGGACTTCCTCACTAACAGACCACATTCTGTTAGGGTCAATAACATCACCTCCTTCACTATAACACTGAACACAGGGCTGTGTGCTCAGCCCTCTCCTCTACTCCCTCTTCACCCACGACTGCATCCCAAAGTACGGATCCAACGCCATTATTAAGTTTGCTGACGAAACCACGGTAGTAGGACTGATCAGCGACAACGATGAGTCAGCCTACAGGGAGGAGATCCAGCACCTGACAGCCTGGTGTGCCAACAATAACTACTCGTCCTCAACTGCCCTCAAGAAGACAAAGGAGATTTTTATTGTTGACTTCAGGCAGACTAATCGCAGAGGAGGCAGTCATTAACGAAAAATCCCCCAGACCCATATAAACGGGACTGAGTTTGGAGCGCGTCTCCAGCTATAAATTCCTCGGAGTACATATCTCGGAGGATTTGTCCTGGTCCCTCAACACCTCCAAGCTGATCAAAAAGCCACAGCAGCGCCTTTACTTCCTGAGGAGGCTCAAGAAAGCCCACATGTCCCCCCCCGGATCCTGACCAACTTTTACCGCTGTACCATAGAGAGTATCCTGACCACCTGCTTCACGGTATGGTACAGCAGCTGCACTGCTGCGGATAGGAAGGCACTACAACGAGTGGTGAAAACCGCGCAGCACATCATCGGTGCCCCGCTCCCTGCCATGGATGCCCTCCACCGAAAACGGTGTCTGAGACAGGCTGGGAAGATCATCAAAGACCCCTCACACCCCAACCATGGATTGTTTGCCCTCCTCCCATCAGGGAGGCGGTACAGGAGCCTCAGGTCACGTACTAGTAGGATGAGGAACGGCTTCTACAACAATACAATCACATTGCTGAACTCGGAGTCCCGCCGATAGATTTCTCTGGTCCCTCCGTCCCCATTGTTTAATTATTCTGTATTTTTTGATGATTCTGTATCTTCTCTCTTTCTATTTTTTTTTTAAATTTCTTTATGCACAACTACTACGGACTGACGCAAAACTGCATTTCGTTGTACTCATACTTGTATTTGTGCGATGACATTAAAGTTGAATTGAATTGAATTCTGGAAAAAGGTCTTGAGGACAGGTGAGGTGGAGATTAACTTATCAAAGTGATAGATAGCAAGAGCAAAGTATGGAGGAGAGAAGGAACTGCCCAAGATCCAATGCATACCACCTCATCTGTGAAACTTGGTGGTGGGGGTGTTACAGCCTGGACATGTATGACTGCTGAAGATATTACTTATCTTCTTTGATGATACAACTGCTGAATGTAGTAGCATAATGAATTCTGAAGTGTATAGACACATCCTATTTGCTCAAGTTCAAACAAATTCCTCAAAGCTCATTGGCCGGCGGTTCATTCTACAGCAAGACACTGATCCCAAACACACTGCTAAAGCAACAAAGGAATTTTTCAAAGCTAAAAAGTGGTCAATTCTTGAGTGGCTGTCAATCACCCGATCTGATTCCAATTGAGTATGCCTTTTATATGCTGAAGGGAAAACTGAAGGGTACTAGCCCCCAAAACAAGCATAAGCTAAAGATGGCTGCAATACACTCCGAGCGATTTCCCCCATATTCCCCATGAAGCACCCATATTCAGGATCAACTCTGGTACTTTTAGGCAGCAACTTTATGGCCAATGTACTGCCCCATAGTCTTGAATAGAATTAGCTGTAGCTGTAAAGGGGGACATTGCATCACTTAGAGATTTAAGACTGAAAATGGATAGTTTATTTTTTGTTAGTAACCAAAGTTATCAACGTATAATTTTTTTATGTGTTGGAAAATAAAATATAGTGGCACAGCTGCCGCACAGGCCAGAGATCTGTGTTCGAACCTGTCCACCGGGAGATCAAGTTGGTTACAACTTGAGTTTGAGTATAGGAGCAGGGAGGTTCGACTGCAGTTGTACAGGGTCTTGGTGAGACCACACCTGGAGTATTGCGTATAGTTTTGGTCTCCAAATCTGAGGAAGGACATTATTGCCATAGAGGGAGTGCAGAGAAGGTTCACCAGACTGATTCCTGGGATGTCAGGACTGTCTTATGAAGATAGACTTGGTTTATACTCTCTAGAATTTAGGAGATTGAGAGGGGATCTTATAGAAACTTACAAAATTCTTAAGGGGTTGGACAGGCTAGATGCAGGAAGATTGTTCCCGATGTTGGGGAAGTCCAGGACAAGGGATCGCTGCTTAAGGATAAGGGGGAAATCCTTTAAAACCGAGATGAGAAAAACATTTTTCACACAGAGAGTGATGAATCTCTGGAACTCTCTGCCACAGAGGGTAGTTGAGGCCAGTTCATTGGCTATATTTAAGAGGGAGTTAGATGTGGCCCTGTGTGGAAAAGGGGATCAGAGGGTATGGAGAGAAGGCAGAGATAAGGGATACTGAGTTGGGGAGATCAGCCATACAACATAGTTTGAGTATGGCAGGGTGCAGGCTACGAACGGTACAGGGAATGGCCTACTCCTGCACCTGGAGTATTGCGTACAGTTTTGGTTTTTTTTTTGAAATTTTATTTTTACATAGAGAAGTACGAGAAATTACCAACTATTCCTACATGTCAGGACTGTCTTTAATAAATTTTTTGTACCGCTTCATTTTTTTTTGAGCTTTAAGAAAAAGATAGAAGTAAGGAAAGTAAAGAAAGTGCGCAAGAGTCGTGAAGTGCAAGAGTGTTGGGAAAAGAAAGCCCTTAGAAAAAAAGTTAGAGAAGGAAGTAAAGTGAGAAAATAGACCCTAGAAAAGAAAGAAAAAGAAAATAGGAACAATCGCTCTATTATAACATTAAACTCCGCAGAAAGGGGACTACCAACCAGGTACGGGATACTGAGTCTGTTTTTGTTGTTTTACCTCCCGTTACCATGTCCTGAATTTCTATGTTTCTATATGTTACTGCGAACTGAGTGGAGGTGTTGTGTGAAGTGATCGCCAAGCCTGCGCTTGGTCTCACCGAGGTTGATCAAACGCTGAATATTCCAACCACATTTTTGTTTCGAATTGGAAAGAAATAATAGTAATTGCATTCATTGCAACGTGTAGAAAGAGATGAGATCCTGTATTATAATTTTGCTGCATGTCATTGTGGTATATGTCAAGTCCTGATTGGTGAATATGTTTAGTTTGTGACTTTATTTGAAGCTGAAATAATATGTGAATGCTTCATTGAGCATAATTCCAACTGGTAACTACGCACTTCGTCCAAGCACATTATTGCACGTGTCATGCAAGCCGTCTTAAATGACCACCTAAACTGTCATTTGGCAACCTAAAAAGCTGCCTTGGTGCCCGGCTGGAAACAGAGAAAATAAGTAGAGTGAGAGCCCTGTTATGCATAAATCTTACAGTACCAAAAGTTTTGCTCTTTTCTAACCACTCCTCTGCACCCATCAAGACATGTCACTTTTCTGAATTTTGGTTTCATGGGCATTGATTATATCCTTGTGGTTCTTTTTTATTTGTGAATTTCGATGGTGGATGTCAGCAACTTGTACCACATCCTGCTTTGTGCACATCCAGTAGGGATCGCCAGAAAAGAACTGGGAGCACTGACCAATTTAGCACTTGCAATAGGGCTCAGCGTTTGAAGAAGCATTTTTTGGACCAGCTATTTCTGCATAAATTTAACTTAATTATGCAGTTTGGGCATAATTCGCATCAAGTATGCTGGAATTCAAATTGAACAAGTGCATGACTGTCCAAGGAGAACTTATGCTTGTAGCAATTTTTGCTTTAGATAGCAAAAGCATATTTTGCTGTTCAATCTTAATCAGTTGCTGTGTTTGATTGCAATCAAAGTAGCAACATTTCTGTAAATAGGTTTTCCAAATATTAAATCTGGAATCTTAATCATTTTCTATCTCCTTTGGAAATATTAAACAGTAGTTATTGATTCTTCATTGGTTAATTATGATTAGGCACAGTTTTCTGTTTGAAGTATCATAAAATATTCCAAAAGTAAAGGCTTCAATCGATTTTGTATTTTAACAGATTGAATGGAAATTTTTTAAATATGACTTTTCATGTGGGTTTTAGTAAATGTGCGGTAAATTATGTGTCAGATTATATCTGTGGTTTGGCTCCAGTGGTTTCCTATGCTGATTTCGTTTTTTTTTGTTATAGAATGGGTAGAATCATTATATATTTAAATTTATGCTTGAAAACCAGTTCAAGAAATTGCTCATGAGCACAGTAAGCTGTGTTTGTGTGTTTCTCTACTGATACGGTGTCCTTTTTTAAAAATCCTGGATCTGATCCCAAAACATATTGGAATCTAATAAACCTGGTTTTAACTCTACATGTGCTGGTATAAGAGAGAACCTGAGCTTGGATGTAGGTGATGTTGGTTGTTGAATTGACTAAACTATAGGGGGAATAATGGATGGTGCAGTACACTCAATCCCAAGGGTCTTTACCCCATCATGTATGCCTGATTTGATTTTAATTCATGCAAGTGATTTCAGTTAATGGTGAATTGCACACGTCACATTCACAGTCCCCATAGTCCACCTTTCGGAGGTTTTTCGTATAAAGTGGAGGAACTAATTGAAGACAGGTTGACATATTTTTGGGGTAATGGGCCTGTCCCACTTAGGCGACTTTTTAGGCAACTGCAGGAGACTATGCAGTCACCACATGGTCGCCACATGTTCGCGGGTGGTTGCCGGGGAGTCGCCTTCATGGTCTTGAGGAATTCCCACATTCTGGGAACTAGTTGCGGCCTCATTATGGTCGTCATGAATTTTTCAACATGTTGAAAAATTAGTGGCGACTAGAATGAAGCCACCATGGAGAGTAGCGAGAATTCTCAAGCCATAGGTGGGTTGCCAGGAGGTCCTAATGGGTTGCCTGGAGGTCGAAGGTTCTCGGAGGTTCTCGTAGGTTGTAGCTGGTGCTGACCGGTGAATTTCATTGGCTCATTGGGAAAAAAATAAGGTAAGCAGTAGTTTTCAGAACCAAGGATAACAAAGGACACGGAACCGGTAATGTTAAATGTCTGCTGAACTTCACAGCCGTGTATCTCTGGCTTCTTAAAGTAGTTGTCTCCACTCCTTCTCCACTCCTTCTTTTCCCCCCCCCTCTTTTAAAGGACTCGCCATACATTGTGCTTTAGCCGTCTTTTTACAGCGTCAACCGTCCTGTTCATCGCGGTGTGTCTATTTCTCCTTGGCTTTGCGCCGTGTGAATTTTTGGACAGCGCTCCCCCGCTTGCCTGTCCCCCGCCTGCATAACGGGTTGGTGAAGGTGTGTGTGTGTGTGTGTGTTCCACTCTGACAGTCGCTGTTCCAGTTGTCGGGTTTTTTCAGGCGACTGCTGGCAATTTGACAGTCGCTGGCAGTCTGCTGAAAAATGGCCTAGGTGGGACAGGCCCATAACATATGTGGCACTGTTTAATTAATAAGTAAAAGTTGTTGAAACAAGAAAATTAGAAAGAAAGGTTTGAGGATGTTACGTTTGGTATTGGTTTATTGCCACTTTTTGTTTTGCCTGCTATCCAGTCAAATCATACCATACATGAGTACAATCTTGCCATACACAGTACAGCAGGTAGTGCAAGGAAAAAACATCAGAGTGCACAAGAAGTTGTTACAGCAATATAATGTTACAGCTACAGAGAAAGTGCAAGACCTGCGTGAGGTAGGTTTGGCAATTGGAACTACACTTAACTTTTGAAAGGACCATTCAATAAATTGATAACAATGTGGAGGAAGTGGTTTCTGAATCTTGTGGTACATGCTTTCAAGCTTTTGTATCTTCTGGCTGATGAGAGAGGGAGAAGAGGGAATGACCAGGGTGTAAGTGGTCTTTAATTATGTTAGCTGCTTTTCCAAGAAAGTGTGAAGTGTAGATGGAGTCTATTGGGGAAGGGGGGCTGGGTCATGTGCTGGATTTTACTTCGGAGTCACGTGAGTGACTACGTGAAGAACCCACCCAGCGCGCAGGCGCGGCATTACGTCAGCAGCGCAACAGCGGCAGCAGCTGGAGCCAGGCTCTCCAGCGGCAGCATAAAGACAAGACCTCAGGTAAGTGTCTTTTGTGTTACAGAGTCGCTAAACGGAGGAAAAAGAATGGCTTCCCGAAAGCGACCAGCAAGGAGGACTGCCTGCCCAACTCCACCCGAGGAGGGGTCAATATCTGGGCGGCAGCCACCAGCGGCGGAGGAGCTGTTTCGACGCTCCCGCACACCCGAAGCCGAGCCGCTCCCTGTGCCGCCGATTACGACGCCCCGCACAGGGAGGAAAGCAACGCGCAAAACAGACCGGCCGGTGATCTCCGACTCGTCGGAGGAACGGGAACGCTCTCCACCGGCGAAACGGGGAGACAGCCGCATCAGCTGCATGAGGCAGCTGCTTGAGCAGATGCTCGACGAGGAGATGCGGGCTAGGCATCTCCAAGGAGGACGGGCTTTGGCCTCCTCCAAACCATCGCCACACCCTTCTGTTCCCTCTCTGTTCGAGGGCAGCAAGGGAGGCCAGGACTGGGCTGGCCTATCACAAGGGCAGGCGGACGACAGCACAAGTATGCCGGGCGAGCTGGAGGAAGAAGAGCTACTGGGTGTTGTCAGTCGGTACGCGGCGCCCCCGACGACCGGGATGATACTACCACCAAGGATGGCGGCCAGTATCATCAGGCTCTCCAACAAGCCCTTGCAGGAGAAGGTCGTACAGGAGGCCCTTGACACCTATACAGCGCCGCAAAACTGCGAGGCGCTGCGGGTAAAGACCGTAAACGGCCAAATATGGAACCAGCTGGGGCAGCAGATCAGGACTCAGGAGGTGAAAATGCAACGAATCCTGAAGCTCCACACTGCAGCCATTACCGCCTTTGCTCGGTCCGTCGGAGACGCAGAGCTCTCTACACCCCAGCAGGATGTGCTGGCGTTAATGTGTAACACGCAGTACGAGCTTAATAACCTACGGCGTGAAAACATCAGGCCTGCCCTCAACCCCAAATACGCGGGCCTCTGCAAAGCTCCGGCGCCAGAAAGGGAGGCGCTGCTATTCGGAGCAGACTTGGCAAAAAAGCTCAAGGAACTGGAAGAGGCGGCCAAACCTGTAGGCCTTATGAGGGCAGCGCCAGGACCGAGCAGGGTGAAGACACCCAGTTGGCAGCACGCCTCGGCATCCACCAGTAGGTACCGAGCTGGTGAAAGCCTGGTGACCGCCTCCCACTACCCCCAGAGCTCTTTTTTAGAGCGGGGCCCAGGGCGGAGCCGTGGGAAGATACGCCGCCCCACCGCAGCACCAACAAGGACACCCTCGGGCCAAACCCATCGGAAACGCTCCCAGAAATAAACATGGAGGTAGGTGGGTCTGGTTCCTGTCGACATACACAGACAAAGGGTGTTGTATTAACAGGAGGGCGTTTGAGGTTCTTCAAACATGTTTGGTGCTCCCTTACTAACAACGAGTTTATACTCAACAGTATCAGTGGATACAAAATTGAATTCAAATCAGGCATAGAACCGCCAGTTCAGCACATGCCCCAAAGGGTATTCCTTCCCTCAGATTTAGAGAAGGTAGAAGGACAAGCTGAACTAGACAGGCTCGTGGCCAAAGGCATCATAGAAAGGACCAGACACGAGCCGTTGAAATTTGTATCGAATATCTTTCTCAAAACTAAAAAAACATGGTGGATGTCGTATTATCATTGATTTGACATCACTTAATCAGTCTGTTGAGTATCAACATTTCAAAATGGAGACGTTTGTCACTGCCAGACAACTGATCTCCAAGGGATACTTCATGGCAAGCATAGATATCAAGGATGCTTACTATTTAGTACCCATTCATAAGGATCATTACAAATATCTGAAATTTATCTGGATGGGGCAACTATGGCAGTATAGAGCATTACCCAATGGTTTAACGACAGCTCCCAGATTATTTACCAAAATCCTTAAAGTGGCCATGAAAAAATTGAGAGAACAAAAACATTTAGTCGTGGCCTATCTGGACGATGTTCTCATATTAGGGAGAACAAGGGAACTAGCTGTCGCAGGAGTTTTAGCCACTAAACAACTCCTTGAAACATTGGGATTTATTCTACACCCAGATAAATCAATATTGGAGCCAACTACTAACATGGATTACCTAGGCTTCACTATTGACACTATCCGTATGACTGTCACTCTGCCTAGAGATAAAAAAGTTACACTTACAGAAGCCTGTAACAGTTTAATCGCAAAACCGCAACCAAGGATACGGCATGTAGCCAGAGTCATTGGTAGTATAGTAGCAGCATTCCCAGCTGCTCAATATGGGCCCTTGCATTATCAAAATTTGCAAAGAGCAAGGACACATGCACTACGTCTAAGTAGGGGGCATTATGACCGTAAAATGGATTTACCCGCTGAAGCCAAATCAGAACTTCAGTGGTGGGTGCATAATATTTGGCACAGTTACAGTCCTATCGCCGTCACCAATCCTAACATAACCATCACTACGGATGCCAGTGCTTTAGGCTGGGGAGCTACTAACTCTATAGCCAGCACAGGTGGCAGATGGACTAACTCAGAGGCATCGCTACTACAATCACTTGGCATAAACTACTTGGAGATGCTCGCCGCATTTTATGGGCTAAAAGCATATGCATCCGATATGCGGCATGTGCATGTCAGGGTTATGATTGATAACACAACGGCGGTGTCTTACATCCAGCACATGGGTGGCATAAAATCAGTATCATGCGACAAATTGACTACTATAATCTGGCAATGGTGCGTCGAGAGACATATTTGGCTATCAGCTGCCTACTTACCAGGCAAGCTAAACTCAGTGGCGGACACCAGGTCACGAAAATTCAATGACAACATCGAATGGATGTTAGACCCAAAAATATTTGCTAGAATTGTCAAGCAATACGGTACGCCAGATATAGATTTGTTCGCATCTAGACTAAATCACCAACTACCCATGTATGTGGCTTGGGAACCAGACCCAGAGGCAGCAGCGGTAGATGCCTTCACGCTGGACTGGGGAAATTTCTTTTTCTATGCTTTCCCTCCCTTCTGCCTCATCAGTCGGGTACTCCAGAAAATACAAGCTGACTCAGCTTCAGGTATTCTGGTCGTACCCGACTGGCCTACCCAACCATGGTTCCCAATTTTCCACGACATGGTGGTAGAGTCACCTATGGTTTTTCACAGCCACCCACAACTATTGACTCACCCGGTATCTGGCATAAGCCATCCATGCCATCAAAAATTGAACCTCCTGGTTTCCAGATTCTGAACAGACCTTACCAGGGATTGGGGTTATCAGAACGAACAATCACCACCATGTCGGCATCCCTGCGAGTTTCTACCAAGAAACAGTACTTGACCTACATCAGGAAATGGGAACAGTACTGCCTGAATGCAGGGACATCTTACAAGACAGCTTCGATCACGGACGTGCTGGAGTTCCTGGGCCACTTGCACCATGACCAAAAGATGAGCTACAGTGCCATCAATGCAGCTCGAAGCGCCCTGTCCGCATACCTTATGCCCTCAGGACATCATAATATTGGATCCCACCCCCTGGTTATCAAACTCCTTAAAGGGATTTATAATACCAAACCCCCTACACCTAGATACACCCATGTGTGGGATGTTAGTGTAGTTTTGCAACACCTTCGAGGTTGGCCTCCGGTGGGATCCTTGAGCCTGGAGCAGTCCACTATCAAGACCCTCATGCTCATGGCGCTCGTCTCTGCTCAGAGGGTTCAGTCGCTGCATCAATTAAGACTGGACTACATGGTGACCACCCCAGATTCCATTACTTTTACCATGCCGGGGTTGGTTAAACAGAGCAGGCCAGGTATATCCAACTCTCCGTTAATCTTCCGGGCTTACCCTCCAGAACCTAGGCTATGTGTTGTGACCCACCTACATGATTACATAGACACAACCCAAACACTTAGAGGGAGTGAGAAAGCCTTATGGGTCAGCCATAAAAAGCCTTTTGGACGGGTTACCAGCCAGACAATATCTAGATGGTTGAAACAGGTCCTAAATACCGCGGGGATTAACACGGATGTTTTTAAATCCCATTCAACCAGGGCAGCGTCCACGTCAGCGGCGATACGGATGCAGGTTCCCATAGACCACATCCTAAGTACAGCGGGATGGTCAAGGGAATCGACATTCCAAAAATTCTACCACAAACCGCTGATGGAGAAGGACATCTTTGCGGAGAAAATTTTAGAATCCGCAAATTTATAATTTAAAGCCCAGGGGAGCTATTTTTGTTATTGTCAAATAAACATTTTTGTTTTAAAAAACTAACAAATTCGTTGGTCTTTAGATACCACTTCCTCCCTCGATGATCTTTCGGCAGTGAGTGATATAACTGTTACACGGTTTGAAATCACAGACCTTTGAAGTCTTCACGTAGTCACTCACGTGACTCTGAAGTAAAATAGTGAGATTAAACGAGTACTTACCAGTACGAAGTTTGATCTGTATTTTATGAGGAGTTACGATGAGGGATTACGTGCCCTCCGCTCCCACCCTCATTGTATAGATCAAACTCGGGCTGATGTCTCATTAATCTTTACTATCTTTACTTCAATATTGTGTCTACCTGTGATTCCACACCGCTGCTTGGAAGTATGCCGCGCCTGCGCGCTGGGTGGGTTCTTCACGTAATCCCTCATCGTAACTCCTCATAAAATACAGATCAAACTTCGTACTGGTAAGTACTCGTTTAATCTCACTATTAATCTGCATCGACAACTCTCTTTAATTTCTTGCAATCTTGGACAGAGTCACTTTTCCATACCAAATTTTGATGCATTCCAATAGTATGCTTTCCATGGTGCCTTCCTGAGGTGCCGCATGGCGGAGGCCTTCCTGAAGTCTCGGCGGTTGAAGGGACCCACTCGATGGGTCGACGTGACCGGGAACCAGTCCGAAGGCTCGGAGGTGGTGGGATTTGTAACCCTTCAGAACGCTCATCAAACTGTGGGGGCTTGCCCAAAGGCTCGTCGGATAGTGTAATCGGGGGGGGGGGGGGGGGGGGGGGGGGGGGGGGGGGGGGACAGGAGATATCAGATGCAAGGAGCAAGAGCTTGTAGGAGGGGGAACTAGGGTAATGCCTTCATGGTTGACTGAGGAAGGCACCCTGGGGAACGTTGCATCTGGCAAAGGAGAGGGAGCAAGAGCGGAACTACTGTTCACAGAAGATATGCAGGTGAGGGATTCATCCATGACAGCCAGGGGAAACCACATTCATTAAAGAATGAGCCTCAGATTGAAATCCTCATTGATGCAGATGCAGTGGAGATTGAGGAATTGAGTGTAGGGAATAGCATTTTTGCAAGAGGAAAGGTGAGTGGAAATTTAGTCAAGGTAACCGAGAGTCTTAGTATTTCTGGATGGATATAGTCATACAGCATGGAAACAGACCCTTTGGCCCAACTTTCCCACGCCGATCCACATGCTTCATCTACATTAGTCCCACCTGCCTATGTTTGGCCCATATAACTTAAATATTATCCCATATCCCTTAAAAACCATCCTATCCATGTCCCTGTCCAAATGTTTCTTAAACGTTGAAATAGTACCTGTCTCAGCTACCTCTTCCTGCAGTTCGTTTCCTACTGCCCTTTGTGTAAAATAAAAAGTTGCCCCTTCGGTTCCTATTATATCTTTTCCCCCTCACCTCGCCTTAACTTATCTTAAACCTTACAGACTGTGCATTTACCCTATCTATTCCTCTCATGATCTTATACACCCCTCATCCTCCTGTACTCCAAGGGATAAAGGTCTACCCTACTCAACCTCTCCCTACAGCTCGGGTCTTAGTTCTGGCAACATTCTCATGAATCTTCTCTGCACCCTTTCCAGCTTGATGACATCTTTCCAGTAACATTATGAGTAAAACTGAACACAATACTCTAAATGTGGTCTCACTAATATCTTGTACAACTGTAACATGACCTCCCAACTCTATACTCACCCTGACTGATGAAGGCCAATGGGCTGAAAGTTTTTTTGACCATGCTGTCTATCTGTGACGCCACTTTCAGGGAACTATGTACCTGCATTCCTAAATCCGCCTGCTCTATAACACTACCCAGAGCCCCACCATTCACTGTGTAGGTCCTGCCCTGGTTTGACTTCCCAAAATGCAACATCTGTATTGAACTTCATTAACTATTCCTTTTTTCACTTTTGTGCAGTATCGTGCATTATTTATCTGAATTACAGAAATAAGAATCATTTAAGATTTAATATTTTGAACATCGCAGTTGTGATATGGTGTTAGAGAAAGTATTTTAACATCAACTTTAATTGAGGGAACATCATGTCTCAGAGGAAACAATATGTTTCTACTGAAACTAGTAATTCTGTTCCGGAAATGATGACAGGAAGTTAATCCATTGCGTACTGCTTGAATGGCATCTTGTAATTTAAGAGAACATTTTCAGTGCAGAAGTTGTTGTTTCAGTCATTACATCTGTGTTGCATATAAAAGAGCTATTTTGATCAATCCCATTTCCCAGCTCTTGTTGCCCTCAATTAGGGCTCAGCTACCTAATTAATATTTTTTGTATTAGTTACTCTTTCAAACATTGAATTTGAGCTGTGACTTTTTGGGTGAGAACATTTCCTTGTAAAGTGTCCCTCAATCACTTCCATTTATTATCTATTTATTTACTCTTTGCTCTGGAAAATAGCTGCTCCTGAGATAATAAAAATGGTTAAGCCACTCAAAGATCTGTATTCAGACACCAATTATTCACCATACAGGCAACCATTTCTCCCCTCCCTCCCCCACCTCTCCCAAAACAATTGTGGAGCACGTTTGTGTATTTTAGCTCTCAATGTCATAGAATCTGTTAAAACTTTTATCAGATCTGATAGGAACTCATTTATTCAAAACCATGAGCTTGTTCACGCAAAATTATTTTGTTGCAAGTCTATATCTTTTCATCTTAACATCGCCCAAATGTGGGAAACTGTTCTTGATTCAGAAGGTTTTTGTAATTGTTGCCCTGAAGTAATTGAGATTGCCTTGCATATTATACTTTGCTCACCATCCAGGATGTGAAAGAAAGTTCTGTTTTTTAATTGTACAGTTTCAAGAAGTTATTTTATTTTGGGGTCTTTAGACTTTAGAGATACAGCGCACAAACAGGTCCTTCAACCCACCGAGACCGTGCCGACCAGCAATCATCCCTTACACTAGCATTATTCTCCACACTAGAAACAAATGACAATTTTTGCTGAAGCCAATTAACCAACAAACCCGTACATCTTTGGAGTGTGGGAGGAAACTATAGCACCCAGATAAAACCGATACGATCACAGGGAGAACGTACAAATTGCGAATAAACATGAACCCGGGTCTCTGGTGCTGTAAGGCTGTAACTTTACCCCTGCACCACTGTGGCGAATCTATTATTTTATTAAAAACCGAAGAGCAAAAACAAATTATTTCTGTCTTGCATTTGATCGGTTTCAACTTTTATTTCACCAGTTTAGTTTAGAGATACAACTCGGAAACAGGCCCTTTGGCCCACTGAGTCTGCGCCAACCAGCGATTATCCGTACACTAGTTCTATCTTACACACTAGGGTCAATTTACAGAAGCCAATTAACCTACACGCCTGCACATCTTTGGAACGTGGGAGGAAACTGGAGCATCCAGAGAAAACTCACAGGGAGAATGTACAAACTTTGTACGGAGAGCATTTCTAGTCAGGATCGAACCCAGGTCTCTGGTGCTGTTAGGCAGCAACTCTTTATCACTGTGCCATTCTCGGTTGATTTTTCACTGAACTTGGTCAGAAGTGATTACTATCTTGATTGTAGCTTTGAATCCTTTATGTTGGGAATGTTGCTTATTTGACCACAATATTCACAGTTCACTATGTTCTCATTTGGAATGTTATTTCCCCACATCTGCAATAGCCCTCATCTTTAAGGCTATAAATGCCTGAAATTCTTGGACAGTCGAATGGAGTAGTTTTTGTAAGTGATAGCTCGAGAATCTATATAAGGAAATGCAGATGTTGGAATCAGTCTGACTGGAAACATTGCCAATCTACATACTCCAGAGATGCTGCCTGATGTGCTGAGTTACTCCAGTACTTAGTGTTTTTTGTTTCTGTATATTCAGTCCTGTGTAGTATTCTGATTTTATGTAGAGCTTAATCAGTACAGAGAAAAGATAAGACTTTAGCGCATTGTTTTGCTCCCTTTATTTATTTTTCAGGATGTGGCATTTCTGGCAATTGCAGCATTCATTGCCCATTCCTCGTTTCCATGTAAAGATGGTGATGAGCTGCATTGTTTTCATATTCAAAGTGTTTACAATGTGGTACATGTTGCACTGAATAGTTGTGGGGAATAGTGTAGATTTATTAAGAGGGAGAGTGAATGGATATACGGGAGAATCGAGTAGCAATACCAGCTTATTGGATTAATTAGAGTGGAACTGACCGAGGTAAGAAAATGGTGATTTGGATCAATGATTGAATTTGGATCAATTCTGTTTGAGTTCTACAAAGATATCAAATCTAAATGAATGCTTCATTTTAATTAGATACAAGTCTACGGCAATTAAGTATTTAGCATAGCAAACTGCAGATGCTGGAAATCTAAAATAAAATAGAACAGAGCATGCTGGAGATACCTAGCAGGGCTTGAAATTAATGGTTGCTCGGTTGCCAATGGCCACTGCCATGGCCAGCACATCCTCGGCTGCCATGCACATGCGCACTGCCACAGCCTGCACATCTTCCTCCTGCACATGCGCACTGCCGCGGCCAGCACATCCTCCGCCAGCACATGCGCACAACCACGGCCAGCCCATCATCGGCCGCCCTGCACATGCGCACTGCCACGCCAGACACAACGCAGAATCACTCCCTGGAGCTGGAGTAACTCTTGCTTCTTAGTTTACTGGTCCTCCAAAAATATTCCAAATGGAATTTAAACTGGAGGTGGTGGAGGGTGAACTTAAGCAAAAAAGGTTTCTTGGGGGCTTTAATTGTGCGGGGGAACTCCATGGAGTAGCCAGCATCTCTGGATAGAAGAAAGTCGATGACGTTTCGGGTAGAGACCCTTTAGACTTCCTCTGGCTTTGGTGTTTTAAAAAGCTGGAGTAACTCAGACAGAATCTCTGGACAAAAGGAAAATATTACGTTTTGGGTTGGGTCTGAAAAAGGTTCCTGCACACCTTTGTAATGTGGAAGGAAGCAAGCACCCGAAGAAAATCCATGCGATCAAAGGGAGAAGGAGCAAACGGCATACAGACAGCACCCATATTCAGGATAAATTCCGGGTCTCGGGCACTTTTAGGCAGCATCTTTATGGCAATGTACTGCCCCATAGTCTTGAACTGAATAAAAAATACAGTAGCTGTAAAGGGGGACATAGCGTAACTTAGAGATTTAAGACTGAAAATGGATAGTTTATTTTTTTTTTACTAACCAAAGTTATCAACGTATAATATTTTGTGTGTTGGAAAACAAAATATAGTGGCACAGCTGGTAGACTTGCTGCCTTACATGCCAAGGATCTGTGTTTGATCCTGTCCTTGGGCACTGTCTGTGTTGAATTTGCCCATTCTCCTTGCAAGCGTGTGGGTTTCCATCCACATCCCAAAGACGCATTGGCTTTGTAGGTTAACTTGTCTCTGTAAAATTGCCCCTAATGCTTAGGGGGTGAAGAAAGTGGAATAACAGAACTTGTGTGAATGGGTGGTAGACAAAAAAGCTGGAGAAAATCAGAGGGTGAGCCAGCAACTATGGAGCGGAGGAATAGGCGACGTAGGGGGGGGGGGGGGGGGGGGGGGGGGGGTGGAAGGAAGAGGCGGAGAGAAAGGAAGAGGCGGAGACAGTAGACTGTGGAAGAGCTGGGAATGGGAGGGGAAGGAGGGAGAAAGCAAGGACTACCTGAAATTGGAGAAGCCAATGTTCATACCACTGGGATGTCAACTACCCAAGCAAAATATGAGGTGCTGTTCCTCCAATTTGCGGTGGGCCTCACTCTGGCCATGGAGGAGACCCACGACAGAAAGGTTGGATTCAGAATGGGAGTGGGAGTTGAAGTGCTGAGCCACTGGGAGATCTGGTTGGTTATTGCGATCTGAGTGGAGGTGTTGTGCGAAGCGATCGCCAAGCCTGCGCTTGGTGTCACCGAGGTTGACCATACGCTGAATAATCCAACCACATTTTTGTTTGGAAGTGGAAAGAAATAATAGAAATTGTATTCATTGCAACGTGTAAAAAGAGTTGAGATACTGTTATTATAATTTTGCTGCATGTCATTGTGGTATATATCATGTCTTGATTGGTGAATATGTTTAGTTTGTGACTTTATTTCAAGCAGAAATAATATGTGAAAGCTTCATTGAGCATTATTCCGGCTGGTAACTACGCACTTCGTCCGAGCACATTATTGCACGCGTCATGCAAGCCGTCTTAAATGACCACCTAAACTGTCATTTAGCAACCTTAAATGCTGCCTAGGTTGCCCGGCTGACAACAGAGAAAAAAACTTAAGTGAGAGCCCTGCCTAGTAAGTCGGACAGTAATTGGAGATGCCCAGCAGATCGGGAGAAAATCCCAAATTTAATTTTTCAATGGCACTTTATTGTCACATGTACCGAGGTACAATGAAATTCCTGTTTTGCATACAGTTCTGTATAAATATTACTATACATAAAGAACAATTTTAGTTAATTACAAGTGCATAGGATAGTACACTGGGACAGTATACAAGAGTCACCGTGTTTTGGTGCCATTCGTCATGATTCAAGTCTAAGTTATTATAAATGTAGTGTTCTTAACTTGGCCAAGTTAAGAACACTACATTTATAATAACTTAAACTTAAATCATGAAGAATTATTGTCCTCGAGCACGAAGGGGATGTCTGGGACAGGATGGAAAACATTGTTTTGATAACATAAGTAAAGTAAAATAAAGTATCCTTTATTGTCATTCAGACCTTTTGGTCTGAACAAAATTTCGTGCCTTGCAGTCATACATATAATAAAAATGACAAAAACGCACAATAAACACAAATTTACCATCCACCACAGTGAGTTCACCAGGCACCTCCTCACTGTGATGAAAGGCAAGAGTCTTAAAGTCTTTGTCTCTTCCCTCCTTGTTCTCCCTCTGCGCCGAGGCGATTCAGGCTTCGGATGTTGTGACCACGCCGGGTGATGGTAAGTAAGTCAGTCCCGCGGCTGAATCCAAGCGCCGCGAATGGGCCGGTTCAAACTCCGGAGACAGACGGAGACGAGGGATACGACAAGAAAAGTCGCCTCCCCCCCCGAAGGAAGAGACCAAAAACATGTTTCTCTCTCTCCCCCCCCCCACACACATACACAACCTAATAAACCAAAATTAACTTAAACAGGACAAAAGAACAACAAATCAAAAAAATAAAAAAACAGACGGACTGCAGGCGAGCCACAGCTTTTGGTGCTGTCTAGGAGGGAAAGTAATGCTTTTTAAAATGTAGCTGATCTGTGTTGAAGAGTGCAAAAGCAGGAAGATGAATGATGGTAGTGGCGAGAAGTTTCAAAATTAAAAACATACTCTTAACGCCAAATTGAATGCTGGAAATACTCAGCAGCTCAGCAGATCAGGTAGTGTGGAGAGGAAACTGAAGTTATGTTACCACTAATTGATTCTGTCAGAACTAGTGAGTTCTTTGAACTTGTTGAATTCGGTATTGAATGCAGAGGGCTGCAACATCCTTGATGGAAAATGATGCTCTCCCTTGATCTTATTGGATTTTGATGCAATGGCATAGGAGGCTAAAGATGTAGTATGGAGAATTGAAGTACTGGAATGTCATGGTCAATGTGGATTGAATGGAGGTGTCTAGCAAAATATTCCGCACGGAGAGTGGTGAATCTGTGGAATTCTCTGCCACAGAAGGTAGTTGAGGCCAGTTCATTAGCTATATTTAAGAGGGAGTTAGATGTGGCCCTTATGGCTAAAGGGATCAGGGGGTATGGAGAGAAGGCAGGTACGGGATACGGAGTTGGATGATCAGCCATGATCATATTGAATGGCGGTGCAGGCTCGAAGGGTTGAATGGCCTACTCCTGCACCTAATTTCTATGTTTCTATTCACCCAAGCTGCATTTTAGTTCCACCAGTGCAAGGAGTTTGTCAGTTACTTCATCGTGGTTTTGTAGGTTAATTGGATGGTATAATATTGACCCGAGTGCATAGGGAGTGAACGAGAAAGTGGGATAACATAGAACTAGTATGATTGGGTGATTGATGGTCGGTGTGAGCTGGGTGGATAGAAGTGCTTGTTTCCATGCTGCATCTCTAAACTAAACTGGAAGGTGTCGTTGTGTACCTGGATGGTGGGAAAGAAACTGGTAAAATCAGATTTGCCTCTCCTGTATTTGCATAGGTAGGTGTTGTGAGATGAGGAGTGTTTTGCAGAGAGTGAATCGTGGAGGCTACCGTCCCTTTGGAGTGATGAAAGAAGGCGGTCTTGTGGCATCTCTTTGTAGATGGTGAATATGGAAATCAAATCAAATTGCAGATGCTGGGACCTGAAAAGAAAAAAACAAAATTCAGCCAGTCAAGCAACATTTATAGAAGTCAGTAAATTATCTTGTTCAGCGAAAGGGTCATTGACCCAAAATGTTAACTTGTCTTGCTTTTCACTGATACCGCTTGACTGGCTAAGTAATTTTTAGCATTTCTGTTTTTGTGGTGAATATGGAGACTGGTGCAGTGGAATTTGCGAAGAGAAACATTCTCTGCTGGCAGAAGAGGAATGAATGCAAAAGTTTTAAGATGGCAAGAACGGATGAAGAAAGCCATGATTAAGGAAAAAGAAAAGAATTCTGAAACACTGATGTAGAAAATTTAGTCTTGCCATCGGAACAAATGTGAATGATAGAGAATAAGAAATTGGGAGAGTGGAATGATGTGCTTATAGGAAGCTGCATGGGAGAGTGGGGTGGCAGCGGCAGAGTTGCTGCCTTACAGTGCTGGAGATTGGCTCAATCCTGACTATGGGTGCTGTCTGTATGGGGTTTGTGCGTTCTCCCTGTGACAATGTGAGGTTTCTCTTTGAGTGCTCCATTTCCTCCCATACTGTATGTTAATCGACTTTTGTAAATTGTCCCTTATGTGTAGGATGCAAAACTGTGAGAACATAGAACTAGTGTAAGGGTGATCGTGGGTCAAAGAGCCTGTTTCCACACTGTATCTCTAAACTAACTTAAATAAAAAGTTGTGATCGCAATTATTATGAGATTCTGTGAGCGTGCAAAGGATATAGGTTGCTAATGTGCTTCCTGATGAAGAGTCAGTAGTAGAGGAATGGAAGCATATGGACCCTGAGAAAGTGAGAGCCAGATGGAAATTAGCAGCAAAGGAAACTACATTTTAAAATTTGGTACGAGTGCAAGATTTGGTACCAATGCAATTCTCAATATTGTATTGGTGAGGTGTCCTAAAATGTGGCAAAATAGCAAGTAGAAATAGATTTGTACTACCTTAAATGTAATTGTAGCTCGACTGTGGGGGATTTGCTATCATTGCCCTTCTCGGAGTATCTAAATCTCTGCACTCTTTCCAGCTTAATAACATCTTTCCTACAGCAGGGTGACCAAAACTTAACACAATATTGCAAATGTGGCCTCACCAACGTCTTGAACAACTGCAACCTAATTTCCCATCTTCTATACTCTCTTCTGCCCATAGTAAAATCGGAATTCCCTTGCACACCTGTAGAGGGCATTGCTGTTGAGAGTAACCACAGTAATTCTGACACATTGCTTCGAATTTCCTACCAAACATGTATGGATGAACTTTCATGTGGACTGCAGCAGTTCAAGTGAAAGGCTCATAATCATCTTGACAGTAACTAGAGATAGGCAGTAAATGTTGATCTTGCTTATAGTTTGCGCAGTCTAGAAATAAATAAGCTCTCTTAAATTGGATGAGGCAGTTTAATGTGTTCTGGTCCATGTTATGCTGACCAATGGGGCATGCATGTGTGAAACATTTGGCAAAGTGATAGTTGGGAACACGAAGGAAGATGATCAGTGAACAGGGATTTACTGGGTGTGATTGGGAAAGATGACTGGTAGTTTAGGTGCAGTTATCAATACTTTTGGAGGAAGACTATTATAGACAGAGGGAGCAGTTTGGAAAGTTTTATACTGGGAATGTATGGCAGTCATAAGCGATGTACGGGTTTAGGGGGGAAGGTGAAGAAGGAAGGGAAGATTTATTCACTTTGTGGGCAGTGGCCACTGAGTGATGGATGTGGGGAGAAGGTTAAAAAGGGGTATGGCAGGTGCGAGGGCAAGGGCATTTATGTTTGCATCACATTTATGTTTTGCAATTATTCAGTATGCTTGTAGTCAATGCATTCTCATATGCTCATTTTGGGAAATATGCCCATTGTTTTTAAAGGGAAATATGCCCGTTGTTTTTAAAGAGCATAATTCTGCAGGAAGTATTTTTCTTACCTTGTGTTTGTAGGGAGGTTTGTAACATGGATATGAAGTGCTTTTCAAGTTTTCCTTTATTATTTAAGTTGGATAGGAGCGTAAATTTATTGGTCTGTAATACCAACATAAATATTAATGTCGAGGTGAAATTTTATTTATGGGTTTCGTGATGTGCCAGGGCAAGTGAAATTGAAGATGATCAAGTCGAATGCGTCGTGAGGAGACATGATGTGGAAAACAAATGCGTGATTTGGTTAATATTCTTAGGTGCCAATTGCAGTCTTCCAAAATGCAAAAGCTTTATAGGAGAAATATCAAAGTTAATCACTCCCTTTATTTATTTAAGTACATTATGAATGACTTTTCCTCTTTATTTGTGTAAAAACAAGAATGAACTAAAGTCAAGATGACCTTGCCCAAGGAGTTTCAGGCTTGATATCTTCAAGCTGGATTGCTCATGAGATAGTTACTAATTCTGGAATTTGTGTCAATACCATTAATCTTGGTGCTTTGGTGTGAATGCGCCATAAATTTGCTATAACTTCTGCAAAGCACATTTTATTTCTTGACAAATCATGTCATTTTATTTTCTGAACTTAGTGTTTAAGCGAAGATGCATTTCATTGGTTAATTTTATTTTCGCCACTTTAGAATAAAGTTGGTTTCCTACTTTGTGTGATTACATGGCACGTGCGTTATCATCAATTATTAACCCGTACCAACTGTTTGCTCATCTCGAATTAAGTGAATGTTTGACCGTTAATTGCAAATGAGTGATGAGGGCCATTTATCTCTTAATTGGAAGTGTCCATTTATCCACACAGGGTGATTCTACACCCTAATCCATAATAGGTAATATCAGACTATATATTGTGGTTATAGTCAATTTATTTATTTTCCTCTGTTCCAAATCCATTTTGTAGATTTGTTCTGTTTTGTGTGGGAAAAGGATGTCCTTGCAACAATCCAAAGATAATTTTACAACTTGTTATCTTTACCAGTCACACTCGCTTTTGTATACCAACAACTGTCGTACATACTTCTACGTTTTTTACGTCTCAGATGTTTATTTACCATGCTGGACAATCATTAATTGAGTAATACAGCATGGAAACAGGCCCTTTGCCCCAACGGGCCCATACAGACTAAGGTATAATAGTCCTGGCAGCGTTTGGCCCACATACTTCTAACCCTTTCCTATCCATGTACTTGTCCAAATGGCTTTTAAATGTTGTTAAAGTACCTGCTTTTCAGATTCAGATTCAATTTTAATTGTCATTGTCAGTGTACAGTACAGAGACAACGAAATGCATTTCCTGGCAGGTCATTCCATATACCCACCACACTCTGTGTAAAAAGTTGCACCTCGGGTTCGTATAAAATCTTTCCCTTCTCAACTATGTCCTCTGGTTCTTCATTCACTACTCTGACTAAAAGACAGACACAAAAAGCTGGAATAACTCAGCGGGACAGGCAGCATCTCTGGAGGGAAGGATTGGATGACGTTCTGGGTCGAGACCCTTCTTCAGACTCTGACTAAAAGACTGTGCATTTACTCTATGTATTCCCCTCATTATCTTGTATAGCACCATACGATTACCCTTCATCCTCCTGTGCTCCAAGGAATAAAGTCCTAGCCTGTCCAACCTCTCTGTAGATCTATGGGAGAAGAGTTGAACAGGTACTTAGGATCTGTCTTCACTAAGGAAGACACAAACAATCTCCCAGATGAACTGGAGGATAGAGGATCTAAGGGGGTGAAAGAGGATCTTGGAGGAACTGAAATAAATTTTCATTAGGCGAGAAATAGTATTGGGTAGGCTAATGGGACTAAAGGATGGAAAAATCCCCTGGGCCGGATAGTCTGCATCACAAGGTCCTCAGGGAGATGGCTCTAGAAATAGTGGATGCATTGGTGACCATTTTCCAATGTTCAATAGATTCAGGATCAGTTCCTGTGAATTGGAGGATAGCTAATGTTATCGCACTTTTCAAGAAAGGAGCGAGAGAGAAAACGAGGAAATACAGACCAGTTAGCCTGACTTCGGTGGTGGGAAAGATGCTGAACTCAATTATTAAAGAGGTAATAATGGGGCATTTGGATAGCAGTAAAAGGATTAGTCCAAGTCAACATGGATTTATGAATGGAAAATCATGCTTGACTAATCTTCTGGAATTTTTTGAGGATGTGACAAGTAAAATGGATGAAGGGGAGCCAGTGGATGCAGTATATCTAGACTTTCAGAAAGCCTTTGATAAGGTCCTGCACGGGAGACTGGTGACTAAAATTAGAGCACATGTTATTGGGGGTAGGGTGTTGACATGGATAGAAAATTGGTTGGCAGACAGGAAGCAAAGAGTAGGTGTGAACGGGTCCTTTTCTGAATGGTAGGCAATGGCGAGTGGAGTGCCGCAAGGCTCGGTGTTGGAGCCACATTTGGAAGTGGGAATTAGGAGCAATACTAGCAAGTTTGCGGATGACACAAAGCTGGGTGGCAGTGTGAACTGTGAAGAGGATGTTAGGAGGTTGCAGGGTGACCTGGACAGGTTGAGTGCGTGGGCAGATGCGTGTGGCGGCAAAAACAAGGGGGCTGACTATTATCTCAATGGGGTTAGGTTAGGTAAGGAGGAGGTGCAGCGAGACCTGGGTGTCCTTGTACACCAATCACTGAAAGTTGGCGTGCAGGTACAGCAGGCAGTGAAGAAAGCTAATGGAATGTTGGCCTTCATACCAAGAGGATTTCAGTATAGGAGTAAAGAGGTTCTTCTGCAGTTGTACAGGGCTCTGATAAGACCACATCTGGAGTATTGTGTACAGCTTTGGTCTCCTAATTTGAGGAAGGACATCCTTGTGATTGAGGCAGTGCAGCGTAGGTTCACAAGATTGATCCCTGGGATGGCGGAACTGTCATATGAGGAAAGATTGAGGAGACTAGGCTTGTCTTTCGTTTATAGTACCAGCTTCTCCTGGCAGGTCATTCCATATACCCACCACACTGTGTGTGTAAAAAGTTGCACCTCGGGTTTGTATGAAATCCTTCCCCTATCTGGAGTTTAGAAGAATGAGGGGGGATCTTATAGAAACATATAAAATTATAAAAGGACTGGTCGAGCTAGATGCAGGAAAATTGTTCCCAATGTTGGGCGAGTCCAGAACCAGGCGCCACAGTCTTAGATTAAAGGGGAGGCTGTAGAAAGCTTAACCTCACACAGGTTGAAGCACAAACATCTTTGTTGTTCAGGTCATCATCATCTAAGCAGTACATAACACGTTCTCACTACTGCAGCTACTGGCAGGTAGTGGGTGAGTTCTTACACTATAAATGTTATAATAGGGCGGAGTTATAATTACTAAGCATGCTAATTGGTTAACATGCAATAGCCACTCTAAAGAGGCCATTTAAGACTGATGTGAGAAAAAACGTTTTCACCCAGAGAGTTGGGAATTTGTGGGATTGTAGGTAGCGATGCTACAAAACTGACCTTCAGCGGCGCTGCAGTTCTGCTACTGGCCGTGTGCGCGACTTTGGCGCCTTTGAAAGGGGGGGGGGGGGGGGGGGCCGGGATTAAAATCCCATTTTCTCCTGCCTGTGGAAGGCGGACTTCCTCGGGCTGCTAGCTGCTAAAGAAAAATCGATCCCACTTCCGTTCCCGATTTTTCTATTTTTTTCCCGATTCTATTTTACATATAATCTTGTTTCTTGGGATGGCTTTAATCAAATTTGACATTGGGAAAATGTGATTTTAGCTGCATATGAACCGGCAGTGTTTTTCCTGCCGATATGGGGTTCAAATTCACCACAAATGCAACGTTCAAATCGATCGCGTTCCAGAAAAACCCACTCGCAAGATGACTTAAATGCTCTTTTTTTTTGGACAATCATGTCATAAGAGCATCTAAATCGTCTATATTTTGTGTTATTGTCTACCCATAGTCTATATTTTTATACTAATTATCAGTTTTAGTCTCATGTATTGTGCAAAAAAAAAAAAAAAAATTGATTATATTGAGTGTGTGGAGCGATAGTCCCGAAATGAAGGCGAGGAGCCTGGTGCTTCGGAGGTATTTTTAATAGTGTCCTTTTTGTCACCAGAGGAGTCTGCAAGAGGAAGATAGCACCTAAACCCTTGCCTTTTATCCCTCTAGCTAAGGGCCGCCTCTAGACTCAACTATTCCCGTGCTGAGGGGTTTGATAGTGGGAATGGCCCGACCCTTGGGAGCCGCCACAGGCCCCCCCCTCCCCCAGAACCGGAGGCACGAAACGCACCGGCGGGCGTACAACCCGACCAGACCGCGTACGGAAATCAGCCGACTGGGGGGCTGGCGGAGGGACAGGTGGAGTGGACAGGCCGGCGGAGGGAGCCGCGAAGAGGGGCGACCTCGCGGCCGAGGTTGGGCAACCAGCACTGTCTCATCAATGTCCAGATGTGCCGGCTTTAACCGGTCTTTCGACACTGCCTATGGCCGGCCCCCCATGTCCAACACAAAGGTCGTCTGCCCGTGTTCCAGCACCTGGAACGGGCCCTCATATGACCTCTGGAGTGGCGTCCAGTGGGCATCGCAGCGCAGGAAAACGTAGGGGCAGCCCCGGTGGGCTGAAAACGTAGGGGCGAAATGTCCCATGGCGGGACGTCAGGACGGGCACGAGCCTGCTCGCTCGCAAAGACGCTTCAGAGTGGATGAAGGCATTCCCTGCTGACCCGGAGCTGACGGCACAAACTCCCCGGGCACCATGAGTGGCAACCCGTAAACGAGCTCTGCTGAGGATGAGGCTAAGTCCTCCTGAGGAGCAGTCCGGATGCCCAGCAAGAGCCACGGCAGTTAGTCCATCCAGTCCGGGCCGGAGATTCGCGCCTTCAGCGCTGCCTTGAGCTGCCGGTGGAACCTCTCCACCAGGCCATTTGCTTGCGGGTGATAGGCCGTGGTGTGGTGCAGCCGCACACCCAACAAGTGAACCATGGCCGACCACAGCTTGGAGGTGAATTGTGGCCCCCGGTCCGAGGAGATGTGCACCGGCACCCCAAAGCGAGCAATCCAGTACGCAGACAGCGCACGTAGCCATTGACGTATTGGGCAGTGGTATGGCCTCCGGCCACCGCGTGAAGCGGTCCACTATCGTGAAGAGGTGGGTGATACGGCGGGTGAGGCCCCACAATGTCCACGTGGAGATGGTCGAAATGCCGGTGAGGTAGACCGAACTCCTGGAGGGGCGCCCGGACATGGCGCTGGATCTTCACTGTCTGACACGGAATGCAGGTGCAAGCCCAGTGGCCAACCTGCTTGCGCAGACCGTGCCACATGAAACGAGTGGCCACTAGTGCCGTCGTCGCCCAGATGGATGGGTGAGCCAGCCCGTGGATAATGTCGAAAACCCTCCGGTGCCAGGCGGCAGGAACGATGGGGCGCAGTTGACCGGACGAAACATCGCACAGGTTCATTGCCCCTCCAGGTCTGATGATGGACATCCTCGAGGCGAAGGCCGGAGATGGCAGTCCGGTAGGCGGGCATCTCACCGTCCGTGAGCTGCGCCTCTGCCTGGGCAGAATAGTCAATCCCGGGCGCCACCTTGAACACGGCGTCGATGGCGGGGCGGGACAATGCGTCGGCCACCCAGTTCTCTTTCCCCTCGATGTAGTGGATGGAGGTGGTCTACTCTGAGATGTAAGCCAACTGCCGCTGCTGTCCTGCGGACCAGGGTCGGAAACCTTTGCCAGGGCGAATGTGACCGACTTGTGGTCTGTGTATGTAAAGAATTTTCAAGGCAGTCTGGGTGTTTATTACTATTTCCGTCACAACGGTCAATTTTGTAATTGACTACAATTAGGTAATTAACTAATTATTCAGGTCATCCAAGTAAGATGTTTTAGAATGCTTCAATCTATAATAACTGCAAATTTCATTCAGTTCTCTTAATTTTTAAGAAAGTTATGGGCTTTTGATTGTCCTTGATCACAGCTTTTGTGTTAAGCCAATGCAAAAGCAATAGGGAACAAGATGCTAATTTCCGAGTATGAAAATGGCCATTACTTTTTTAATACAGAAGATATGAAAGCGAATTAGGTGTCAAATTGATTTTTTAAATCTCAAAATTTTGTAACATTGCTACTCTAGGGGCTAGTGGAATCAAGGGATATGGGGAGATGGCAGGCACGGGTTATTGATTGGAGACGATCAGCCATGATCACAATGAATGGCGGTACTGGCTCGAAGGACCGAATGGCCTCCTCCTGCACTTATTTTCTATGTTTCTATCTCTGGTCTTAAGTCCTGACAACATCCTCATGAATCTTCTCTGCATTCTTTCCAGCTTAACAACATCTTTCCTAATGCAGGGTGACCAGAACTGAACACAATACCCCTAATGCGACCTCACCAATGTGTTGTACAACTGTAACATAAAGACCCTGTCCCACTTAGGGAACCTGAACGGAAACCTCTGGAGGCCTTGCGCCCCACCCAAGGTTTCTGTGAGGTTCCTGGAGGATTTTGTCACTCTCCCTAATGGTCGAAAGTGGTTTTCGCGTAGTCGAGCTTCTTCTATGTTCCGGCAATTATTTCAAAAAATTCAAAACCGGCCTCGACTAAAAATAGTTTGCCGTTTTAAAAATTGGTAATTTTTTAGTCGAAGCCGGTTGCGATGATAGTTGAAGGTGGTTGCCGGAGTTTGCAGGTAGTGGAAGACCTCCCTGGTGGAATAAAACTGGGTGAAAAAAAGGTTTATATTAACATAAGTATGTGACATCTGTCACTCCTGGGGCATGCTCAATCATAGTTGCAGAGTTCTTTTAGCAGAGAAAAGTTGTTTTTTTCCTTACAATACAAGCCTTCCAGGTTTAAAAAAATAAATCATTCTGAACCATGAGCACAGGGAAGGAACAAGTTAGGTGGATGTTACTAAAAGTACATCTACTGCTGTCAGCAACAGCCCTTTTGCTTCATCAGCCTTTCAAGAAAGGCAGAAGGGAAAGCACAAGGGTGAAGAGGAAGCAGAAGAAGTGCTGTCAGTGGGTGAAGCCCTTCTTCCTAAGAAGATTGATGCTTGGACAGTATGATAACCTGATGAATGTGCTGCAAGAGGAGGATTTGTCTGCATTTAAAAACTTTCTACGAATGTAGGTCTTTTTTTCCAGCAGGGGACCCACAGTTTCCTTCAGCTCATTAAACAGCTCGGGTGTGATTCGTAGAAAGTTTTTAAATGCAGACAAATCCTCCTCTTGCAGCATTATTGAAGTCTCGCCCCTCCCGTCCCCTGCGCACTCATTCCAGCTGTGGATTTCCAGAGAGTCCGAAGCCGGTGCTTCTTTGCTGTCAACGCTCGGTCCTGGACGAATGCGTCTTGCCTTAGCGGCTTTAAACGGCCGGCAGTTATCAATGACAGTTATCAACAGCTGCGGGCGTCGCGAGGCCGAGTTACGTCAACACCCCTCCCGACGCGTGCTGGCATTTGACTCTCTGACTCCTTCTCCCTCCCGCTGTCCATCTGTGTTCCTGTTCCGTGTACCTCTCTGTCAACGAGCAAGTTCTGCAGATCCGGAGGACAGGCGAGATCCTGGGGCGATGAAGAGGGGGAGTGGGAGGTTTGAGGGAGAGGAAGGAGAAGGGAGGGAGAGGGGTCCTCAAGACATTTCCCTTAACCAGTTCATGTTCACCAGTCGTCATGTCTTTCTCCATGTGGAGAAATACTAATTGACTGGAGAAATATTGATTGAGGATCTTGCCCATCTCCTGTGGCTCCATACATAAATGGTTTACGTGGGGACATGCACCTTCACACAATTCCTTATGAAGTCGGCAACAATCGTGGCATATTCATTCAGATCCATTGCAGAGTCCATGAACATTATGCAGTCTACAGAGGTGGAAGATTGCAACCTTCACGTGGTCCGCCCTGTTTCGACTAATGCAATCAACTCGACGTGCACAAACGGAAGATCAAATAGAACAAGTTGTCCAACAACTTTAGGCTGTGCACGCCACACGAAAGAAGAAGATGCAGTCTACAGACTCCAAACAATTCTCGAGTCGTTCCACTGCCATCCCTGAACAGCTCAGTGCAGTCCTCACCGCTGGAGCTGCACTCTTCAGTCACTGCCTATAAACAGGAAGGCGTACAGAGGTGGTTAGATTTCCCAAAGTGAGGGGAAGAGATGGAGATGGTTTAAATTTCAAATAAATTATCTGAAATTAATTGAAAATTGAACCTTCATTAATACCTTTCATAAATTCATTGCAATGTATTATGTATGCTTTTTTTTAAATTCAGTTGCTTGGATCATTCTCTGATTCAAGACTGCCTGCTTCAATTTCATTGGCCTTCAAAGCTCTGTTACCCATGTATATTTGATTTGCATGGTGTTTTGAAATCCATGCCATTGATTAAATGAGAAATGTTAATAGTCCTACTGTTAAGCCTCTGCCCAGTATGCTTTCATGCTCCATGTGTTGTATGCATCACTTTTAGCCATTTCTAATGTTTTACTGAAATTTCATAGCTGTGAGCTTGGCAACTTTTTACGTAGAACAATATCCAAGTTCTTTAAAAAAAATTTAAAGCAGAATATTGGAGAGTTTACTGTTGTGGACTTGTTTTGTCAGTAACTCAAACAAAACATATTTTGTCAGACATAAACATCTTGCTGATAATTTTTTTTAACCCTACATTTGTATCTGAACCCTCTCTGCAAAATAAGGAATGTATTAATGCAGCACCAGCTATCTCCTTTTCAAGAGAGCCTCAATAACAGAGCGTAGAACAGTACAGCACAAGAACAGGTCCTTTGGCCCACAATCTCATGATGGCAAGATCAACTCTTATCTGCTTGCATATAATCCATATTACTCAATTCCCTGTATATCCATTTGCCTATCCAATAGCCTCTTAAATGCCACTATCGTATCTGCCTCGATCACCACTTCCTGAAAGCGCATTACAGGCACTCGCCATCCTCTGTGTATATATTATTAAAACACTTTCCTGCACATCCCCTTTAAACTTGACCCTCTCAACCTATAGCTATACCCACGTGCGATCACGTTGTGGAAACATTTCCATATTTTCTAAACATAGAAACATCGAAAATAGGTGCAGGAGTAGGCCATTCGGCCCTTTGGGCCTGCACTGCCATTCAATATGTTCATGGCTGATCATGCAACTCGGTATCCTGTACCTGCCTTCTCTCCATACCCCCTGATCCCTTTAGCCACAAGGGTCACATCTAACGCCCTCTTAAAACTAGCCAATGAACTGTCCTCAACTACCTTCTGTGGCAGAGAATTCGAGAGATTCACCACTCTCTGTGTGAAAAATGGTCCTAAAAGATTTCCCCCTTATCCTTAAACTGTGACCACTTGTTCTGGACTTCCCCAACATCGGGAACAATCTTCCTGCATCTAGCCTGTCCAACCCCTTAAGAATTTTGTAAGTTTCTATAAGACCCCCCTCAATCTTCTAAATTCTAGCGAGTACAAGCCGAGCCTATCCAGTCTTTCTTCATATGAAAGTCCTGACATCCCAGGATGCCATCTCAATTTACCAAATTTTGCTTAACAAAATGTTTTCCAGGAATGGATCATTGAGCATTTGACTGCATACAGCCAATGCTCTGTACTGGTTTGAAAGTAGTACGCAGCTCCAGTGTAATCATCATCTTCAATCTAGTTATCTTTCTTTTCATAGAGCGCAATTACTTTGGATGTTTATGTTAACTTCATTTGAGTGAATGTTTTTTTTTTTTGGCTAATTCCAAATGTTCAAAATCTTGGACTGGTGCTTTGTAGATTAATGGGCTAAGCCTCTATTATTTCCTCTAAAGGGAAGTCTGGCAAGGATATCCCTCTTCAACATTCTGCATAAGTTGTGGAGCATCTGACACACTTCAGAAAACCTAGGTGCAGGAGTAGGTCAGTTAGCTCTTCAAGCCTACGTTACCGTTCATAAAGATTATAAATATTCTACCCTTAATTACATTTTCCTGCACCGAAAATACTATGCATGATTACAATCAAGATGTCCACAGCGTACAGATACAGGATGAGGGTATAACGTTTAGTGCTGGATAATGTCCAAAGATAGTTTGAAGCTCCCCAATGAGGTAGATGGGAGGTCAGGACTGCTCTCTAATGGTGAGTGGAAGATTCAGGTAATCTTTTTCCGTGTTGGAACTTGGTAGAGTGATTAATTTGGGAGTGTTCGGCATGTGACAATGTGGCCTACCCATTGGAACTGCAATGTATGATCAGAATCTGGATGCTGAGAAGGCTGGCCTATGAGATCATCATAGATGAGATCATCATAAATGACCATCAGTTCATTGATCTTGCCAAATGAATTAGAAGTTAATCAAACAATAAATTTAACAGCCTTTGCAATTTTATGTTGTGTTGTTGGCATTTTAAGTTTAGTGTTAAATTATAGATATATTTTCTAAACCTTTACTGTATCTTTAGCCATAATTTGGGCAAATATTAAAGTATGGGATAACTTAATATATGAAATGTGTTTTGTGGAGAAGTGACCAAGAAGAATCATCCACACCTATCATGGATATAGTGGGAGTTAAATTTTAGTTTCTACTCTAATTTGTGGTCAGGTGGATGAAGAAAATTACTAATCTTTGGTTAAATGTATATTCAGATGTAAATATTTAACTGTTAATATGTAGCGATTTGCATGGATTTGTTACTTTCAGTGAAACGATTGGGCGAATGTATTTTGTCGTTCACTTCTGAAATTTGTGCACTGACATGTACACAATTTTGGAAGCACCATACTGTGTGAAGCATCAGTGTAAGTGATGGAGTTCTGTCCCTTGAGAGTTTTAAATTGGAATATATATTTATTTCAATGACAAATTTTATATCGCCCTTTATGTGGCGACTCTTGCATACTTGTACTGTATGCAAACAAAGAATCTCACTATACCAAGTTCACATGACAATAAAGTATTAATCAATCAATTAATAGGAAGTGAAATAAATAGAAGAACATGAAAATGGGATTAAAATGTAAATTATTAAAATAAACACTGTGAGAGAATAAATCAAATCCAAAGGAACAAACCTTTTACATATTAAGACATAATTTGTATGTCATTTTAGAGTGGTTCCAAAGAGAAGCAATTGGGTCCAGATTTTATGCTCAGCATGTCATTCATTTTGTTGACAGTACTTGAAAAAAAAATTACTCTTCGGTGCCTATGAAGTTTGGTAGTAAACAAGCAATGCTCTTTAAAATTTACCACTATTTAAATGGACCAGTCCTTACCTTTTCTAGTATGTCATTAATTGGTACTGCAGATTCATGTCCCTGCATTTATTCAATACGTAGACCTCTTGGATGGTAGCCATAATAACACCCCTTGAATAGGAACTGGGTAAATTCAATGGCAACTTTGATTTCTACTGTGAAGGCACATAGGCAAACATCAGAAATTGATGCCACTTGATATAGAAAATAGGTGCAGGAGTAGGCCATTCAGCCCTTCAAATCAACACTGCCATTCAATATAATCATGGCTGATCATCCAAAATCATTACACCCTTCCTGCTTTTTCCCCATATCCCTTGATTCCATTAGTCCTAAGATCTATATCTAACACTCTCTTGAAAACATCCAGTGAATTGGCCTCCACTGCCTTCTGTGCCAGAGAATTCCACAAATTCACAACTCTGGGTGAAAAAGGTTTTCCTCATCTCAGTCTTAAATGGACTATCCCTTATTCTTAAACTGTCACCCCTGGTTCTGGACTCCCCCAACATCAGGAACATATTGCCTGCAGCTAGCATGTCGAATTCCTTAAAACATTTATATGTTTCTATAAGATTCCCTCTCATCCTAAATTCCAGTGAATAAAAGCCTAGTCGATCCATATTTTTCCTTGATAGTGAAAACTGATTTCCTCATTATTTTGAAAACTTTTTCCACTTTATTACTTATTTACATGATGAAAGATTAAGAATTTCTTACTGCCAGAAATAAATAAGTGTGACTGCACTTTTTACAGAATGTATTTATTTTTAAGCCCTAGCATGAATGTATTTGCATCAACTTTACAGTAAAACTCTTGCATTTCTTGCACGGAACCCTCCCCCCCTCCCCATGTTCCCATTAAACCCATCTGGTTCATGAATAAATATTATACTGTTTGTATCACCTTTATTAAAAAAAAAAAAAAAAAAAAAAGTGTATTAACAGAAATAAAATCTACTAGTCCAGAAAATCTGCCAGGCAAAGTTCCAAGGGTATCAGATTTTCGGAGTTTGACCTTAGTTTAAATTTAATTATGGAAAATGTTGGAGATATTCAGCAGATCAGATGCCATTCATGGAGAAAAACACAGTTTAATGGTTTAAGATTCAAGCTCTGACATTGAGCATATCTTCAATTATGTAGAACCTGTAATATTTTGCTTTATCATTTAGTTTAGTTTAGAGATATATTTATATCTAATTTAACTTTTTTCCATATTAAATGTGATGCTCCAGTTAGATGATTTTATTTGTAATGTAACACTGTAGACAGAAAGTATTTTGTTTAGATCAGGGGTCGGCAACCTTGTACTGCATAGGGGCCAGGACGCATGTTTGTGAGTGGATGGCAGGCCACATCTATCACGTGTACACATGGATCCCGCCCCGGATGGCAGGCATCAAATCACGTGTTCACAGAAGGTAGACAAAAATGCTGGAGAAACTCAGCGGGTGGGGTAGCCTCATGCAATCCTTGCATGTCTCACCCACTGAGTTTCTCCGGCATTTTTGTCTACCTTTGATTTTTCCATCATCTGCAGTTCCTTCTTAAGCGTGTTCACAGAAGATGCGCTGCCGTGCCGGCGGCTTTGTGCAGGATGCGGTACAGCCAGAGCTCGGCCAAGCTTGGTCTATGCTCGGGGCGCCCGGCCGCTGCTCGGGCCGGATGATTACGGGACAAAAATCCCCCTGCGGACCGGATGATTTAGGGTTATGGGCCGCATTCGGCCCGGGGGCCGTAGGTTGCCACCCCCTGGTTTAGATCTTCATCTTTGGGAAATGAAACGAAAACTACAGTCCCCCAATGACTGTTAGTTGTCAAGATCATAGAATCATAGAAAGATTTGTCACAGATTGTCACATGTCTAAGCCAATACTATTTGATTGCAACAGGCCGGTATTCCTTGACCTATTTCCCATCCAAGTACTTGACCAAAAACATCTTTGTTAAACTTTATAATTGTATTGTCACCTATCACCTACTCTGGTAGCTCATTCCAGATATTCAACACTTTGTATGTTAAATTTACTCTTTCGGCCTCAAAAGTTGAAAAATTGTTTCAAGGAATTTCAAGGAATGCAAACTGATTAAAAAAACCTAACGTTTAATTCTCCAGATTTATTAGTAATATTATGTGCAGAATTGTGTTCATGCAAGCCCTAGTAAGGAAAATAATATGAAACAGTAATTTTTAAAGATTGCTCAATGCCCTGGAATGTTCTAGTTCTGCAGCACAGTGATTGCAGTTGCTTCTCTTGCCAAAGCTATTTTGAATGTTCACTCTCCACTACCAGAGTAACATCCTTCAATAGTCAAATTGTTACATTTAGGTTATTTTCTAGGTTGTGTGGTCAATACTTTTTGCCTACAGTTTATAAGGTGCAAAATTTGTTTCATTACACCTATTATTAACAGCAGATGTTTTTGGTTCATCCTGATGCTGTTAACTTTTTAGCAAAAAAAAGCCTAGTAAAATATCTTGGCTTACTTGCAACTATTTATCGTGCTGCAAATTATTGCTATATTTTTAAAGCAATTAATATTGTTTATGTATTTTGAAAATAGTTGGTGGCTGTGTTTAGATTGAGCCTGTTGAATCCTGTAAATCAGTACCACTCAATTTGATCCTTTGCACTTTGCAGACTATGTTAATCCACATGGTTACATTTTGTCCATCCTCTTTTATTGTTATTAGATGGGCATGCTTTGTTCTGCTCAGGAGCAATAATTTTGAAGATAGACACAAAATGCGGAGTAACTCAGTGGGACAGCCAGCATCTCTGGATAGAAGGAATGGGTGACGTTTCGGGTCGAGACCCTTCTTCGGATGTCTCGACCCGAAACGTCACCCATTCCTTCTGTCCAGAGATGCTGCCTGTCCCGCTGAGTTATTCCAACTTCAGTGTAAACCAGCATTTGCAGTTCCTTCCTACAACAATAATTTTGATTTGGTTTCGATGATGACTTTCTGTTTTATGTTTAACAGTTTAACAGATTCCGAAAAAGAAGTTCATGGTCAATTCTTTATTCTCTGCATGGCATTATTGAGAGGTGGGCCCTGATAGGAGGTCTCTAAAATGAAGAGAAGAATAGACAACTACAGGTGCACAACCTTTTATCCTTTGAAACCGGGAAGATTCGAAAACAAGATTTTTTCCATGCCAAACTTGACCCGAAACGAAGGTCAACCCAGGTCTGACTACTGTTAGGGGCTAATATGACCAGGGGGAGACACTTCATCTTAAATCATTGCTCAGAGAGTGGTAGCGGTTTGAATGAGCTCCCAGTGGAAGTGGGGGGGGCAGGTTCATTGGTATCAGTGGTAAAAATAAATTGGATAGGCATACCTGGTGAGAGAGGAATGGAGGGTCAATGCCTTTATGGGTGCAGGCAGGTGGGTCGCAGCGGGGAAAAACAGCTTTGTTCGGCATGGACTTGTAGCTCCGCCCCCGGCCTGTTTCCGTGGCTGCGAATTGTTATAATGTTGGGAGTATATATGGCACCCATTCCTTCTGTCCAGAGATGCTGCCTGTCCCGCTGAGTTATTCCAACTTCAGTGTAAACCAGCATTTGCAGTTCCTTCCTACAACAATAATTTTGATTTGGTTTCGATGATGACTTTCTAATTCCGGTGTTTTCATAAGTTTTATGTTTAACAGATTCCGAAAAAGAAGTTCATGGTCAATTCAAATCTGCATGGCATTATTGAGATTGTATGCCCAGGACTGTCTCTTTATGAAGCAAGAATATAACTACTCGCATCTGGATTTCAAGTTAGCCAGATTTGTGGCTTATTATGAATTCTAGTGCAAAATTGCCTAATGTCTGGAGTTTCTTTACTATTGTTTGTGATTTTACAATGGTTTCTTTCTAGGATAGAAATTGTATGAATAAATTAATTTTGGACAGGTGTCTGAAATGTTCTTGTTAAATTCGGTTCAGATTTCTGTGAGGACGATAAACCTGTCTGACTAATTACTATATCTGTCATTCTGGACTAATCATAGAAGAATTCTTAAAAACAAATTTGATAGTTTTGCTGCCAAATTGACAGTTGGTTTGAAGACTGTGTTTAAGTAGGAACTGCGGATGCTGGAATAATCAAAGGTAGATAAAAATGCTGGAGAAACTCAGCGGGTGAGGCAGCATCTATGGAGCAAAGGACGTTTTGGGTCAAGACCCTTCTTCAGTCTGTAATGGATAAGGTTAGGTTTTGGTGTTATTGTGGTACGTGGGTCTCATAAAAGGAAGAGAGGAGTCAAGTATTTTGAGATGCACCTTTAATTATGTTCCTCCCGTTTGTAGGGAAGTCCAAACGAGAGAAAGATGGCACCCAAAACCCCTGCCTTTAAACCCTCTGGTTAAGGGCCGCCGTGCCGAGGGGTTCGACAGTTATGATGGCGTGACCCTTGGGAGCCCCCACAGGACCCCCCCCCTCCAGAACCCGAGGCACGGGTGCACGACCCGGCCGGCCCGCTTGCGGAAGTCAGCAGATCGTGGGGCTGGCGGAGGGATAGGCGGAGGGATAGGCGGAGGCATAGGCGGAGGCATAGGTCGAGGGACCGGCGGGAGGACAGGTGGAATGACAGGCGGAGGGAGCCGTGAAGGGTGGCGCCCTCGAGGCCGAGGTTGGGCAACCAGCACCGGCTGGTCAATGTCCAGGTGTGCTGGCTTCAACCGGTTAATCGACACGGCCTCCGGCCTGCCCCCCCATGTCCAGCACAAAAGTCGTCTGCCCATGTTCCAGCACCCGGAATGGGCCCTCGTACAGCCTCTGGAGTGGCGTCCGGTGGGCATCACGGCGCAGGAAAACGTATGGGCAGTCCCTGAGGGCTGATGGCACATGCGGGCGAAATGTCCCATGGTGGGACGTCGGGACGGGTGCGAGCCTGCCAACTCGTCACAAAGGCGCTTCAGGGTGGATGAGGGCGTTCCCTGCTGCCCCGGCACCGATGGCGCAAACTCCCCGGGCACCGTGAGTGGCGACCCGTACACAAGCTCTGCCGATGATGAGGCCAAGTCCTCTTTAGGAGCAGTCCGAATGCCCAGCATGACCCACTGCAACTCATCCATCCAGTCCGGGCCGGAGAGACGCGCCTTCAGCGCTGCCTTTAGCTGCCGGTGGAACCTCTCCACCAGACCGTTAGCTTGCGGGTGGTAAGCCGTGGCATGGTGTAGCCGCACCTCCAGCAAGCGAGCCATGGCTGACCACAGCTCGGAGGTGAACTGTGGCCCCGATCTGAGGAGATGTGCGCCGGCACCTCGAAGCGAGCAATCCAGTGCACGGACAACGCACAAGCGCACGTGGCCGTTGAAGTATCGGCCAGCGGAATGGCCTCCGGCCACCGCGTGAAGTGGTCCACCATTGTGAGAAGGTGGGTGATGCCCCGGGACGGCGGGAGAGACCCCACAATGTCTACGTGGAGATGGTCGAATTGCCGGTGAGGTAGACCAAACTCCTGGAGAGGCGCACGGACATGGCGCTGGATTTTCGCAGTCTGGCACGGAATGCAGGTGCGAGCCCAATTGCCAACCTGCTTGCGCAGACCGTGCCACATGAAACGAGCGGCCACTAGTGCCGTTGTCGCCCAGATTGATGGGTGAGACAGTCCGTGGATGACTTCGAACACCCTCCGGTGGCAGGGACAATGGGGCGTGGCTGACCGGACGATACATCGCACAGGATCGTCGCTCCTCCAGGACTGAGAGGGACATTCTCAAGACGGAGGCCGGAGATGGCAGTCCGGTAGGCGGGCATCTCATCGTCCGTGAGCTGTGCCTCTGCCAGAGCAGAATAGTCAATTCCGGGCGCCACCTCGAAAACGGCGTTGATAGCGGGGCGGGACAATGCGTCGGCCACCCGGTTCTCTTTCCCCTCGACGTAGCGGATAGAAATAGTATACTCCGAAATGTAGGCCAAATGCCGCTGCTGTTGTGCGGACCAGGGGTCGGAAACCTTTGCCAGGGCGAAAGTGAGCGGCTTGTGGTCCGTGTAGGCGGTGAACGGGCGGCCCTCCAGGAAGTAGCGGAAGTGGCGCACTGCCAGGTACAGAGCCAGGAGCTCGCGATCGAACGCGCTGTATTTCGTCCGCGCGCGGTTGAGGTGCCGGCTGAAGAAGGCCAGGGGCCGCCAACCTCCGCCCGTCAGTTGCTCCAGCACGGCACCAACCGCCGACTCCGAGGCGTCCACCGTGAGAGCAGCCGGGGCATCTTCCCGCGGATGCACCAGCAGTACGACCCGAGCAAGGGCTTCCTTCACACCGCCAAATGGTGCCACTGACTTGTGAGGCCATTCGACGTTCTTGTTCTGCCCACCCGCCAGGAGTTGATACAGCGGCCACATGATATGGGCCGCGGATGGCACGAAATGATGGTAAAACGCCACCATACCGACAAACTCTTGCAGGCCGCGCGTGGGCGGGGAAACCGACGGATTGCGTCGACCCTGTCAGGGGACCCGCGCCTTGCGCAGTCGCACGGTGGCCAAGGAAGTCAATCTCGGTTACCCCAAAATGGCACTTGTCGAGGCTGATGGTCAAACCATGCTCGCTGAGCCGCTGACAGAGCTGCCGAAGGTGGTCGCAGTGCTCCTGCTGCGAGCGGCTGGCCACCAGGATGTCGTCCAGGTAAACAAATACGAAATCGAGGTCGCGACAAACCTCGTCCATTAGGCGTTGAAAAGCCTGCGCAGCGTTCTTGAGGCAGCTTGAGGCCGAACGGCATCCGCGTGAACTCATAAAGTCCGAATGGCGTGATGATCCCGTCTTGGGTATATCAACCAGGTGGACCGGGATCTGGTTATAACCCCATACCAGATCCACTTTTGAAAATATTGTGGCCCCAGCCAAATGGGTGGTGAAGTCCTGGATGTGGGGTACGGGGTATCGAACCGCGGTTGTTGCGGCGTTCAGCCGTCGGTAGTCCCCGCAAGGTCGCCAGCCCCCGCTTGCCTTAGGGACCATGTGGAGTGAGGATGCCCATGGGCTGCTTGAAGGGTGGACGATCCCCAAGGCCCCCATCGTGCGGAATTCCTGCCGTGCCAGACGCAGTTTATACGGCGGCAGTCGGCGTGCTCGTGCGTGGAGAGGTGGGCCGGTAGTCTGGATAAAATGTACCACTCCGTGACTGGGGATCGATGACCGAAACTGTGGGGTCAGGATGTCCGGGAACGCGGCCAAGATTCATGCGAAGCGGGAGTCCACGGACAACAAGGGCCGTCCCACCGGCTGATCCAAACGCAACGTGATCGGCTCCATCGTAGCGGCGTTGACCAAGGGCTGGCGCCTGACGTCCACCATGAGGGAATGCGCCCGGAGGAAGTCGGCCCCGAGCAATGGCTGGGAGACATCAGCAATGGTGAACCACCACGAGAAATGGCAGGAGCCGAACACGATCGGAACCATATGCACTCCATACGTGCGGATGGGGCTGCCATTCGCCACGGTAAGTATGGGCCTCCGCTTACCGGAACGAATGTCGGCCAGCGAAGGGAGCAGGACGCTGAGCTCCGCTCCAGTATCAATGAGGAAGCGGGTCCCGGAGCGCCGATCCCAGGCGAAGAGGCGGTGTATTTGGCCGGCCGCCGCGGGGACTATTGGCAGCCGGCCCAGGCATTTCCCGGTAACGTGCACGGCTGGCGGCATTGTCGTGCTGCAGCACCCCAGCGCTGATGGTAGTAGCACCAGCGCCTCATGTTGGTGGCACTTGGAGCTTGCCGGCTCCTGTTGGTGGTGCCTGCAGCTTGCTGGCGCTGGACTGCAGGTGCAGTACCCGACACGGCCACGGGGGGTGATCTTACAGGTCGTCGGGCTGGAGCTGTCACTCCTTCCACAGCTCCCCCGCCTCACCGGAGGAAATCGGGAGCTGCCGGGGTGACGTCATCGGCACGCCTGCCGACGGCCAGCCCGTTGACGTCATCAGGGCGCGTCGTCCTCAGTGCGTCCCCGTGGCTGCTGACGGCCAGCGCGTTGACGTCATCAGGGCGCGGCATTCACAGCGCGTCGGCGCGCCTCCCGAGGGCCCTGATGTCGGCAAAGGAGGCGTCCGTGAGCTGAAGACGGATGTAGGCCGGCAGCAGATGGAGGTAGGTGTACTCGAACATCAGGCACGGCTTGTGCCCATCCAGGAGAGCCACCATCTCTTTAAGAAGGCTAGATGGCCGCCGGTCGCCTAGGCCCTCCATATGAAGGAACCTAGCAGCACGCTCCATCCTACTTAGTCCATAAATCTGGAGCAGGAGCTCCTTAAGGCCGAGATATTTATCAGTGTCCGGGGGGGCTGCGAGGAAGTCCGTGACTTCCTCGACCGTGTCCTGGTTGAGGGCCCCCACCAGGTAATAGAAACGGGTGGCATCTACCGTGATGCCCCGCAGGTTGAACTGGGCCTCCGCCTGCTGGAACCAGATGTGCGGCCGGGTGGTCCAGAAGTTTGGCAATTTCACCGAGACTGCGTCCAGAGACAGGGCCTGGCCGGCCTGTGAGGAGGTAGGGCTTTTGCTTTCTCCATCATGACGACAATGGAGCGTCGAGGTCACCAATGTGGTGCGTGGGTCTCAAAAAGGAAGAGAGGAGTCAAGTATTTTGAGAAGCACCTTTAATTATGTTCCTCCCGGTTGTAGGGAAGTCCAAACGAGAGAAAGATGGCACCCAAAACCCCTGCCTTTAAACCCTCTGGTTAAGGGCTGCCTCCGGATTGAACCACTGCCGTGCCGAGGGGTTCGACAGTTATGATGGCGCGACCCTTGGGAGCCGCCACATTATGTTAATAAATTTAAGGCGTATGCTAACTGTGATTGGTGCATACTTTTATGAGAAATGTGAAATATACCATTTCTAAATTAGTTAGTCTATTGGGGAGAGGTAAAATAAAAATGTTAAACTATTTTTGAGGATATACTATATGTAAAGTTTTGTCTGATACAGTCTTAAACCCAAGGAAGTTATGAATTCCCACCAGCTTTTTAAATTGCCTGCTTTAAAGATTTCTTAAAAATGTTGGTAATGTCTCCTATTATCTTCTGTGGATTAATGTCAAAATTCTGTAGTGAAGTGTTATGTAAAAAACATTGTCATTGTTACTGTGTAACTGATAATGTTTAAAATACTAGTTAAAGATCTGATTTCTTAAATACTAGAATGGTGTATTTTGGAAAAGAATTATATTTCCAAAAAACAAAGACATTTATTTGTGTTGTTTCATTGTTTGTATCCAAAACATGCCATCATGAAGTTGCCAAATACAAGATCCATCTCAAGGAGGCAGTCTTGCACTGTTTTGGTTTTGCATGGGCTGTCATGTTTTATATAGGCAAAACGTGTTTCCTTTTAATCAGCTCTTTTGCAAATGTTTTTTAAGGAAAATAATCAGAGCAGCATTTCCAGGTTAACATTTCGAAAAGGCAGATCTGAATTTTAATATTGTGTAATAAAACTTCAGCATTGTAATAGGTGTTTATTAACTTCTATGTGTAGGAAGGAACTGCAGATGCTGGTTACACTGAAGATAGACACAAAATGCTGGAGTAACTCAGCAGGATAGGCAGTATCACCGGAGAGAAGAAATGGGTGATGTTTTGGGTCAAGACCCATCTTCAGACTGAGTCAGGGGAGAGGGAAACTGGAGATATATGCATGGGTACAAAGAATGTAAGGTGTGAAAACGACAGATCAAAGCAGATAATGAGTCATTGTGTGGCGGGACATCACAGATGTCCAGCCAGGAATGAAACGGGACACAATGTTTGTGTAATCAATCGGTCTTGAATGGTTCTCACAGTACAGCTCCCTACTCCTTCAACGGGGCACGGGCATTGCCTGACCTTGTATACTCCCAGGAGAGTCCCGTGACCCAAATGGGCTGGCTTCAATTAATCAATCAAGTTTTATTCGTCACTTGCACATAAGTGCAAGTGAAATGAATTTACCAGCAGTGGTACAATAAAAAAGAACACACAATACACAATTAAAAAAAATAAAAAATAAAAAAATCGAGCCACAGACACAGTTTCTTGCCGGCCCCCCATGTCCAAAACAAACGCCGTGGGCCTGTGCCGCAGCACTCGAAAGGGACCCTCGTAAGGGCGCTGCAAGGGCGATCTGTGGGTGTCGCGGCGCAGAAAGACGCAAGGACAGTCTGCAAGCGTCGATGGCTCATGGAATGGAGCCACCCCTTGACGAGACGTCGGGACGGAAGACAGGGCGCCGACTCTCTCCCGCAAATGCACCAACACAGATGAGGGCGATCTCATGATCTTATACACCTCTATAAGATCACCCCTCATCCTCGTGCACTTCAAAGAACAGAGTCCCAGTTTACTCAACCTCTGCCTATAGCACAGACCGTCTAGTCCTGGCAATATCCTCGTAAATCTTCTCTGCACCCTTTCCAGCTTGACAACATCTTTCCGGAACAATATCTTAAATACGGCCTCACATGCGTCTTATACAATTGCAGCAACTTCTATACTCAATACTTTGTTTGATGAAGGCCAATGTGCCAAAAGCCTTTTAGACCACCTAATCTACCTGTGACTCCACCTTCAAGTAATCATGCCCTTGCACTCCTAGATCCCTCTGCTTTATAACACTCCCTATTGCATTTTGGGTGGTTTAACATGGGCAAGACTTACCCAGTGAATGGTAGGGCTCTGGGGAATGTTGTAGAGCAGAGGGATTTGGCACATTGGCCTTAATGCTGCCTACTCTTCAGCTGCGAGATCAGGCATAAGCTAGGTGCCTGTTTCATCGAGCACTTACACTCTGCCACCAAGGCATGCTGGATCTCCCTATTGCTCGTCATTTTAACTTGCCTTCTCATTCCCATAACGGCCTCGGTCCTGTGCTTCCTCCACTGCCAGAGTGAAGCCATAGGCCAACTGGCAGAACAGCATCTCATGTTCCTTTTGGGTATCCTGCAACCCAGTGGCATGAACAGATTTGAACACCCTCTTCTCATCCATCAAGACACATGCAGGGGCACACGCGAATAGAAGCGTGCAGGCACACGCACACACATTTTCCTAAACTGAATAAGCTCTCTTTTCACCGCTACCCACGATCTCTAGATTTTGTTCTACATTTCGCCCCCTAGCTTCCTTCCTTCCGTCCTCCGTTGAATTCCACCATCTGCACCCTTTATGCCATCTGCACTTGTCACCTCCAGCTTTGGTTACCATCTCCACTCTTCTCTGCACCGCTTAACTCATCTGCCAATCCTTAACCTAAATCTGACCGTCACTTGCCAGCTCCTGCCCCACCCCTTCTCACAGCTTACTAACTATCTCCCCTCTACTCCATCAGTCTGAAGGTGGGTCCTGTCCTGAAATGTTGTCTTTCCATCTCCTTCTACAGATGCTATCTGTCCTATTGAATTGAGTTCCGGTTCACCCCCCCCCCCCCAAAGTAGGCACATTCATTTATTTGGAGCGTGGGCATTATTAATTTGGTCTCTTAATTTTTTTTGATATTATGAAAATCAAATTACATAGTGATTTCCATTGTGACCCAATTCCAGTTGGGCAGTCCTGCAACTGGAATTAGTACATTAACATTCCGTGAAAATGCTCCATCCCAGGCGTCATCTTTGGCTTTTAAACAAAAGGTACTATTGAAAATTGGAACTACATGGCATTTAGACATTGGAATTGGTTAGGTTTGGCAATCTGATGGAGGTATTAACAGTTTTTGCTGGGTAAATTGTCACTACATTGTAATTGATGATGATCTCAAGTGACTTGCTGTTATCTTTTTTTTTAGAGTATTGGAAGCAGATTGAAAATAATGTTTCCAAAACATTGAGAGATCACATTCCAGGGTCTTTTACAGATATGAAACATTTGGCATCCTTTCATTCTGGATAAAATCATTCAAAATGTTATCTGATTTTAGACCTTTAGTGTGAACTTCGCGATTTTACATTTTAACAACTTGTGTTTTCCTTCAGAAGTACATTACTCAGAAACCTGTTCTTTGCTTTTATTCAGCTTGCATTTTTGTTCAATTTTAACTCTTCCTTCTGCAAGTGACCATATGGTTCTGTTTTCTGACTTACTCTTGGTTTATTTGTACTTTGTGATAATGGGTGATTAGCTAGTGAAGAAAACAAGTCAGAGAGAATTGCTTTGCTCCATAGTGAAACTCATGTATCCTGTCCTGTCCCTCTGATGGTTAGCAGTACTGTAGAATCTGACAGAAGTTGGAAGAGGCTGATTAGAGTTATTGAGTGGTACAGCATGGAAACAGACCATTTGACCTAACTTGCCCACGCCAACCACCATACCCCATCTACATTTGGCCCATATCCCTGTAAACCTATCTTATCTGTGATTCTTTCACATTCATGGCTGGTGCATTTTTTTTTGCATGTTTTATTGATTTGAAACTGTTGTCCTATCTTTGGACAAGGGTGCAATGTTTGGAAAAAGGTAGCTTCCAAAATAGAAGACTGCTTAAATTTTCTGAATGGTTATAAATGCTTGAGGGTAGGGATAGAATGGGTATTTCTCAGGTCATCCAATAAAGGTTGAGGATCGTTAGCTTTTATTTAACTTCGTGAAACAAGTTTGCTCCAACAAAATCCAATTTGCATCATCAGTCTGTTGCCCAATATCATAAAGTTAAGATTAAGATCAAACATGTTCCCTTCATAAATTATATGGGTCAGTTTTATGGTAAATTTTACTAAATACATTCAGTTTATTCGGGACAGTTACAGTTGTTTCTCTTTCATCTTCTTTCTCCTCCCATAAACAAGGGAAAAATAAGAACAGTTACATTATTACTTGTCATGCCAAAGGTAGGAACCATTTATGTTATGGAATGCAAAGCCATTTAAAAATCCTAACAATCCTGGATTCACAAAATACTTTAAAACATCAGATTATCTGTGTTTATCTGGGAATCTGGCCCTTTCAAAACATGCAAGATACTTAAGACAGCATTCCTTTCTTTCCCGTACTCTAATTGTGAAAAATAAGGCACGGGACTTGTATGATAGCTAATTTTTTTAATAGTCAACTTTTTACTCCAGTTGCAATCAGAATTTTAACAGTGCAGAAAGTTCCTCACATGCAGAAAGGAAATCTTTATAAACCATTTATTAAAAGCAGATACCAAACAAATAAATAAATGTATTTTTCAAGCTTTCTCATATTATATATGCAACTACATGTTCTTGATTTATGCTGTGCACTTCCTGTTGTTACGATTCACTTCTTAGTAAACAGACAACTCATAAAAACGTTAGTTAGACCAACTCAAGCTTTACTGATCATCGGCCGGGAAGTGACGGGGATACACCAGTCAAGTAAGCAACACAGACATTTGACTTCCCCCGTGCCATCACTTCAATGAACAAAGAGTTGCATGATGTTTTATACTGTGTGTGTCACTTAGTCACATTCCAAAGATGTTAGTCATGGTCAGGGATACAGTCAATACACATTACCACAGGATGCATCTGAGACGGTAATCCACGCCTTTGTTACCACTCGGCTGGATTACTGCAATGCACTGTATGTGGGGGTTAGTGGGTCCTCCATCGCCCGTCTCCAGATGGTACAGAATGCAGCTGTACGTCTTTTAACTGGCACACGTAAACATGAGCAAATTTTGCACATTTTAGCCTCACTCCACTGGTTGCCTATTCAGTTTAGGATCCATTTTAAAATTCTTTTATTTGCTTTTAAATCCCTGAATGGTCTTGCCCCGCCCTACCTATCTGAGCTTCTACACCCTTATACACCCGCCCGCTCTCTCAGGTCAGATAATCAGCTGCTCCTGAGTGGGCCTAAAACTAAGCTGAAGCTCAGAGGGGACCGTGCCTTTGCTGTGTCGGCACCCAAATTATGGAACGATCTGCCTCTCCACATAAAACAGGCCTCTTCTCTGTCTGTTTTTAAATCACTTCTTAAAACTCATCTCTTCTCTGTGGCCTTTGATACCCAGTAAGATGTCGACTTTATTTATTTACTGATTTAATTTCTTATTTTTTGATTGCTTTTATTCCGTGGCTATTATTTTTCCTCATGTTTTATGTCTTTTAATTTATTGTTGTATTTCATATGTAATTTTTGCGCCTCATGTGAGCTGTTATGGTGTCTGTTTATGATGTCTTGTTTATTCTTCTGTACAGCACTTTGGTCAACATTGGCTGTTTTAAAGTGCTTAACAAATAAAGTTGGATTGGATTGGATTCTCTTGTCAATTAGTAGACACATTTCAAAGGCATCTTATCAGTTGGTACTTTCAAGACAAGACATCTCAAAGGCATCAGTCATTGTTTAAATATACATCACTGAGACAAGTCTGGGCTTGTCTCTCTCATCAATTGGTAGACACATTTCAACAGCACCGGTCATTGCCTCAATACACAGCAACCTGAGGCAAGCCCGGGCTTGTCTCTCTCTCTTATCAATCCACTGGAAAAGGCTTGCTTGAGACGAAATATAAGCTATTATCTAGTCCAGTATTCCATTATATATCTTATATATTTAAAAGCATTTAACATTTTCATTCCCTCCTTTTTTTTAAATCCTTTTGATGATAACAATTACAGTCCTCGCCGAGTACATAAGAAAGGCCGTAAGCATCGCAACAGTCAAATTAAGCTTACAATTAGTAATACAATCAATCCATAGTGGACAATAATTCCCCAAGTCCTTTTAAACGTATTAAATGGCCACCAACCTCCCCCAGAGCTATAATCATGGAATTCAGCTCCTACCTCTTTATTTTATTCCATTCTGGGCGGCCAAGTCAGCAATGTTGGAGGAAGCATCGGGAATAAAAATACAACATTCCCCGCCGATTATGGCGCACGCCCCTCCTTTTACTGCAAGGATAAAATCTAGGGCCATTCTGTTTTGTAATACTACAGTTCTCATAGCTCCCATTTCAGCTGTTACCCTTTCTATCTCCTCCTGGGTTGCACTCAAGGAGGCGGCAGTGACATTAGCAAGCGTCTCCATAGGGGAGGCCATTTTAATGAGTTCCCGTGATACTACCATACTACCATAGGATGGGAAGAATTTCATTAAAAATTGCTCAGCCCTCGTTAGGCTTCGTTTGGAAATCCCCGTGTGCTGGTGTAACTGATTTGTGTTTCTCATGTGTTGAGCCACATATGCAACATAACAGTACCCAGTCTAGTGATGGGGGTCCTTTTAGTCGTTCCAGCGGCACTCCTGGTAACCATGGGTAGGCCCAGGATTCACATACAAAATATGTGTCATTAACTGGTCGGGTTGTGCCGGCTATAGTGGTTGACTGGGTTGTCAAACTGAGTTATTTTGTCAATCTATATTCAAGAAAACTTGAATCAAACACTTGTTGCTGTCGAAATTGATTCTTTATTCAGCGCTGAGACAATCCTTTGAACCTTCCGACACACTCAAAGCTCCGGGGCAGGTCCAAAGAATTAGAGACTCTGGTACAAACGCATGGCATTATATATGTTAAAGTTCATTTCTTAAAACAGACAACTCACAATAAGTTAGGTAAAACCAACAAGCTTTACTGATCATTGAGCTGGTGATAGTGCTAGGAGATACAAAGCCAAGTATACAGCCGATACTTGGCTCTCCCTGGGCTAACACTCTAATGAATGAAGACATACAGCTGTTTATATAGTGTTTTGGAAATGTAGTCACATGTTCATGGAGAATGGCAGCCATGATGTTTAATACAAATCAATCACAGCTCTAACCATTCAAAGTATGCTTGTCACTGATACAATAGTCTTGCCATCCTGTGCTTCTATCTATCTATCTATTCTATTCTATCTATCTATTTCTATTATTATATAAAAGTCTGTGGCCGACTGGCCGACTTTCTGCCTGACTTGCGGCTGCCAGCCTTTGATTCCTTGCTACGCCAACACCAGATGCAGAATCGCCGAGATTTTTTTCCATTTCGGTAGAGATTTAACTTTTCCACCCCCCCCAAAAAATTTCAAAATAAAACGGTTCTCAGCCATAACATGTTGGTGAACGTTCAATCGTGTGATGTCACAATGCAACGTTCCATCGTGTGATGTCACAATGCCCAATGCTCACAGATGTCCAATCGGAATGGATGTATTTACATATGCCTTTGCACCAGCCCAGCACCAGCCCCAGCCCCTCCCCCCCCACCCCCCGCAGCCTGTGTCGAAGCTCGGCATCACGTGTGTGGGAATAGAGAAAGAGGATTGGGGGTGAAAGGGAATGGGGAACAGATGGACTGTCCCTACCCCTCCCCCTTCCACTCTCCCTCCCCACTATTTCCCTTCTCTCTCCCCCCCTCCCCTCTCCCCCTCCCTCCCCCTCCCACTCTTACCCCCTCCCTCCCTCATCCCCCCTACCCCATCCCTCCCCCCCCCCCATCCCTCCCACCCCCCTCCCCCACTCTCCTCTCACCCTCCCCCCTCATCTCCCCCCTCCCTCTCCATCTCCCTCTCCTCACCCCTCTCCATCTCCCTCTCCTCACCCCCTTCTCCATCTCCCTCTCCTCACCCCACTCCATCTCCCTCTCCTCACCCCTCTCCATCTCTCCCTCTCTATCCCTCTCTCTCCCTCCCTCTCTCTCGCCCCCTTCTCTGCCCCCTCTGTCCCCCTCCCTCTCCCCCTCCCCCCCCCCCCCCCTCCCCCCCCACCCCCCCCCCCCCGCCCCCCTCACACTCTTATCCCTCTCGCCCCCTCCCCATTCCTCTCTCTCCCCCTCTTCATCTCCCCTCTCCTCACCCCTCTTCATCTCCCTCTCCTCCCCTCCCTCCCCCACCCCCCTTCCCTCACTCCCCCTCCCCCCCCCTGCCCCCCACCCCCCTTCCCTCCCCCCACCCCCCTTTCCCTCTATCTCCCCCACCCCCTACCCCCACCCCTCTTCCCCCTCCCTCCACACTCTTACCCCTCTACCCCTACCCCATCTCCCTCCTTCCCTCCTTGCCTCCCTCCCCCCCCCCCACCTCTCTCCCCCTCCCCCTCTCCTCTCCTCCTCAACCCCCCTCCCCTCTCCTCCCCCTCTCCCTCTCCTCACCCCTCCCCCATCTCTCTCTCCCCCACCCCCCCCTTCCCTCTCTACCCCCACCCCCCTTCCCTCCCTCTCCCCCCCCCCCCCCCCTTCCCCCTACCCCACTGTCTCTCTTTCACCATTCCCCCTACCTCTCCCTCCCCCCACTCTTCCATTTTCTCTCCCCTTTACCACACCCCTCTCCCTCCCCCCCCACTCTCCCTCCCCCCTCCCCCCCCTCTCTCTCCCCCCTCCCTTCCGTTTGACTCTTGGGGTTTTAGTTACCTGTGTTAGATCCTGGATCATCCTCATATAGGGAACAACATAGGCTATATAGCAGCACCCGTTCCAGTGGTCGTTCTTTCCCCACTTCTTTTTCCAAGTGCTGTGGTCTCCCAGTGGCATCCCTGGCAGCCACGGATATGCCCATGACCCACACACAAAGTATGTTCCATTTACTGATCGTGGTGGTCCCTGAGGCGAGATTATAGTGCATGAGCTGTTTCCCAAATCAGGGCTCGAAATTAACGGTTGCCCGGGTGCCATTGACCATTCAAAGCGCCGCCGGGCAACTAAACACCGAGCTTTTTGCCCGGCTTGGCAACCAGATACTGGTTTGTACCAAAGATAGACACAAAAAAACTGGAGTAACTCCGCTGGTCAGGCAGCATCTATGGAGAAAAGGAACGCGACATTTTGTGTCGGCGGTGACGGCTGTATTGCATGAGAAAGATACTAGGTGCGTGGTGACGAAGGGTCGCAACGAATGAATGGTCCCGCACAGCGGCAGCAGCTCCTCCTCCCCCCCGTACCCCGCCCGCCCTGATAAGGGCCGCTGCCTGCAAATCCACTACCCGGCGCTTTAAAAAAAACCCTCCTGCACGCCGAGGCCGGGAGGAGGGAGGGAGGGGGAGGCCTCGGCATGCGGGAGGGTTTGTTTTGAAAGCGGTTATCCCGTTAGCGGGTTTGCAAGACGCGGCCGCTATCAGGGAGGAGTTGGTGATGGAGCCGCGGCTGCTGCGGGACCCGTCATTCGCTCCGACACTTCTGAAGCAGCTGCACCAAAGATTCTATAGCTATAGGATATTTGAGCTGCACCGCTCGGCACCGTTGGCTGGCGGTGGGGAGGAATTCCCAATGGCCAAGGCAGCGGGCGATGTTGTCCGAGGAGCGCTGACCTTCCTCTCTCTCCCTCTCTCTCCCTCTCCCCCATTCCCCCCCCCCCCCCCTCTCCCCCTCTGTCCCCCTCCATCCTGCGCTGATCCATACAAGAAGAATGGGGGGAAAGGTCTGAAGAAGGGTCTCGACCCGAAACGTTGCCCATTTCCTTCGCTCCATAGATGCTGCCTCACCCGCTGAGTTTCTCCAGCACTTTTGTCTACCCCCCTCCATCCCGTACTGAACCCCCCCATTCAACACCACTGACATCCCCCGTGCTCTCCCCTCACAATTTTACATACTCCAACCAACACGTACTAATTCACCTGCCTCAATCCATCCATTCTGCACCGACTGCCTCCTAACCACCCCACCACCCCACCGCCATCTATCCACCCCGCACTGATTCACACACACCCCCTTCCCTGACCCTATTGTCCTGGAAATGTCTTCAGAGCGAATATTCACTATGTTTGATGACGGAATGCAATCAAATGTGTTTTAATTCCCAATGTTATTATTTGTTTTAATTAAATTGTGAACACGTGAAACCTTAAAACCGCAGTGTTCGATTGTCACTGCTACCGTTGACACGTTATTACAGAATTCATTTTAAGGGCTCTTAATATGGAGTATCAGCACTGTAGTTATTTAATGAGCAACATTCACAACTATACGTACACATATATGTTACCATGGTCCAGGATTTATTGACACAGGTTGATCATACGCTGAATAATCCAACCACATTTTTGTTTGGAAGTGGAAAGAACCAATAGAAATTGCATTAATTGCAATGTGTAAAAAGAGTTGAGATACTGTCTTATAATTTTGCTGCATGTCATTGTGGGATATATCATGTCTTGATTGGTGAGTGTTTAGTTTGTGACTTTATTTGAAGCAGAAATAATATGTGAATGCTTCATTGAGTATAATTCCGACTGGTAACTACGCGCTTCGTCCGAGCACATTATCGCACGCGTCATGCAAGCCATCTTAAATGACCACCTAAACTGTCATTTGGCAACCTAAAAAGCTGCCACGGTTGCCCGGCTGGCAACAGGGAAAAAAAGTTAAGCGAGAGCCCTGCAAATATACCCCTTTTTCTGGGTAGTTGCAATGACGAGGTATTTAATGGTATAAGAGGATTGCTCGTTATTCTCAACCGAGGTATCTTCCATACCTTAGTTTCATTCACCTTCCACCCTGGTTTAAACGGAGGTGTGTACCATCCTTCAAAATTATCATACTTAAGTCCCCCAAAGCTACAAGTCCCATTTACCCGCGGCTTGATCACTCAGCAACTACTAGACGCTGTAGCGTTGCGAAAACAGAGTAGGGCTAGCCGTTCGGTTAGATCCAGGGGTATCGGCACTAGTGGTACGCCTTCCTCACTGTTGTGGGGAACAGAAGTGCTCACGCAACTCTACCGGTGGATAAGGGGAGGGTTGTAGTTACCTAAAATTAGAGATTTCAGTACCACATGAAGTGTTCCTCCAGTTTGCGTGTGGCCTCACTCTGGCAATACAGAGGGCCTAGGACAAAGGTCAGTATGGGAATGGGAATTCCCATTTACAATTCAAACTGTACAACTCCTCCCACTTCTGTTGTGGGGTAGACTGGGACTGATTCCCCCCCCTCCCTAATCCTTACACATCCCCAATCCTTTCCACGTGTCACTTTAATTTTATGTTTCATGTATTTTGTGTTTATATGACTGTTGGCAGATCAATTTCCCTCCTGGGATAAATAAAGTTATTGCATATCGTATCGGAAGGGGAGTTAAAATGATTAGCAACTGGCAGTTCTAATATGCTTTGGCAGACCGAGTGGAAGTGTTTGGTGAAATGGTAACATAGTCTACACTTGGTCTTGCCAGTGGTGTACAGGAGGTCAGATCATGAACTCGATGATCGTTGCGCCAAACGTATCTCTGGCTTTTGTCCAACCTTCAACCCCCCCCACCTGTATCAAATCTATTACCTGCTGGGCTCTGTTCTGGCCCTCTTTTCCACCTTTCCACACTCACACTCACCCGAAATGTCACCTATCCATGATCCACTGAGTTACTCTAGCACTGTGTATTATCTTATAATGTGTTGTTCCTGGAACTTAATATGAGTTCTATTCGAAAGTTGATACCTCTTTAAATTATTTCATGTGACTGACAGTAAGTTTTGTATTGCACAGTTCATTATCACATTTATTTTTGTATTAAGTAGTAGTCCAGCTATATATCTGTAGTTATATGTTAATATTGTATGTGCTTAGGATCTGTTGAAGGCTCTGGGAAAATAATTCAACGTTTTCCACGAAAAGACTGGGATGATGCACCTTTTCCACAAGGAATAGAGTTGGTGAGTACATAATCTTTTTATTTTTCATTATTGGACGTAGTTCCTGGCCTTCTCAAACTTGCGTTTTATACCTATACTGGACTGGAAATAATATTTTGATGAAAAGTGTTTGAATTGAGGCTCGATTAAGATGAAACCATGAGAAATTATCCTCATTTTTTATTGTTTATAACAACGGTTCCTGGTTTTATTGCAACCAACAGTAATAAAAAATAATATCTGCGCTGCAGGCAGATTTGTATGTTAATGTAAATTAATGGGGACAGTCCTCGAGATATGGCTGTTAGCCCTGCTAAAATTCTAGTAATGTGAAGCACTAGAAACAAGTTATGTAATAAAAACATTGTTTATCTACAAAATAATCTTAATGCCTGTCCTCTCATCATTTGAAATAGACTGCTCTCTATTAGTTTGGTTTGAAATCCTTTCCATTTTACAAATTTACAAATGGAAATCCCCTAGTAGTTTATTGGCTATATGGTACACAGTTTTGGATTCAAGAGGCTGTGGGGGAAGTAGCTATTCCTGAACCTGGATGTTGCAGATTTCAGGCTCCTGTCCCTTCTACCTGAACGCAGCGGGGAGATGAGTCAGTGGCCAGGATGGTGTGGGTCTTTGATGATGCTGGCAGCCTTTTTGAGGCAGTGACTGCGATAGATCCCCTCGATGGTAGGGAGGTCAGAGACGATGATGGACCGGGCAGTGTTTACCACTTTTTCCAGTCTTTTCCGCTCCTGGGTGCTAAAGTTGCCAAACCAAGCCACGATGCAACCGGTCAGCATGCTCTCTACTGTGCACCTGTAGAAGTTCGAAAGTGTCCTCCTTGTCATACCGACTCTCCGTAACCTTCTCAGGAAGTAGAGGCGCTGATGTGCTTTCTTTATAATTGCATCCATGTTCTCCCACCAGGAGAGATCTTCAGAGATATGCACGCCCAGGAATTTGAAGCTCTTGACCCTCTCCACCATCAACCTGTTGATATAAACGGGACTATGGGTCCCCATCCTACCCCTTCCAAAGTGCACAATCAGTTCCTTGGTTTTGCTGGTGTTGAGAGCCAGGTTATTGTGCTGGCACCATTTGGGCAAACGGTCGATCTCACTGCTATACTCTGACTCATCTCCATCAGTGATGCGTCCCACAACAGTTTTGTTGTCAGCGAACTTGATGATGGAGTTCGCACTATGACTGGCTACGCAGTCATGAGTATAGAGTGAGTGCAGCAGGGGGCTGAGCACGCAGCTGTGAAGTGCTCCCGTGCTGATTGTTATCGAGGCTGACACATTTCCATCAATACGGACAGACTGTGGTCTGTTAATGAGGAAGTCGAGGATCCAATTGCAGAGGGATGCGCAGAGACCCAATTCTGAGAGTTTGGTAACCAGCTTGGAGGGGATGATTGTGTTAAATGCCGAGCTGTGGTCAATGAATATCAGCCTGACATATGAGTTTTTGTTGTACAAGTGGTCCAGAGCGGAGTAGAGAGCCAGCGAGATTGCATCCACCATTGATCTATTTTCAGTTTGGAATTGGCACTAGTTTAACAATTCAATGGTACCATTTCTATGAATAATGACCGATTCTTCCTTGATAAAACTTTACAGCATTGTGACAGCAAAGGTACATTTTATTTAAAAAAGCAACATGTCCGATTGATGTGCGATATTAATGAGTGTAGAAAAATGGAAAGATTTTCCTGGTAGAGAACATGTTAAAGCTAACAGTAGAAATTATTACTTGACTGGACTTCTGTAATGCTTAAACCTCATTCCAGGTTCTCCTACCTTTTTGAGTACAATTAATTAAATAATTTCTCGATACCCTCCAATGTTTCCTGGGCTTTTGTTTCTTATTATAATACGTCCGCAGGAGGTTGTATATTTTTCTGTGTATGCAATTTCTTTATTCAACAGCAATGTTAGTTGTTTACAATAACTGTTCCCTTGGGGCATATTTTGATAAAGGGCCATTCTTTGGAAAGTGAACTAAAATGTCACACACTTGACCAGATGACATCACATAAAGTAATACATCAAAAAATTATTGTAAGAGATTGATCTTATTCATTTCTACTTTCCCACCTACAGAACTACAATGCATGTCTTCTAAAGATATGAACATTCTAGCTTTTTAAAATTCACAGAGTTTGTAAGATAAAACTGAATTATGAAAAAAAACTTCCGTGTGAGGTCACCCACACGACCAGTCATATTTGACCTCTGACCCTAAACAAACATTGTCAGCATAACATAAAAATTGCACTTAATAAACTGAAAAAAATATGAATCATATATGCAGTACAAAGCAATATACCTGTAATGCTTTCAGAATTAGGAGAGATGTATTCCACAGTTTTTCATGTTTGGTCACATACGTGACCAAGAATGGGCCTAAAACATTTTGATTTCTATCATACATCTATATGTTGACAGGCTGGCTCAGTGTTTTATTGAGTCCAAGATAACATAATAAGAAAGTTGAGAGCTTGAAAGTTTAATTATACTGTAGCGGCACCTAGTGGTGGCTTGGGGAAATCCGATCCCTCGCTATTGGCTGGCCCCATCACGTGATCGCGGGTGTGTTTTTGCAGGTTTTTGCTCCTCAGTCGACAGCGCTCCTCCTGTGTAGCAGGAGCTATTATATTTGGCTGACCCAGCACGCGGTTTTCAAAACTGCCTTTTGTTTGTCAATTCCAAATAAAAATTTGTTTTACTCAACCTGCCTGTCTCGCCAAAGTGGTGACCCCACCGGTCCGATTGTGATTTCGGATCCCAACCATGAACGCTGCCGAAAACCTCGATGCAAAGCCTGCCCATCAAAACCAAGTGGCCCTAAAACTGCCCGTTTTCTGGGCGGTACAGCCTCAAGTGTGGTCCACCCACATTGAGGCCCAATTTGAGCTCCGCAATATCGTCGCGGACGCCACTCTCTACTTTTACATGGTTGGGGCGCTCAGTCAGGAGACTGCCACCCAATTGTTGCTGTACCTGCAGAATCCGCCCGCGTTTGGTAAATACGAAGGCCTCAAGGCGCTGCTGCTCCGCACTTTCGTGCTCAGTCGCCGCGATTGCGCCGCCCGCCTTCTGCATATGGACGGCCTCGACGATCGCGAGCCGTCTGCGCTCATGAGTGAGATGCTCACACTGATGTATGGCCATCAGCCCTGCCTGCTGTTTGAACAGGCTTTCCTCGAGCAGATGCCCGACGACATCTGCCTGCTGCTCGCTGGATCGGATTTTGCCGACCCCCTGCAACTTGCTGAACAGGCCGACGAGCTGTGGCTCGCCAAGCAGCAGAACGGTAAATCCATGAGGCGGGTGTCCGCGCCCTCGCACTATCACCAACACTGGGGTGCAGAGGCCCGTCGATGCCGCGCACCCTGCTCGTTTCCGGGAAATGCCTCGGCCGATCGCCAGTAGACATCCTGGTTGACGCCGGGGCCGTGCTGAGCATCCTCCCTCCGTCTGGACTCAATACCCGTGCCGGTAAGCATGGCCCCGCCCTGACCGCCGTCAACAATAGCCCCATCTGCACTTATGACACTCAAACCCTTTCCATCGTCCTCGATTCCCGTCCGTACTAGTGGACATTCACCATCGTGGACGTTTCCCAGCCATTACTGGACGCCGATTTCCTGCCGTCCTTCTCGTTAATGGTGGACGTGCGGGGTCCCGACCGCCCTCACCGTGGACACCTCTGATATGGCTGTTGGTAGGGTTCTGGAGCAGTTAATCGTCGGTCGCTGACAGCCGCTTGCATTCTTCAGCCGTCACCTGCGAGGTGGCCAGAGGCAGTTCCGCTCGCTGACACCGCCGCCACATCTTGTGTTCTGGCTCTTGCGGCCCACTGACAGTGGGGCTCAGTTTACTTTGGCTTTGTGGTCGGCTTTGGCACAGTATAAGGGGCACAGCTGCATCACCCCACCGCCTATCACCCTCAGGCCAACGGGTTGGTGGAGCGCTTCCATTGGCATTTGAAGCCAGCGCTGAAGGCACGGCTTACAGTCCCCGACTGGGTCGACCAATTTCCTTGGGTGTTGTCGGTATCTGCACGGTCCCAAAGGCGGATTTGGACACGTCGTCTGCTGAGCTTGTGTACAGCTCCCCGCTGCGGGTGCCTGGAGATTTCCTTCCTGCGGCACGGGGGCTGCAGGAGCCCACTTCATCTGTGTTGGCGAACCTCCGGGAGAAAGTGGGTGGCCTGGCTCCCATGTATATGTGATGCCGGAGCTTCAGAACTGTTTATTTGTGTTTCTCCGCAGGGACTCGCACCGGACTCCACTGCAGCGGATTTATAAAGGTCCTTTCTGGGTGTTGCGCCCCAGCGTCGCAACTTTTCTCTTGAATGTCGGTGGTTGGGAGGAGATTGTTTCGGTGGCTCGCCTCAAGCCCGCCCACGTGGATATAGATAGCCCGGTGGTGGTGGCTCAACGCCTGGCGTAGAGGTCATCTGCTGGCTGCTCCGGTTGCATCTGTTGTGCCTGTTTCCCCTGTGATTTTGCCAATTTCTGACTCTGTTCTGCCTGTACCGTCGGTTGTCCCTGCTCCTCTCGTTTCCACTCAGTCCAGTCGCCTCATTCAGCCTCCCGCTCGATTCCTTACCTCGGGTTCTGGGGGGGGGGGGGGGTCCTGTAGCGGTACCTAGTGGTGGCTTGGGGAAATGCGAACCCTCGCTATTGGCTGGCGCCATGGTGTGTTTTCGCGGGCATTTGCTCCTCAGTCAACAGCACTCCTCCCGTGCAGCAGGAGCTATTATATATTTGGCTGACCCAGCACGCGGTTTTCGAGTACTGCCTTTTGTTTGTTAATTCCAAATAAAACTTTGTTTTACTGAACCTGCCTGTCTCGCTAAAATACAAACATTCTCACCTGGGCTGCACTGTGCGATAAAAAAACTTTAACTCTGAAGCCCAACTTACAGACCATGCTACACATTGTAATCAACGACAAACCTTTGGGTTAATTGTCTAGCAGGGCCTGGAAGTCGAAGCGGTGATCGGCATTAAATAGAAGGCATCTTTTGGTTGCATCAAAAGTTCCATTTGCGACCGAGGCATTGTTGTAGCTAGTTGAGAAATTGTAATCAAATAAATGAGCCCAGCTATACAAAAGTACATGTTTTAAAAGTTACAATTGATTTCATCAATTTGGGCATAGCTCTGAATTGATCATTAACATTTATGGCCTTGATGAAATTCTGAATGGTTCCCCTTACCTTGGAGCCAAATAACTTGGAGACACTAAAAGGGGCAAGGCATAGAAATGTACTCTTCTAATGGGGCAAATAAAATTAGTATAAATGGTCATTAAGATTGGCATGGATGTGCTGGCCTGAAGTGTCATGTTCTCGTCTTCCCCTTTGCTCCATGCGCTATACTCGAGTTTGAACTGATTGTATGTATGTATGTATGGTTTATCTGATCTGTTTGGATAGGATACAAATATTTTTACTGTATCTTGGTACATGTAACAATAATAAACCTAAACTTTTTTTCTGTGCTGTATGACACTATGACTCATCGTAATTAAATTCAGTCATTATTTGATTAAAGTCGGTGATTAAATTCACCATTATCCTCAGTGCATTGGCATAGCTGTTGGCTGCTGGTGAGAGTGTATCAAGATCATTACATCAAACCTAACACAAAGCTCATGGTGCATTTGCAGCAATGATCTTTGCCTTAATCCTTGTGGGCTGCCTGCAGAGAACGCATTTGGCGACCAGTGCCAAAATCCTCAAGTTATTTTGCAGAATAAGCAAACCAAGATTCTTTCCCTCCCTAAACAATATCCTTCAGCATTTATGCCGTAATACACTCATATGTCACGGATGAGCAAGCAGCATGTCTGATACGAGCCTCCTAAAATGGTGAGGATAGGCCATAAAGCATCCTCCACAATAATTCTTAACAATGGTGCCCTGCGACGATGCATTCTCAGTCCCCTTCCTGTACTCCTCATGACTGTTCCATGAAATTCTGCTCTAGCTGCATCCACCTGCCGGTGGGTGCAGTGAGGGGTCGGTCGGACTGTCCGCCGGCAGGGTGTTGCAGCAAACGAGAGGGCGGACTGACGGAGCCGGAGTTATGGGGGTGCCATATGACGCTGAAAATTAATATCTTGAAAGTGCACTGCATTGCAGATGATCCAGAGGCAAACTTGCATTCATTATCTGATAATCAATATTTTAAAATATGGAATATCTGTATTTGAAAGCAAAATCATTTCATTAGAAAGTACTTGTAATTATTTGTTGGTTAGTGCAACTCATTAACTGGAAACTATCATTGGTATTTCCTGGGTCTGTAAGGGCACAGTCGTGTTTATTCATTTAATTATTGTGATATGTTGCCATTTCAAATTTTCAGCTATAATTGAGTGTGTAGAGACATGAGGCTACAATAACTTGTCATGTTCTGTTTTTAATGTAAACTTTTAAAGTTTTATTATCTAGCTTCCACGTACATTGCCATTAGCACATGCCACAGTGTTCCGATAACAGTGTTTAGATACTCTTTAGTATCATTAATGTGACCCACAACTTTGCTCCAGCTGCTGGGTTACATTAGTTGTTATTTATTTTCATGGTGAAAAGATATAAACAAGGGAGATTAGTTATGAGGATTAGATTTTTTAAATGAGCCATCAGCATATTTTATGCCTGAATTATTTCCAGAATTGTAAGTACCTTGTCCAGTGCTGCCCCATAGACCAAATGTATTTTTTGGGACACCCTTTAAAAAAAAATCCTGTTTCAGAACAGCACAGTTTGGGAAAGGCGACAGTCTGATTAGATTCCATTGTTTTCATGACATGCTCGAAGCCTGATATAAAGTTTCAGAGTTGGATGTTGAGTGAGACGAGGCATATAGACCTCAAGAACATCAAATGTGAGACATTGGCTGGTCCAAGCAACAACGTGGATGGGGATAATCATTGCAAGTGATGCACTGATAATTATTTGAACGTAAGGTATCTGTGAAGTATGAACACCAACATGAACCTGTTGAGCAGAATGGTCTGTTTTTTTCCCCATATTGATTCTATGGTGAAATCATTGGACAAAGTCAGCATGGATTTACGAAAGGTAAATCATGTCTGACGAATCTTATAGAATTTTTCGAGGATGTAACTAGTAGCGTGGATAGGGGTGAACCATTTGCGCAGTTAAGATCTTTGAAATGCAGGTTGAACACCAATTTTCGGCAACTAATGGTCACCCTTACAATCTGGGCAAAATTATGAGCGCTCAGTTGAAATTCCGTGAGCTGCCACAGACGACATCTATCAAACTTCCATCTTATCTAAATACTTTTAGAACTCTGTGTGGGTGTGTGTTATTTTACCGACGAAGGGTCGGAGCGAATTACGGGCCCCGCACAGCGGCAGCGGCGGCCGCGATAGCGGTTCCATCTCCTCCTCCTCCCGCACCCTGCCCGCCCTGATAGCGGCCGCTGCCTGCCACTCCGGCAATGGCACTTTCAAAACAAACCCTCTCGCACGTCGAGGCCAGAAAGAGGGAGGGAGGGGGAGGCCTCTTTCTGCCGTCTGAAGCAGCTGCACCAAAGATCTTGGAGCTGCACCGCTCGGCCCCGCACCTTGCTGTTGGCTGGCGGTGGTGAGGAGATCCCAACCGCCTCCCCCTTTGGTGGCGGCACTTGGCGGTGGACAGGGACGGCCAAGGCAGCGGGGCGATGTTGTCCAAGGAGCGCTGACCTTCCTCCCCATCTCTCTCTCTCTCTCTCTCTCTCTCTCTCTCTCTCTCTCTCTCTCTCTCTCTCTCTCTCTTTTTTAATCTGATGTGTACAAAGTGGATATCTTCATTGCTGTTCACAACAGGTACATCTAATCTGGTTGTCCGGTAATGCTGCGTTTTGACACCTTTAAACATATTACCAAAAGAACATTTGCTGCAGTTATGTCCTTTGGCCATCTCTTGTTATTTAATGTAATGTCAGATGGGTATAATTGGTTGTAACAGCTATTATCATAAAATGCCTTTAGAAATTTCCTTGCAACCTGTATATTTTGTTATGGATAAATTATGTGGGAAGCGAGAGTGTTTCTGTACCAATAGCAATAACAACCCATGCTATGGCCATGTCATGGTAATTTTCGGTCCTTCACTGAAAACATGCTTGCATCAATCTGTAGTTTGCATGGTTAAGCAAATATGTTACCATGATCCAGGATTTATTGACACAGGTTGATCATAAGCTGAATAATCCAACCACATTTTTGTTTGGAAGTGGAAAGAACTGATAGAAATTGCATTCATTGCAATGTGTAAAAAGAGTTGAGTATTATACTGTATTATAATTTTGCTGCATGTCATTGTGATATATATCATGTCTTGATTGGTGAATATGTTTAGTTTGTGACTTTATTTGAAGCAGAAATAATATGTGAATGCTTCATTGAGCACATTTCCGACTGGTAACTATGCACTTTGTCCGAACACATTATTGCACACGTCATGCAAACCATCTTAAATGACCACCTAAACTGTCATTTGGCAACCTAAAAAGCTGCCAAGGTTGCCAACAGCGAAAAAAAGTTAAGTGAGAGCCCTGATATGTAATATTTGGTGGCAATTGGGAAAGTACATTTCTATTAGTGGAATCAAGGGATATGGGGAAAAGGCAGGCACGGGTTATTGATTGGGGACAATCAGCCATGATCACAATGAATGGCGGTGTTGGCTCGCAGGGCCGAATGGCTTCCTCCTGCATCTATTTTCTATGTTTCTTCTATGTTACATGTGCCGACACCCGGTGACGTTAGTTATTGAAATACCATGTTTTAGAAAATAAATTTGTATTGAATAATGCATGAAGCACACATTTTAATGGCATTCTTGATGTATGCAGTGGCACCATGATGCTTAAATGGAACACCCAACCAGAATGGACCACAAAAATGGGCATAGTGTTTGGTGAAATATTCCCGTGCTATTTCCTTTTATTAAGGAGTTGCTATCAGTGTTATTTGATGAGATTAAAAGTATAGCTTAAAATATATGAAATTGGGCTGGCAACACTCATGGTTTTGTCTGTTATCAGCACCTGTTTATGCATGGGCCTAGGTATCTTACACATGCCAATTTTTTAAACCTATAGACGGGTTAAAATACGATGCAAGTTGAATGTATAATGCACAGAGAAAGTAGCTTACAAGCTGTGATAGCACATAACTCAAACTGAAGACAGCTGTGGAGTGTGTGCAGAAGAAACACGAGATGAGTAAAATGTAATAGTATATTTAAATAGTATTCATTTAATAATTTGAGATGCCTGTTTAATATAATGTACTCGCATAAAGTAGAGGAAGAAGATATATCAATTATTTCTTTGGATGCAGAGAAAGCATTTGATCAGGTAGTGGCAATACTTATATAAAGTACTGCAAAGATTTAACATGGGAGAGAATGTTATAACATGGGTAAAATTATTGTATGATAAACCGATGGCAAGAATTTTAACTAACAACATGTTATCTCAAAAATTTCAACTATCAAGGGGTAATAGGCAGGGATGTGCGTTATCACCCCTGCTATTTGCCCTTATGATAGAACCTCTGGCTGAAAGTATAAGAATTCATCCGAATATTCAGGGCTATAATACTAGGGACTCAAAGAATAAAATCTCATTATATGCAAACGATATACTTTTATATATTACAAAGTCACAAATGAGCATACTAAATTTATTAAATTTAATAGAGGAATTCGGGTCTTTTTCTGGATATAGAATAAACTGGAATAAAAGTGAAATCATGACATTAAAACCTCAAGAACCTACACACTTTTTGAAGTTCCCCTTTAAAATCGCAACAGAAAATTTTAAATACTTGGGTATTCAGATTACTAGAAAATATAAAGCATTATTCAAAGCTAATTTTATACCTTTATTAAATAAACATAATGCGCTGATTAAATTTTGGAAAACACTTCCTTTATCATTATTAGGTAGAATAAATGCAATAAAAATGATCTTCCTACCACAATTACTATACCTATTTCAGTCTATACTGGTGTAAATATACAAAAATATAAAAATAAAAAAATTAGACTCTAATATGACTAATTTTATTTGGGACTATAGATCACATAGAATTACAAAAAAAACACTTATGTAAACCAAAAGAGGTCAGGGGACTTTCACTTCCGAATTTTATGTATTATTACTGGGCAGTGCATATTAAGAATATAATTTATTGGTTGGATAGTTCTACCCAACAGACAGAATGGATAAAAATGGAGAAAGAGGATTGTCATCCTTGTAATATAGGAACGATCCTCTTCTCCCCGAAAAAACTGAATTAACACAATATATAAGAAGAACCAGAAGAACCGAATTATATACTAGACCAAGTGCAGACCCGTTGGGTCTGTTCCCCCAACGGGCGGTTGTGGGGGGGGGGGGGGGGAGGCGGCATGCAGCGTCACACACGCTAACTATCCCCCCCCCCCGCACTCACGCTAATTACCCCCCTTGATATTATATTAATATTATTAATTTGCTCCTTTTACCCCATAAACACCCAATCTACTGACGCATAGCCCCCAACTTGCAGTCACACCTAGAGACGGTGAGGGTAGAGAGAGAAGGGGCAGAGACAGAGTGAGAGACAGAGACACAGAGAGAGGGTCAAGAGGAGAGAGGGGGGTGGAGAGGAGAAGCAGAGGGAGGGTGGGTGAGGGGAGAGAGGGGGGAGAGGAAAGGGGAGAGAGAGGGTGTGCTGAGAGGGGAGGGGGAGAGGTGGGGAGCAGAGGGAGGGGGGGAGGGTAGAGGGAAAGGGGTAGGGGTGTGTGGAGGGGAGAGGGTTTAGGGGAGGAATGGTGGGGAGGGGGTGGAGGGGACAGAGAGGGGGGGAGAGGAGAGGGGGAGGGGGAGAGAGAGGAGGGAGAGAGAGGAGGGGGGGGGAGGAGAGGAGAGGAGGGGGGGGAGAGGAGAGGAGGGGGGGAGGAGAGGGGGGGGGGGAGAGGAGAGGAGGGGGGGAGAGGAGAGGAGGGGGGGGGAGAGAGAGGGGGGGAGGGGGGGAGGAGAGGAGGAGGGGGGGGAGAGGAGGAGAGGGGGGGGGGGGGGGGGAGAGGGGGGGGGGGGGAGAGGGGGGGGGGGGGGGGGAGAACCTAAAAAATATTTTAGAACCAAAAAAGATGTTCTGTAAGCATTGTAGAACCAAAAGAGACACTTTTTGCAAATATTTTAGAACCAAAAGAGACACTTTTTGCAAACATTTTAGAACCAATAGACACATTCTGCAAGCGTTTTAGAACCACTAGGGACACTTACATTTGAATAGACATGTGTTCAGTATTATTCACAGCTCAGAGAAACGTGACCCTCTGCCTTCCTCCAGCTTGCAGACACTGATTGAGGCACACCACTTCCTGGCTTTATAGTCCCTCCCCCCTGCCGCCAGCAGGGGCAGCAGAGAGAATGGGGAATTTTGTAAAATCATTAATATCTCTGTCATTTTTCATCGACGGGAAAAATCCTCAGCACACATATGGCAGAGGGGGGCTCTGAGCGAGGTGGCCAAAAATGACGGCTGTAGGTGGCGGCGTTCTCTCGGAAATCGCAGCACAGATGGCCAAAACTGGTCAAGAACAGACTTTCAGTAATATAGATAGAAGATAGAAGATGGTACAATAAGAATTTGGAAACAAATAAAATTATCTTTAAAATTAAGAAATTTATCATTGTTAATGCCAATTGCGAATAACCCTATATTAAACCATCTCTTATTGATAAAACATATAACCAATGAGAAAGTCTCGGAATTAGAAGGTACGAAATGGGAAACCTACTATCATTCCAACAATTACAATTAAAAGTTAAACTGAAAAACAACCGATATTTTAAATATCTTCAGATTTGCGATTTCATGAAAAAATATATACAAGGATATCAAAAAATAGCTACTGAATTATTGGAAGAAGCAATGAATATTGAAGCTGACTCACAAAAATTAATATCATATTTATATAATAATATTCTAAATATAGACCTACCATCGACAGAAGTACTTAGAGAAGAGTGGGAACGGGAACTAATGATAAAAATTACGAAGGTTACATGGGAAAAGTACCTGATATATATTCACAAATATTCGATTAATGTAAGACATAATCTAATTCAATTTAAAATTTTACATAGATTATATTATTCAAAAACAAGATTGAACAAATGTTATCCAAATATATCCCCCATTTGTGATAAATGTCTATCCCAAAACGCAACTATAACACACTCCTTAGTTACCTGCATAAAACTTTAGATTTTGGAGTGATATTTTCGAAATATTTACAAAATTATTCAAGATAAGAATGGAACCTAATACTGAAATGATTATATTTGGAGTAATGGAAGATGGGAAATTTATTTCCCAAAATTTATTTTTTGTGGTTTAATAATAGCAAAAAAATTAATACTTAAATTTTGGAAAAATACATCCATACCAACGCTTAAAATGTGGATTGCAAGTATGTTGGACACCACACATCTTGAGGCAATGCGATTCCTCCTAATGGATAAATCAGACCAATTCATAACGAGTTGGTCTCCATTTGTCGTCTTTTTGGTATCATATGGTGCAACACAATTGTAAAAACCAACTGTTTCAGGACTGGACGAGGGTTGGTCAAGATTATAAACAATGATCTCACCTTTTTTTTTTTATGTCTTATTCTCTTTTTTCTATTTTCTTTTTCTCAACTTTCTTCACTCATTCATCTTTTTTCTTTTTCTTCACGCACTATATATCAAAGATCTTATAGCGGAGCAAGATAGGCTACTCCTGCTAAATGCAATGGACTGACGTGTCGTACGCTATGGAGGGGATCATGGGCATTTTCCACGCCCATTTTAGCAACCTGAGCCTACCTAACCCGACCCGACTCGCACTGTAATCAATGTTGCGGGGCAACAGTTTGTGTGGGTCAGATTCATAAATCTGTCAGTTCAAACTTCTTGTCAAGAATAAAATTTGATTCTGGTAATTGTCTTTTTTAATGTTTTTTAAATCATTTCTTTTTAAATGGCTCACAAGCAGTGTTTGAGTTGATTTTGTAGTAACCGGAACCGACCCGACTCGCAGGGTGATTGACAGGGGGGACTTTTTGTGCGTCATTATAGGGTTAGATTCATAATTCAATTAGTTCATAATTCTGTTGATTCTTGTTAAGGAATAAAATGTTTATAAACACACATACATGAAAATTATATAAATGTATATAACACACACAATTATATTTCTTCTAAACCAATAATGAACTTTATTTCAGACTAGACAAGGGACATTAAATAAGAAACATTGTAAATAAGAAACATTGTCTTGGGGCACTCTCTCTCCCCGCTGCCCCGGGCCCCGCACTCCTTCTCCCCCGCTGCCCCGCACTCTCTCTCCCCGCTGCCCCGGGCCCCGCACTCTCTCTCTCCCCGCTGCCCCGGGCCCCGCACTCTCTCTCCCCGCTGCCCCGGGCCCCGCACTCTCTCTCCCCGCTGCCCCGGGCCCCGCACTCTCTCTCCCCGCTGCCCCGGGCCCCGCACTCTCTCTCCCCGCTGCCCCGCACTCTCTCTCCCCGCTGCCCCGGGCCCCGCACTCCTTCTCCCCCGCTGCCCCGCACTCTCTCTCCCCGCTGCCCCGGGCCCCGCACTCCTTCTCCCCGCTGCCCCGCACTCTCTCTCCCCGCTGCCCCGGGCCCCGCACTCTCTCTCCCCGCTGCCCCGGGCCCCGCACTCCTTCTCCTCGCTGCGGATCCAATCTTTGGCCGGAAGCAAGAAGGCGGGAGCAAGAAAGCGGAGCAAGATGGCGGAACAAGATGGCGGAGTCAGCTTGCTAAAATGTGTCCTGTAATCACCCATGAAACCGCCCATGAGCGCACCTCACGTTTGCGTGAGAGTAACCTATCTTGCTTCGCTCTAAGATCTTTGCTATATATCTCACGTCTTTCTATCCTTTACAATCTAATTTATTTTTCTTCTAATCTTTCTTTAATATAACAAAAAAAGAAGAAGCTGTACATAAAATGTATTATGAAGATATATATTAGGCACTTTGGTGCCTAATATATACTTCTAATAAAATAAAATATTTTTTAAAAAAAATAATTGTATTCATAAAATTTTAATAGTATTAAAATTTCATTGTGATATAATAAAACTAACTGAATAGTATAGATAAGCACCTTCTTGCTAATAATTTATTGCTGAGTGAGGTGAATTAGATTTAACCTCTGACAGGGCTTTGTTGACAGAACATTTGCTGAATGGGCAACTGGAATAATATGAATAAATTGAATTGCTAAATGTGTTTTGTAAAGCAAGTCATGCTTTTTGCAGGAATAGTTCACAAATGTAATATATCCTAGAGCTGCTGCCTCACAGCACCTGAGAACTGGCTTCGATCCTAACTAAGCGTGCTATCTGTGTGGAATTTGTACGTTCTCCCTGTGACCATGTGGGTTTTCTCTGGGTGCTCTGGTTTTTACTCACATTCCAAAAACGTGCATGTTTGTAGATTAATTGGCTTCTGTAAATTGCCCCTAGTTTGTAGGATGCAAAGGTGGGACAACATAGAACTAGTGTACAAGTGATCGATGATTGGAATGGCCAAAGGGCTTGCTTCCACGCTAATTGTCTAAACTAAACAGAATATATGTGACATTAGCTGCCAGGAAAGCAGCTAATTTTAAAGTGGTCGTACAGTATTTACAGGCTAATTCCTAGTTTATCATTTCAGCCTGCTCATCCTCATCATCTATGCATTTTGGTCTGTTTTATCATTCTGTAAAGTTCACTTTATCTAAACAGAGGACGATTTTGCTGGTGTTATCTTGTTGGCTGCCTCAAATAGTTTTGTTGTGGTCATGGGTGGTCTTACAAGGTTATTCTTGAGCTGGAGGATGGTAACAGCAAGGGAAGCAGAAGAAAACGCAATTGCCGTAAGAGAAACATGGATGAGGAGGCAGCAGTGGCTCTTGAGGGAGCATATCTTCAACAAAAATGATTACTGAGGTGCGGAGCCTTCTTTTCACCAAGGAAGCTACTATTAATTCTGTCACCTGCTGTACCCACAACTCTTGTCTTGTACAACTTATATTCAAAACTGCTATGATGCTGAAACATTGTACTTTTATGCCATGTGCACTGAAAATCTTGAAGGAGATAACATCAGTAGTACTTCACACTGCAATGTTGTTTAAGGGCAATCACCAAAGCTATTAATTGCAAAAGGGTGTGGACCCAGTCTGAAGATGGGTTTCGACCCGAAACGTTGCCTATTTCCTTCGCTCCATAGATGCTGCCTCACCCACTGAGTTTCTCCAGCATTTTTGACTACCGTGGATAAACAGCTGTTCTGCTGTTTTCAATTTGGTTCATTGCAATAATGCAATTATGAATAAATGCATTTATCGATTAAAGGAAAATCAGCATTTTATAGCTAAGAACATAAACAGTAGAATATTGTATCTATTTAACCTCATGTCTTCTCCTTTTATCTTGCAACAATATATCCATTAATTTATCACAGCATGGTAGGCCTAAGATAATTTCGGGTTTCGGCCCGAAACGTTGCCTATTTCCTTCGCTCCATAGATGCTGCTGCACCCGCTGAGTTTCTCCAGCTTTTTTGTGTAACCTAAGATAATTTCTCTTGTGCTAAAAAAACATCAATTTACAAAATCAGGAATTAAAAATTGAGAGACACAAGAGATTGCAACTGCTGGAAGCTTAAGCAAAAGAACAAAGTGCTGGAGGGGCTCAGCAGGCCACTCAAAATCTGTGGAGGGAGATGGACAGTGTCAGGATCTTTCTTCAGATCGATGGAGCAGAGGAGAGAGGTTATTCAGGTTGATGGGTGGGTGGATGCAGATAATAACATGGGGTGCAGTTGAAGTAGAGACAAAAGGGTGTGGCAGATGTGGCATCAGATAAGGAATACGCAGAGTTAGAGGGAAGGGTAATGGGTGGGAGGGGTGAATGGGGATGAAGAAAGGAAGATGTGGAATGCAGTGGAGTGGAAACGGGGTATTTGTGAACGAGCAGCAAGGCCACGTTGAGAGCAGTGAATGCAAGTGGTGGGATTGAAGAGAGAGAGAGAGAGAGAGATCATTTTGAAGATGGCATAATTGTTGGAAAAGAATGTGGTGGGTGTGGAGGCTGTTGAAGACTAGGCAGTCACGGTGGCGCAGCGGTAGAGTTGCTGCCTTCCAGCTAATACAGCGGCAGAGACCCGGGTTCGATCGCGACTATTGGTGCCGTCTGTACGGAGTTTGCACGTTTTCCCCTGGACATGCATGGATTTTCTCTGAGATCTTCGGTTTCCTCCCACACTCCAAATACGTACAGGTTTGTAGGTTAATTGGCTTGGTAAATGTAAAAATTGTCCCTAGACAATTCTTGCTCTGGGCAATTTGCTTTCACTTTCACACCTATTTTTTAAATACTGCACGGTCCTTTGGTTTGTTCCTCTAAGTCAGTAATATGAATTGTAAATAATTGAGATTCCAGCAATAATCCCCTTTGGACTCTGTTAAATTTCAACCTGCCAAATTGAAATGGACTTATTCCAGTTCTGTTTTCTTCAGAAATTTCTGTTTATTTCAGATAGCTCTTGCTTTCTCTCTCTCCATCCCCTTCCCTTTCCCAGTTCTCCCACTAGTCTTACTGTCTCCGACTATATTCTATCTTTGACCCGCTTGCTCCCATGACATCAGTCTGAAGAAGGGTCTCGACCCGAAACGTCACCCATTCCTCCTCTCCAGAGATGCTGCCTCACCCTCTGAGTTACTTCAGCATTTTGGTGTCTACCTTTTGTTTTATACATGTTCTCCAGTCCTCTCTTCCAGTCTGTAGATGCGTCCAGACCCAAAACATTGTCTGTCCACTTCTCTCCATGGATGCTCTTGACCCATAGAAATCCTCCAACAGTTTGATAATTTTTTTCGCTCCAGTTTCCAGCATCTGGAGTCGCCTGTCCCCACGTTTACATGCTAATGTATAACTCTCAATACTAGGAATTCTTCACGTGCAATTAGCTTTTGTGCCCCCTTTTCAAATGCCCTTTGGAAATACACACCTACTTAGCCTTCCCCTGCCTCGCTCTCCCACAGCCTCCACGCCTTGCTCACCCAACCCTCCCTGTCACAATTACTCATATGCTAGTTCTATCTTACACACTAGGGACAATTTCCACGAGCCAAATAAACTATAAACCTGCACATCTTTAGAATGAGGGAGGAAACCAGAACACCCAGCGAAAACCCACAGTCACAGGGAGAATGTAAAAATTCTGTACAGACAGCGCCCTCTGTCAGGATTGAACTTGGGTGACTGACAATGTTAAGTAGCAACTCTGCGCCATTTTGTCGCCTTAAATATTAATGTTGTTGTAAGCATAAAAGCTGCAGGTACTGTAGTGATGAAGTGTAGTTAAATCAAAACACTTACTGTTTCTTTCCTGCTGAACACTTCCAGTAATGTGTATTTCTTTTGGATTTCCAGCATCTGCAGTTTTATTTTTGCTCCCTATAATGGGAGAGGGTTTGTTGCCTAATGAGGGAAGGTTAAGTGTGCAGGGCACAGTGTGGAAATTGAGCAAACAACTTTGGGAGAATCTAGATCTAGGATCAGTATTTAAATACAAAGGGTAATGTATTAAAGCAAAAATAAGACAAAATATTTCCCTCAAAGGTTCATGACCTTTGGATCTCTTTTTCTCAGAGGTCATTGGAAGTGTGGTCTGAATATTTTTAAGGCAGTGGTAAACAGATACTTGATAGCCAAAGGGGTGAAAGGTTAATATGGGTAGACAGTTGAAGTTACAATGATATCAGCTTTGATCTTATTGAATAGTGGAACAAGCTCTTGATTTAATAGTCTATGAATGTATAACTATCTTGTAGACAAAAAGAGCAAATTTACAAAAAGCTTAATTGTGACATTCTGTATGGAAAGAGTGATTATTTAGAAATGAGTTAGAAGGATAAGAATTCGTTTTTTTTGCTGTGAGGTGATTTTGGTCTAGGTGGTTTGTAACTGACTTTCATAGTCAATACACAAATGGGTGAATCCGAATGGAGAAAGTTTGTGTTATCGCAGTGGATGTACTATGATAAGGTAGGTTGTGGGCATGTTGTCAGAGCTGTATAAATAGAAGGTCTTTATATCTACTGATCTGAACCTGATATTTGTTTTTTCTTTGTGGTTGACTTTGGGATTGGGTAGCAAAACAAGGTTGTTTTGTTCAGAGATACCATGCACCAATTTAAATATTCTACTAAATCTAGTTTGTCAATATTGGGTTGGATAATGATTAACTGGAGTATAATTATTGGCTTTATCGTTATGAAGTCTATAAAAACCATTGTTGAAATCAAATGGGTTCTCGTTTACATTGGAGAAAAAAATAAGCAGATTGTGTGATCACCGCTGAGCGCCTGTGCTTTGTCTACAAGGTGATGCTGAGCTTTCTGTGGGCTGCCACTTTAATTCTCCATCCAGCTCCGACTCTGACCTCTTTGTGTGGCCTCCTGCACTGTTACTGTGAGGCTCGAAATAAGCTTGAGGACCAGCACCTCATTTTCTACCTGACATGTTCCAACCTTCTGGACTCATTATTAAGTTCTACAACTTCAGATCAGTTGACATTGGGTCAGTTTGCTTTTCCACTTTTTTTTTACCTCCCTGGAAGTAGACTTGTGGGGATATTTTCCTGCATTCTAGAAACTTCTACATTATTTTATGTTCCATTGTCTGTGTTCTTGGTCTCACTCATTGACAAAATAACCTTCTTTTCAGCTTTCCCCATGGTCATCCTAGTTTTAGCCTATCGGAGAATTCCCCATTTTGGTTTCAAGCTTTTCTCTCTTTCCTAGTTCTGATGTAGGGTCTTTAACCTTCAAGACTATTTCAAATACACCATGTCAAACACTTTTCATTGCTCAGCTTATTTGAAAAGAGCTTCTTAATGAGCACTATTTATCTTTTAAGAAATCCTTACTGTTTTTTCTTAATCAATCTACATTTGTCCAGATGGCTGTCCTTGGTTTTTGTTTCTTAAAGCTATCCCCCACCACGTTAAGCTGATGGATCTGTAATTTATCCTTGTACCTTTTTGGAATATGGCTATTAAGATAGGAGCAGAATTAGGCCATTCAGCCCATCGTGTCTACTCTGCCATTCAATCATGGCTGATTTATTTTCCCCTTTCAACACCATTCTCTTGCCTTCTCCATGTAACCTTTGATGCCTAATCAAAAACCTATCAATCTCGGTCTTAAAAATACCAAATGTCTTGGCCTCCACAGCCATCTGTGGCAATAAATTCTACCCTAAGGGAATAACATTTGTGGTAGCATTTGTGGTTTAGTATCAATCATGTATCTGCAAATGTTCAGATGATTACAGCCAATTATTCTGCATTTCATATCCTTGGCAACAAATTATGATAGCAGTGTTTGGCTGCATTTGTAAATCTTGAAACTGAAGTACTCCATGCCTGCATGAAGCAAGCCTTTCCTGCATTCAATATGATCATGGCTAATATGATCCATGCCTAATCTGCTCTTCTGAGCCAGTTCCTCACAATTCCAAGATCTGGCAAATATGTATCTACTGCCGCTTTAAACGATTTATAAATCAAGAGATTCACTACCTTCTCAGGGAAGAGGTTTCAATGTACCTTAGTTTTGAATGACTGCCCCAAACCGTGTAAGTCCTTTTGTTTGAGATTCTCCCAGTAGTGGAAGTATCTCGACATGCACTCTGTCATTCTTGTATGTTGTTAAACTGTTGTTTGTTATTTATATATTAACTATTTGGATGTGAATGTAGGTAGCGTGATTAGGAATTTGGACAGTGAAAAGGTTCATCTCAGAATACGAGCTTTTGATCAATTGGGCCAACGGGCCAAGGAATGGCAATGTTGCATTTTGACAAGAAACTAGGGCAAGCCTTGTGCAGTAAATGGTTGGGCCTTGGGGATTGTTGCATAGCAGAGAGATCTATGGGTGCAGATGCAGTTTATGAGAAATAGAGACACAGGTAGAGAGGTTGGTGCCAGGATAACAGCCTCCTCTTGAACATCAAAAAAACGAAGGAGCTGATCATGGACTTTAGGAGGGCACATCATCCGAGGACGTACACTCCATTGAGGATAAATGGGGATCCTGTGGATAGGGTAAACTGTTTTAAATATCTGGGAGTCCACATCTCTGAGGATATGACATGGGCATCACACGCCTCAGCACTCGTGAGTAAGGCAAGGCAGCGCCTTTACCACCTCAGGCAATTGAGGAAATTCAGAGTGTCTCCGAGGATCCTCCAGTGCTTCTACGCAGCGGCGGTGGAAAGCATCTTGTCCGGGAACATTACCATCTGGTTTGGGAATTGCTCTGCCAAGGACAAGAAGGCTCTGCAGAGAGTAGTGCGTTCGGCCGAACGCACTATGGGAACTTCACTCACCCCCCTGCAGGAACTATACAACAGGAGGTGCAACTCCAGAGCAAATAAAATCATGGGAGACCCCTTCCACCCCTGCAACGGACTGTTCCAGCTGCTACGGTCAGGCAAACGCCTCCGTTGCCATGCGGTGAGAACGGAGAGGTTGAGAAGGAGTTTCTTCCCAGAGGCAATTCGGACTGTAAACGCCTATCTCACCAGGGACTAACTCTACAGAACGTTTTTCCTTCCATTATTTATTATGTAAAAGAATATGTGTGTTATGATTGTGTTTATAATTTGTTTGGTTGTTTTGTTGTTTGTCTTTTGCACAAAAGTCCGCGAGCATTGCCACTTTCATTTCACTGCACATCTCGTATGTGTATGTGACAAATAAACTTAACTTGACTTGACTTGACTTGGTGAAGAAGGCATTTGGTGTGTTTGCTTTTATCTGTCAGTGTATTGAGTGCAGAAGTTGGGACATGTTAAAGCTGTAGAAGATGTTGTTAAGTTTAAATTTGAAGTATTATGTGCAATTATGGTCGCCATTCAATAAACAGAAAGTAATTAAACTGGAGAGGGTGCAAAAAAGATTGAAGAGGATGTTACCTGCTATGGAAGGTTTGACATAAGGAGAGGCTTCATAGGCTAGGTCTTTTTTTCCCTGAGAGCTACGGAGGCTGATGTTTATGACATCACGAGTGACATAGATAAGGAGAATAGTCCCAGTCTTTTTCCTAGCACTGGAGTTAAAACCAGATGGCATAGGTTTAATGGAGACATGACTAATAGACAATGCTGGAATCTTATATAGAACACAAGTGCTGGAGTAACTCAACAGGTCAGGCGGCATCTCTGGTAGACATGGATGGATGATGTTTTGGGTTGGAACCCTTCCAACCCGAAATGTTGCCTGTTCATGTCGTCTAGAGATTCTGCCTAACTCCAGCACTTCGTGTTCCTGGCATTGGTTTAACATGAGAGGCGAAAGATTTAATAGGCGCAATCACTTGATTGTCATGCCTTCTTGCTGCACTTCCACCAGAAGCAGAGTACAGATCCTCCCCAGGTTACACCGAGTTCCCTTAATTGGAACTGTTCATAATCTGAACAGTTTGTAAGATGGAAATGCGGCCACGCGGCAATATATTGAAATAGATTATAGACATTCTTATAACCGAGGGTCTTCTTCTTCTTTCGTGTCCATCATCTATGTTTCAACTGTTCGGGCTCTTGCACAGTGGACAGCCTTCTCGTTTGCCACTGGTAGATCTTCCAGGCAGCATTGTTCACCAAGAAGTGGGCATCTTAGTAGGTGTGGCATGGATTGTACAGATGTTCCACATTCACATTCTGTGTCTGTCGCATCTGCACAGCCCCATTTGCTCATATTGGTCTTGCATCGGCCCATTCTTGTACAAAACCTTTTGAGGGACTCCCTGGTCATCCAGTCACACCAGTGATCAGGTGATAGCTGTTCCTTGGTTGGGATTGGCATTTTTACGTGGTGGTGGTTTTCACTGCTTTTAGACAATAGACAATAGGTGCAGGAGTAGGCCATTCGGCCCTTCGAGCCAGCACCGCCATTCAATGTGATCATGGCTGATCATCCCCAATCAGTACCCTGTTCCTGCCTTCTCCCCATATCCCCTGACTCCGCTATCTTTAAATTTTCCCATAAGGCTAGTCTGGTTGCTTGAGGAGACTGTGACAGTGGCTGGACTGTGTGAAGGAAGCCCTTCCTCAACTTCAGCTGTTTTATGGCTGGGTGATTGGAGTGACTGGAATGGCGGGTGTCCCCAACTTGCCTACTACGTTCAGTTTTACCGGCAACTGATCTGCGGATACCTCGTGGAACAATACCGGCCAAGACATGCAAGCTATCCACATCCATTGGTTTTAGGCAGCCAGTAATGCATCTGCAGCTGTCATTAAGGGCGGCATCAACTTTCTTCACATGAGATGATCTCTCCCAAACAACACAAGCATTCTCCGCAGCAGAGTAGCACAGCGCAAGAGCAGTTGACCGCAGTGTGGATGGTCAGTATGGGAAGTGGAGTTGAAATGGTTGGCAACCAGGAGATTCCGTTGGCCTAGGCGGAGGAAGTGTAAAGGGCCTGTCCCATTTAGGAGACCTCCACAGCAATCTCTGAAGACCTTGCCCGCCACCCGTGGTCGCTGCAAGTCGCCACGAGGTCACAGGAGGTTTTGGTCACTCTCCCTAATGATCGAAAGTGGTTTCCGTGTGGTCGAGGAAGTTAATAAAGTCCATAATTTCTGCACAGGTGCTGGAGGTAGCCCCAATACAATCGTTGATGTAGCAGAGAAAGATTTGGAGGATAGGGCAGCGTACGCCTGGAATAAGTACTGTTCGACATACCCGACAAAAAGGCAGGTATAGCTTGGGCCCATGCGAGTGCCCATGCTCACGCCTTTGATCTGGAGAAAGTGGGAGTAGTTGAGGGTGAGCACAAATTCCAATAGGTGGAGGAGAGTGTTAGTAGGGGGAGATTAGTTGAGTGTTTCTTTGAGGAATAAACAAAGGGACTTAAGGCCCTCCTGGTTTAGAGGGACTGAATGTCCATGGTAAGGATGAGTAATTGAAAATTGTTAAGAGTTGAAGGGTGTGCGAGATATCCTGGACATAGGTGAGAAGGGATTGGACAAGGGAGGATAGGATTGAATAAGGAATGTGGAGATGAGCTCTGTGGGGCAGGAGCAAGTGGAAACAATGGGTCTTTCTGCTTGTGAAATTTTGGGAGGAGGTAGGTGCGTGCTGTGCGGGGCTAGGGAACGATGAGGTTGGATGCTGTGGAGATGCACCATCTGGCCTTGTCCTTTCAGGTTAGACAGAAGTTCTCATGTATCACCTCCAACTGCTTCTACTGCATCCGGTGTTCCCGATATGGGCTCCTGTACATTGACGAGACCAAACGTAGACTCAGCGAACATTTCGCTGCACACTTACCCTTGGTTCAGCTGGGCCTATGGAATCTCCCGGTTACCAACCATTTCATAGAAACATAGAAACATAGAAATTAGGTGCAGGAGTAGGCCATTCGGCCCTTCGAGCCTGCACCGCCATTCAATATGATCATGGCTGATCATCCAACTCAGTATCCCGTACCTGCCTTCTCTCCATACCCTCTGATCCCCTTAGTCACAAGGGCCACATGTAACTCCCTCTTAAATATAGCCAATGAACTGGCCTCAACTACCCTCTGTGGCAGAGAGTTCCAGAGATTCACCACTCTCTGTGTGAATTTTTTTTTTCTCATCTCGGTTTTAAAGGATTTCCCCCTTATCCTTAAGCTGTGACCCCTTGTCCTGGACTTCCCCAACATCGGGAACAATCTTCCTGCATCTAGCCTATCCAACCCCTTAAGAATTTTGTAAGTTTCTATAAGATCCCCTCTCAATCTCCTAAATTCTAGAGAGTATAAACCAAGTCTATCCAGTCTTTCTTCATAAGACAGTCCTGACATCCCAGGAATCAGTCTGGTGAACCTTCTCTGCACTCCCTCTATGGCAATAATGTCCTTCCTCAGATTTGGAGACCAAAACTATACGCAATACTCCAGGTGTGGTCTCACCAAGACCCTGTACAACTGCAGTAGAACCTCCCTGCTCTTATACTCAAATCCTTTTCAACTCGGCTTCCCATTCCCATGCTGTCCTTTCTGTCCTGGGCCTCCTCTATTGACAGAGTGAGAACACACGGAAATTGGAGGAACAGCGCTACATATTTTGCTTGGGTAACTTACAACCCAGCAGTATGAATGTTGAATTCTCTCATTTTAAGTAACTTCTAGTTACACTCCACTCCCTTCCCCCTCTGTCCTTGCCCCCTTCCTCCACCCTAGTCAATTTGCCAGTCCCACTGTTCTCCATTGTTTCTCTCTTGAGATCACACCTTCCTTAGCCAACAATGGACCTCCAGGCACCACCCTGCCTGAGGTCATTTGTGGCTGGCCCTGATTGATCATGGTCGTTTCTCATCTGCAGGTCTCCACCTCCCTCCTCCCCACTCCCTATTTTCGGTCTGAAGAAAGGTCCTGAAGAAACGTCACCCATCTTTTTTCACCAAAGATAATGCTGAGTTACGCTCGCACTTTGTGTCTATCATTGGTGTCTGCATTTGCATTTTATTTCTAAATTCTCCAACCCTCCCCCAAGTCTATATAGTGCAGAGCTTATTTGATGTTTAATAGGCAGATGGTTATTGGGAAGAAGCTGCTCCTGAACCTGGATGTTACCTTTCTCAGGATCCTAGACGGAATTCCCAATGGCAGGAAAGAAATGAAAGTGTGGCAGTGGTTTGGGTCTGATGATGCTGGCTGCCTTTTTGAGGCAGCGATTCTTGTATATCCATTCGATGGTGGGAGGTCAGTATACGTGATGGACTGCACAGTGTTTATTTTTTGGAATCTTCTTTCTTGGGCATTGGAGGTGCCGAGCCATGTGTGACGCAACCGTTTGGCAATTTGAAGCATTAAATGTCTGTTTGGGTTAGCTGTCCACTGGTGATGGACATCTATGAAAATTATGGGGACACACTTCAGGTTTAACTTATTAGGTACGCAGTAATATATAACTTTTGACGAAAATCTTTCCACCCCCTTCCCTTAATAATTTGACATTTTGTTTCAGTCAAAAATGAGTGCACCTACAGATATACACTATTTAACTGCACATGAATCATTTAGGTTTTATTTGCAATTATGTAGCCTTTGTTTTAATGAAAAACATATTCATAAATTTTTGGGAAGGACGGAAATATCAGCCATATCAGAAATATTCTTAAATGGAAAAGAAGTCAGACATTGACAGAAGAGCTTGCTAGAGTCTTTGAGACTCAATCCCCAAAGATTCTGTCATCGGATAAAACAGACTCTTGGCAGATGTCCATTAAGAGGTGGAAGGAAAGGTGAAACATTGTTGAAAGAATTAGAGCAGGAAATGTGGAGAGGTCATGCGGGTTTCTTTTGTTTTTCAGACAGCTGGTGAGAGACTCCACTTGCTGTAGAGAGTAGTTGCATTATTCTTGACATGCGGGCTTGCACGTTGCCACCGTGAACTGTTGATGGACGGGACATTAGTTGCTGTAATGATCTTTAAGCTAGAGGTATTTAAGAATTAAAACTTTTGACCTGCAACATCACTTCCTCCCAAAGTGATATTTATATTAAGATTTATCTGTCATGGGAAATGAAATATTTGAAATTGGAAAAGATCCTGTGAATTACTTGTTAACTTTGTAAAAACTAAAGTAACTGCGTGTCCTGGAATTCCCCACTCCCATGGGATTTTTCAAGCTTTGTTAAAATTCCTGAAATGTCAACTGTGGGGTTACTGGAAATTCCAAGTGCTGCACTTTTTCACTGCAGCTTCCAAAGACAAACAACATGAGTTCTGAATTTTGTTCTAGGGTTTACAGGAATTTACAAAATTAAGTTACTTTTTAAGTGTCAGCCAGTTTTGCAGATTTAGTAATTCCTTTGTTTCCTTATTTGAAAGTTAAATTAGCTGAGGGTGATTTTCGAGGGGGAAACAAAAGAGGTGAAGGAGTGGCGTTACTAATCAGGGATACTGACATGGCATAACTCAGAGAGGACATGCATTTGCCCACAGTGATATGGGTGGAGCAAAGAGAGAGGTGCAAACACTTTAATGGGATTGTACTATAGGCTGCCCATTAGCAAGCAGAAGCTAGACGAACAGATATGTAGAAGTTTACTGAAAGATGCCAAAGCAACAGAGATCTCCTAGTAGGTGACTTTACCTTCCCCAATATTGACTGGGACGTGCTCAGTGCCAAAGGCTTAGATAAGGCAGAATTTATAAGGTGTATCCAAGAGGGTTTCTTGAAACAGTATGTGGATAGTATAAAATTATTAAGGGATTGGACACGCTAGATGTAGGAAATAGAACCAGGGGCCACAGTTTAAGGCTAAGGGGTAGGCCATTTAGAACTGAGATGAGGAAAAACGTTTTCACCCAGAGAGTTGTGAATTTATGGAATTCTCTGCCTCAGAGTTCACTGGATACATTCAAAAGAGAGTTAGATAGAGCTCTTAGGGCTAGCGGAATCAAAGGATATGGGGAGAAGCCAGGAACGGGTACTGATTGTGGATGATCAGCCATGATCACATTGAATGGTGGTGTTGGCTTGAAGGGCCGAATGGCCTACTTCTGCGCCTATTTTCTATGTATCTATGTAGTCCAACCTGAGAAGGGAATATACTACATCTTGTGTCGGGAAATGAGCCTGACCAGGTGACTGTTTTATAAATTGGAAGAAGATTTTGGGGATATCCCCAAGCTCCAAAGGTTTTAATATTGTTTTGAATATGGAGAAGGCTGGACCTTGTGGGAAGATACTAAATTGGAGTAAGGCAAATTACAATGTTATTAGACAGGAGCTTGGGAGGGTACACTGGGAGCAGCTGTTATTGGATAAGTCTACATCTGACACGTGGGTGTTGTTTAAAGGGCAGCTGATCTAAGTTCAGAACCACATGTGAGAAGGAGGGATGAAGATGGCAATGTAAGGGAATTTTCAATTACCAAAGAGGTTGTAAATTTGTCCAAAATAAAAGTTCATGCAGGGTTTAGGTGCGGCACAATGGCGTAGCAGTAGAGTTGCTGCCTTACAGCGCCAGAGACCTGGGTTCAATCCTCATTATGGGTGCTGTCTGTACAGAGTTTGTACCTTCTCCCTGTGACCACATGGTTTTACTCCAGGTACTTCAGATTCCTCCCACACTCCAAAGATCTACAGGTTTGTCAGTTAATTGGCTTCTGTAAATTGTCCATAGTGTGTAGGACAGTGCTCGTGTACGGGGTGATCGGCGTGGACTAAATGGGCCAAAGGGCCTGGTTCCACGCTGTATCTCTAAACATCAAACAGGGTCTTTGAGGAATATAAAGAAAAGAGTAAAGAATTTAACTGGGCAATTAGAAGGGCCAAAGAGGGCCACAAAATGGCTTTGGCGAGTAGATTACAGAAAATGCTAAGGCATTTTATACCTATACTAGACTTAGTGGGACCAGCATCAAACGGGAGGGCTGGTACCCCAATGCAATATTCCACCTCTCCACCAATTCCAATATTGGTGGCCAGTGGGGGGTACTTTCTGGAGCGCTAGTATGGGTGTTGTGGGCTGAAGGGACTGGTTTTCAGAGGTCTAGTATGGTCATTGTGGACCGAATGGATTCTTGGTCTGGCGGCTCAGTCACTCAAGCCTGTTGTGCTGGCAGCTCACTCACTCACGGCTGGTGTGCTGGCAGTTGATTCACGGCTATTCCTTGAAATTCAATTTCAAGCCGGGTGCAAGGCCATCAAATTTAAGTGCACTTTCTTACCGCTTCAAGCAGGGTGCAAGGCCACTAAAAACAGCAAGTCGTGACTTCTCCCTCCTCCATCTTGCAGAGACTGAGCCATGCCCACACTTCTGGGTTTTATAGTCCCTCCACACCTCCCACCAGAAGGGGCGTGGCCTTCATGGCGTGATTGACAGGAGAGAGAATCTCAACATTTTTTTAAACACTAATAACTCTTTTATTTTTCATCGATGGGAAAATTCCTCTTGTCCTGCGCAGCGGAGGGGGACTCTGAGTGAGATGGCCAAAAATCACAGCCGTAAGTGGCAGCGTTTTTTCTAAAATCAATATAAAGAACAACAGGAAGTAGTCAAGATCAGACTTTTAGTAATATAGATTTAAAACAAGAGGGTAACCAGGGAGAAATAGGACTGCTTATGGATAAAGGAGGGAATTTGTGTTTGGAGTTGGGAGATGTAGGTGAGGTACTAAACTAGGACTGCATCTGTTTTCATCAAGGAGAAGGACATTGAGGACAGTGAGATCAGTATGGAGATATTAATATGCATTGGGAGTTTGAGATTAACGAGGAGATGTTGGGAAGCATTAAAATGGATAAATCACAGGACCCAATGGGATCTATCTCAGATTATTGAGAGAGGCAAGAGACGAGATTGCGGGGGTCTTAATGACGATTTTTGCGTCTTCTCTGGTCATGGGCGAGGTCTTGCAGGTTTTGAGAAGTGATATTATTACTCTTTAGGCAGATAAGAATTAGTTTTGGCATCATAGGTAGACAAAAATGCTGGAGAAACTCAGCGGGTAAGGCAGCATCTATGGAGGGAAGGAATAAGTGACATTTCGGGTCAAGACCCTTCTTCAGACAAGTTCGGCACAGACATTGTGGGCCGAAGGCTTGTTCTTGTTCTCCAATGTTCTATCAAGGACAAGATTTTAAAATGATTTTGAAGGTGTGAATGGATTAATTGAATGTGCTCACCACAGATGAGCATGTACAGGACAAGGGGTCACAGTTTAAGGATAAGGGGGAAATCCTTCAGGACCGAGATGAGAAAAACATTTTTCACGCAGAGAGTGGTGAGTCTCTGGAACTCTCTGCCACAGAAGGTAGTTGAGGCCAGTTCATTGGCTATATTGAAGAGGGAGGGAGATGTGGCCCTTGTGGCAAAAGGGATCAGGGGGTATGGAGAGAAGGCAGGTACAGGATACTGAGTTGGATGATCAGCCATGATCATATTGAATGGCAGTGCAGGCTCGAAGGGCCGAATGGCCTACTCCTGCACCTATTTTCTATGTTTCTATGTTTAATCAGTGAGTGCTATGTAATTTTCAAAGCCACCAAACAGGTTAAAGCACTATAATTATTGAAATTCCTTTGACATGTAATTACTACTGTGTAGGAAATTAAACAGGTAATTTTTATAGAGCTGGGCTTGGAATAAATGGCATCTTAAACAGTGCATCAAAGAAAGTTCATGATATCATGGATGACCATTTATCCCATCAAGTACATATCAGAGTACTTTTAAAGTATGTTGTTTGTTTCAGGCAGTGTTTCAGAGATCTTCCCATCCTCTGGGTTAAAATCATTTCCCGCGTCTGTCCTCTAATTCGTCTATCAATTACATCAAGTCTCATCCCCTTGGTTTTTGACCCCTCTAAGGGAAATAGTTCTTCTAATTTACTCTATCTAGGTCTCTCATAATTTTAGTCAAATCAATTATATCTTCCTACAGCCTCTTTTGTTACAAAGAAAACTGTCCTAGCTAATGTAATTTTCCATTATGACTACAATTTTCAGCTCCTGGCAACATCCTTCTGGACCTCTTTGCAATGTCCAGTCCAATCACATATTTCCTCTGATGTGGTGATCAGAACAATATGCAGTACAGTATTCAAATTTTGGCCTAACTAATGTTGCCTACATTTCTGGCATAATCCTCCTGCTCTTGTATACTGTGCTGTGGCTTTCAAAGAATTGTATCTGTGTATCTTTTTCACCACCATATGAACATCTCTTCCAATGTTAAGGATCTATGGATGAAGAAGCATTCTACACCTCTGCTAGCCCTCTTTGATTGAAGAATAGTTCCTGAGTACCCAACTGTAATTTGAAAATTATGTTCTTTAGTTCAGTGATTCTTCTAACCCAGGACAGCGTTACTCATATCTACCCCCAATAAATACCTATCACATTTAATCTTCTCAATCTTCTGAATTTGTAGTCGGCAGGGCAGTACTCTACATATCGTGTATACAATCCGATCACATAATTCTTAAATCATCCAATCTTTATGCAATCTGTCTTCCTTATTTAATCTTCTAAGTCATTCTAGGAAATAGTGCACTGATGCTATAGCTCATTTCCTCGAGTCCTGGCGATATCCCGGTAAATCATCTCTGCATTCTTTCAAGCATGACAACATCTTTCCTATAACATGGTGACCAAAACTGAACACAATACTCTAAATATGGCCTTACCCACGACTGTAACATGACCTTCCAACTTTTATACTCAATATGTGTAGGAAGGAACTGCAGATGCTGGTTTAAACCGAAGATAGACACAAAAAGCTGGAGTAACTCAACGGGTCAGACAGCACCTAATAGCTGACATCACCTATTCCTTTTCTACAGAGATGCTGTCTGACCCGCTGAGTTACTCCAGCTTTTTCTGTCTATCTTCTATACTCAATATTCTGACTGATGAAGGCTAGTGTGCCAAAAGCCTCTTGACCACTGTATCCACCTGTGACGCCACTTTCAAGGAACTATGCACCTGCACTCCGAGATCCCCTTTCTCCACAACACTCCCCAGAGCCCTATCATTCACTGTATTGTAGGTCCTGCCCATGTTAGACTTCCCAAAATGCAACACCCCACATTTCTCTATAGTAAATTCCATCCACCATTCCACAGCCCACTTGCCCAACTGATCAAGATCCTGCTGCAGGATTCTATTATCCTGAACTGATTCGGAGAAGGCTTTCTACAACACTGTTTAAAACAACTGAATGTCAGAGGTCAATTATGAATCTGCCACATTGTTGTGGAACTGGAACTGAAACTTTAAAAATGTTTTAAAGTATTTTGGCTGCTATGATATCTTGCATTGTCAACACACAGCCAAAAATTGTGTTCCTAAGCAAGACAAAGTAACTAAGCAATAAATAGAAATTTGGAAACAATAGTAATAGTAGAAAATATGAAACCAATTTGTAACAGCAGAAGGAAAGACAGAATTATGGGTTAAATCTCACAATCATTAAAGTATAAAGTATAAGATTGAAACAACTCCCTCGATTCTGTTGTACAAATATAAATCAACACCAGATGAATTATTCACTAAATCTGTCCAATAAAATATGCCTAATTCTATTTTTCTATTTCATTATTTCAGGAGCCAGGTTGATCAAACATAGGCTGTAAGCATGATCCTCTTAATAACTCACATTTTTCGACTCCAAATTCATAAACGCTAAATTGAAAATATTAACAACAGGGCTCTTAATTTTTGATCAAATTTGCAACAGATGTTAAATTATAGTTATTTTGTATATGCATGCAAAAAATCTCTATTTGTATTCCTAAACAAAACCATAATTCTATGGTAAAATCAGGGGAAAAAAACCCTATTAGGAAATAGTTAGCGGTTGGTGATATGGTATCTGGAAGAATTTTGTCTCCAGGCCATTTAATGTACCTCATTCAGAAAGAGGTCTTGCAAAAAGCTCTTGCATCATTTCCCAGTAATAATCAAACACGGTGGTATCACCACTTAAAAATGCAACCCTCCCCTGAATTGACAAGTGTGCCTCTAAACAATGCTAAGAGTCCAAACATTAGGGCGGTTTTACCGATCCAAGATATTAAAATAATAACCATAATTAGGAATATGATAGGAAGAGATCATTTAGCCTTAATGTTTATGTTGCCAGTCAATGAGATCATTATTGATTTGACTCAATTTCATATATAAAACTTCATTCTAATATTCCTTAGTATTTTATTTAACAAAAAATCAATGGTATAAACTATCAACTGACCTACTATAAATTGCTTTTTTCAGAAGAGATCTCCAAGGCTCCATTGCTCTATTCTTTCTTCTTTATTTACAAGGACACATTTTTAACTTAGTTCAGGTCACATAGTTATATAGTGTGAAAACAGACCCTTCAGCCCAACATGTACACAACGACAAACATATCCCATCCACATTAGTCCCACTTGCCTGCGTTTTAACCATATCCCTCTAAGCCTGTCCTTTCGATGTACCTGTCTAAATGTTTGTTAAACATTGCAATAGTCCCTGCCTGAATTACCTCCTCTGGCAGCTCGTTCCATACACCCACCACCCTTTGTGTGCAAACGTTACCTGTCTGGTTCCTATTAAATCTTTCCCCCTTCACCTTAAACCAATGTCCTCTGGTTCACGATTCCCCTACTCTGGGTAAGAGACTCTGCGTCTGCCCAATCTATTCCTCCCATGATATTGCACATCTCTATGAGATCATCCTTCATCCTCCGAAGCTCCAAGGAATAGAGTTCTGGCCTGCTCAACCTCTTAGAAACATAGAAACATAGAAATTAGGTGCAGGAGTAGGCCATTCGGCCCTTCGAGCCTGCACCGCCATTCAATATGATCATGGCTGATCATCCAACTCAGTATCCCGTACCTGCCTTCTCTCCATACCCTCTGACCCCTTTAGCCACAAGGGCCACATCTAACTCCCTCTTAAATATAGCCAATGAACTGGCCTCAACTACCCTCTGTGGCAGAGAGTTCCAGAGATTCACCACTGTCTGTGTGAAAAAAGTTTTTCTCATCTCGGTTTTAAAGGATTTCCCCCTTATCCTTAAGCTGTGACCCCTTGTCCTGGACTTCCCCAACATCGGGAACAATCTTCCTGCATCTAGCCTGTCCAACCCCTTAAGAATTTTGTAAGTTTCTATAAGATCTCCTCTCAATCTCCTAAATTCTAGAGAGTATAAACCAAGTCTATCCAGTCTTTCTTCATAAGACAGTCCTGACATCCCAGGAATCAGTCTGGTGAACCTTCTCTGCACTCCCTCTATGGCAATAATGTCCTTCCTCAGATTTGGAGACCAAAACTGTACGCAATACTCCAGGTGTGGTCTCACCAAGACCCTGTACAACTGCAGTAGAACCTCCCTGCTCCTATACTCAAATCCTTTTGCTATGAAAGCTAACATACCATTCGCTTTCTTCACTGCCTGCTGCACCTGCATGCCTACTTTCAATGACTGGTGTACCATGACACCCAGGTCTCGCTGCATCTCCCCTTTTCCTAATCGGCCACCATTTAGATAACAGTCTGCTTTCCTGTTTTTGCCACCAAAATGGATAACCTCACATTTATCCACATTATACTGCATCTGCCAAACATTTGCCCACTCACCCAGCCTATCCAAGTCACCTTGCAGTCTCCTAGCATCCTCCTCACAGCTAACACTGCCCCCCAGCTTAGTGTCATCCGCAAACTTGGAGATATTACCTTCAATTCCCTCATCCAGATCATTAATATATATTGTAAATAGCTAGGGTCCCAGCACTGAGCCTTGCGGTACCCCACTAGTCACTGCCTGCCATTGTGAAAAGGACCCGTTTACTCCTACTCTTTGCTTCCTGTTTGCCAGCCAGTTCTCTATCCACATCAATACTGAACCCCCAATGCCATGTGCTTTACATTTGTATACTAATCTCTTATGTGGGACCTTGTCGAAAGCCTTCTGGAAGTCCAGATACACCACATCCACTGGTTCTCCCCTATCCACGCTACTAGTTACATCCTCGAAAAATTCTATAAGATTCGTCAGACATGATTTACCTCTCGTAAATCCATGCTGAGTTTGTCCTATAGCTTAATCCCTCGAGTTTTTAAATATTTAAAAAATTTTTTTTAAACTGAGAAATTGAAAGCTTTAAAGGAACTGCTCCAAGCAGATACATCATGTTTCTTTGCTGGAATTGCCTGTTCCCCATATTGCCGTCTCCGAAAATGATATGGTAAACGTCCATGTAAAAAGAGTTTCTTAAAAACAAATGAATCTGAAAAATATCCTAAAATCTAAGAAGATAACTTTGTGAAATGAGGGGAGCTTTAACATAGGAAGGAAAGTTAAAAAAAATAGTCGTCCTTTGTTTAAACAGTATGAAAATTACGAAGATTGAAATTGTTGAGAGGACCAATGCCATAGACTTTGACTTTGCCAGAAATAGTTCCCCAGAAACGGATTCCTGGGCATCAGACTGAAGCTGAAACATATCAATCCATTTTGTCCATTATTTCAAGCGTTCAAGAGAGAGCTAGATAGGGCTCTTATAAATAGCGGAGTCAGGGGATATGGGGAGAAGGCATGAACGGGGTACTGATTGGGGATGATCAGCCATGATCACATTGAATGATGTTGCTGGCTCGAAGGGCCGAATGGCCTACTCCTGCACCTATTGTCTATTGTCTATTTACCTTGAGGTATATTGCATTTGTGGGCTGTTAGCCATCTCTTTACCTCAGGCTTGAAGAGAATTATTAACTTTTGTTGGTCAGTATTTTGAATTAAACTATGTGAGATTTTTAAATGTCTGTGCTCTCACACATCTTTCTATCTCTGTAGGCTCCTTAAGGCCTACAAATGGCATTTCTCTTTCTGTGGGCTTTTGTACATTGACAACTTTAATCTCTAGAATTAACAACTGTGCCATTAGTTGATGAGGCCATAATTCCTGTAATCCTACCTCTAAATCTCTCTGCCTTTTTTCCTTTTTATAAGATTCTTTTTACAACTTGTTTGTTTAGGTATTTGGCCCAATATCTCCTGTGTGACTTGGTGTCAAATAAATAAAGTTGTCAAATAATCCTTTTAAGGTTTGTTGTGGAAGGCTGATTTCAATAGCATAAGAGAGGACCTGATGAAAGTAGATTGGGAACTTTTACTTGTGAGTAAAACATCCAATAAATGGAGTCTTTTAAAAAAGAGTTGGTAAGAATTCAGTGCAGTTTCATATTATTTGTCTTTCCATATTCTGGTGAGGGTGAAAGGCAAAGATGTCAAGATTAGGGAACCTCGATGACAAAGGATATTGAAGGTTTGATACATTCATAAGTGATAGGAGCAGAATTAGACCATTCGGCCCATCAAGTCTCCTCCGCCATTCAATCATGACTGATCTACTTTTCCCTCAACGCCATTCACCTGCCTCCTCCCCACAACTTCTGACACCTGTACTAATCATGAATCTATCTATATCTGCCTTGAAAATACCTGACAACCTCCACAGCCTTCTGTGGCAACGAATTCCACAGATTCGCCACCCTCTGACTAAAGAAATTCCTCCTCATCTCCTTCCTAACAGAATTACCTTTAATTCTGAGGCTATGACCTCTGGTCCTAGACTCTCCCACCAGTGGAAACATCCTCTCCACATCCACTCTATCTGGCCCTTTCACTATTCGGTAAGTTTCAATGATGTCCCCCCCATCCTTTTAAACTCCAGCGTGTAGAGGCCCAGTGCCGACAAATGATAAAGAGTAAAAAAGGAAGCAAATGACAGGTGTAGGTATTTGCAATCAATTGAGTCCTAAGAGGAATGTAGACAGTATAGGAAAAAGGACGATGGCACAAAGGGGCCATGAAATATCCTTCACATGCCGTGAAATATCTTTGGCAGGCAAGATTAAGGAGAATTCTAAAACATTCTACAAGTATATTAGACGCAAGAGGATAGCAAATGAAAGTGTAGATACCTTAGGGACTGAAGGTGTAAGTCTTATTTGGAGCCGGGGATGTGGGCAACGTCCTAAATGAATACTGCTCGTCTGTATTCACTAAGGAGAAATATATGAAAAATGTTCAGTTCAAGGAAAGGTATGTACCGGAGCATGTCAGTATAAAGAAGGTGGATGTATTAAATGTCTTGGAAAATGGATAAATACAAGGGCTGGATAAATATCCAGGGCCAGATGAAATCCATCTCATGATGGTAATGGATACAAAGGAGGAGGCTGTTGGGGGCACTGTAGGAGATATTTGCATGATTTTGTTATCCAAATCTTGTGATGTCATAACTGCCTAACTGCCAGTGCAGATTTGAAGAAAACCAACTTTTAAATGTCACGTTAAAACTTTTAACTCTCCCCCACTACGTTCCTCTCCTTACAACAATGTAAAAACACTCTCATACCTTCTCATCAGCCACACCAAATCCTGGCATCACATCACTCCAGTCCTCGAACAACTTCACTGGCTTCCCATCTCCCACCGGATCACCTACAAAATCCTGGTCCTCACCTACAAAGCCCTCCACCATCTGGCCCCCCCATATCTCACTGACCTCCTCTCCCCCTACCAACCCTCACGGTCCCTCAGATCCACATCAGCCGGTCTCCTCTCCATCCACAAGTCCAACCTCCTCAGTTTTGGGGACAGAGCCTTCTCCAGGGCAGCTCCCAGGCTCTGGAACTCCCTCCCCCAACTGATCCGCAATTCCGTGTCCCTCACCATCTTCCAGTCCCGCCTCAAGACCCATCTCTTCACCTCTGCCTATCCTTAGCCCCACGTCCCCTTCCGTTTTCATCTGTGCTTGAATTGCCTCATATTGTGTTTTGAATTGAATTCTGTCTTTAATTTGTGTACTAGTCATGTCTCTACTATTTATTTCATTCCGCTTACATGTTTTTCCTCTACTTGCTAAATTTTTGTAAGGTGTCCTTGAGACTCTTGAAAGGCGCCCATAAATAAAATGTATTATTATTATTTTCAGTTTTTGGAATGTTCACTGCCACGTGTGCCTGAGATCCCATTGTGATTGGAGGACTGTGATATGCCATTATCACTAATGCATCCACTACTTGGGGCTACTTCCTTAAGTACTCTGGGATGCAGCCTATCTGGCCCTAGGGATTTATCGGCCTTTAATCCATTCAATTTACCTAACACCACTTCCCGGCTAACCTGGATTTCACTCAGTTTCTCCATCTCATTTGACCCCCGGTCCCCTGCTATTTACGGCAGATTATTTATGTCTTCCTTAGTGAAGACAGAACCAAAGTAGTTATTCAATTGGTCTGCCATGTCCTTGTTCCCCATGATCAATTCACCTGTTTCTGACTGCAAGGGACCTACATTTGTTTTAACTAATCTTTTTCTCTTCACATATCTATAAAAGCTTTTGCAGTCAGTTTTTATGTTCCCTGCCAGTTTTCTTTCATAATCTATTTTCCCTTTCCTAATTAAGCCCTTTGCCCTCCTCTGCTGGACTCTGAATTTCTCCCAGTCCTCTGGTAGGATGCTTTTTCTGGCTAATTTGTACGCTTCATCTTTTGTTTTGATACTATCCCTGATTTCCTTTGTTATCCACGGATGCACTACCTTCCCCGATTTATTTTTTTGCCAAACTGGGATGAACAATTGTAGTTCATCCATGCAGTCTTTAAATGCCTTCCATTGCATATCCACCGTCAACCCATTAAGAATCAATTGCCAGTCTATCTTGGCCAATTCACGTCTCATACCCTCAAAGTTGCCTTTCTTTAAGTTCAGGACCCTTGTTTCTGAATTAACAATTAACAATGTCACTCTCCATCCTAATGAAGAACTCAACCATATTTTGGTCACTCTTGCCCAAGGGGCCACGCACAACAAGACTGCTAACTAACCCTTCCTCATTACTCAATACCCAATCTAGAATAGCCTGCTCTCTCGTTGGTTCCTCTACATGTTGGTTTAGAAAACTATCCCGCATACATTCCAAGAAATCCTCTTCCTCAGCACCCTTGCCAATTTGATTCACCTAATCTATATGTAGATTGAAGTCACCCATTATAACTGTTTTACCTTTGTTGCACGCATTTCTAACTTCCTGTTTGAGGCCATCCCCAACTCCGCTACTACTGTTAAGTGGCCTGTACACAACTCCCACTAGCGTTTTCTGCCCCTTAGTGTTTCGCAGCTCTACGCATATCGATTCCACATCCTCCAAGCTAATGTCCTTCCTTTCTATTGCGTTAATCTGCTCTCTAACTAGCAACGCTATCCCACCTCCTTTCCCTTTCTGTCTATCCCTCCTGAATATTGAATATCCCTGGATGCTCAGCTCCCAGCCTTGGTCACCCTGGAGCCATGTCTCCGTGATCCCAACTATATCATAGTAATTATGAGTTAGTTCAGGGCATTCAGCCATTAGGTGATAGGCATTTACTGTTGTGCCATAAATGGTGTGCTACAGTTAAACTATGATTTTAGATTGCTATCTAACCGCATGTCCTGATGGATGGAAAATTTAAAACAGCTTAAATGGTTCAAAAATTGTAAGACTGATTGGCATGTGCGAAATTCACAGGATCCCACCTTCCCATCTAATTTGTAGGAAAGAACTGCAGATGCTGGTTTAAACCGAAGATAGACACAAAAAGCTGAAGTAACTCAGCGGGACAGGCAGCCTCTCGGAAGAGAAGGAATGGGTGACATTTTGGGTTGATATCCTTCTTTAGACTAGTCAGGGGAAAGGAAAATGAGAGATATAAATGATGCTGTACAGAGATATAGAACAATGAATGAAAGATGCAAAAAACTACCAATGATAATTGAAACAGGTCATTGTTAGCTGTTTCTTGGGTGAAAACGAGAAGCTGATGCGACCTCTGTGGGGGAGCGATGGAGAGAGAGAGAATGCCAGGGTTACTTGAAGTTAGAGTAATCAATATTCGTACCACTGGACTGTAAGCTGCCCAAACAAAATATGAGATGCTGTTCCTCCAATTTGCATTTAGCCTCATTCTGACAATGCAGACCTAGGACAGAAAGGTCAGTGGGGAAGGAGAATTAAAGTGTTTAGCAACCGTAAGATCAGGTAGGTCCAGGCAGACAGAACGAAGGTGCTCAGCGAAATGATCGCCCAGTGTACGTTTGGTCTTGCGTCTTGCCGATGTATAAAAATCCACCAAATATAGACTGGGCAATCGTTAGATTGTCAGTATCGGCAGACTTAACAAAATAATGACTGACAGTCAGGATTTGGTGTTAATAATGCACATAAACCAAAGCTTGAGAAATAACTTGGTATTCAATAATAGGTTGAATTGGTCCTTGCTTGCTTGCTTTTTCAAGAGGCAACTGACAGTACAGGTACACAACCTTTTATCCGAAAGCCTTGGGACCAGACACTTCTCGGATTTCGGAATTTTTCGGATTTCGGAAAGGTAGATTTTTAGCGTAGAATAGGTACGTAGCGCGGGCGGCTTGAAAAGTCTGGAGCGGCTGCCTCCCCGGAGACCATCATTGTAAATCATTACTTAAATGTTAATCAGTTAGTTTGGAGGGATTTTATGTCCTCTTCCTCAGGGGGGGGGGGGGGGTGATTGAGGGGGAAACTTTAATTCTTAGTCCCCTACCTGGTCGGAGAGGCGGGGTGCGAGCAATGCCTTACCAGGTCGCCGTGCAGTAAGCTCCGGAGCGCTGTGGCCACCGACTCCCAACATCGCGGAGCAGGGGCTGCGGGCGTCCGGCCTTGGGCGGCGCCGGTTGGAGCTCCGACCCCAAGCGAACTCTACCCCTGGCTGCGAGGCGCTCCAAATCCAGCGCGGCCCGCGTCCGGACGCCCGCAGCCCCAGCTCCGCGATGTTGGGAGTCGGCGGCCACAGCGATCCGGAGCTTACTGCACGGCGACCCGGTAAGGCATTGCCCGCTCCCCGCCTCTCCGACAAGGTAGGGGACTAAGAATCAAAGTTTACCCCTTCACCCCCCTTCACATAAAAGCCCTACGAACTAATTGACTAACATTTAAGCAATGATTTACAGATGTTTAAGCGTCTCCCGGTCTCCAGGGAGGAGGCAGCCGCTACAGTAGTACAGACCTGGGTTGACCGTGGGTCGTTTCGGGTCAAGTTTGGCGCCAAACGCCAGCTTTCGTGTGCAGACGACATCCTGGAAAAAATGTCCGGTTTTCGGAGCTTTTCGGTTTCCGGAACACCGGATAAAAGGTTGTGCACCTGTATTGACAAAATAATTTGGAAGCATCACAAAGACTTAATCACAAATGGTTACACAATTCATACAATTTGGAAGGTAGACACAAAATGCTGGAGTACCTCAGCAGGACAGGCAGAATCTCTGGAGAGAGGGAATGGGTGACGTTTCGGGTCGAGACCCTTCTTCATACAATTTGGACATGTTCAAGCAGTGTAGTCTTCAATTTGTTCTTTCCCTTTCTGTGCATCTTTATCTGGTAAAACTGTCTGCAAACACAGTTAAGCTAGATGGCTGAAATCGAGGTATGAATCACGTAGAAAACGATTGTATGGCCTTGAAAATTTGCCGCCATTTACATTTCATTCATCCTTCTACTGACCTCCTCTCATCATACCTTGTTTAAATCTCTTTCAAATCTCCACTTAAATAGAAAGGTCTTTGCTTTGTGCACTGCAGAATGAGCTCCACAATTCTGCATGCTCTTTAAGAAGGAATTCCTACTATTGCAGTTGAGCCACAATTCCAATTTTCTCCAGCTAAATGCAAGGGAGACTGACGCCATCAACTTTGTCCACACTGCGTAACACACACCATAATTATTGTTTATACTATCCCCACTCACATCAGTGGCTCAGGCTAAACAAACTTTTCACAATAACAATATCCTGTTCAACGCTGTGGTTTCAGTACCAAAAAATTCCTCATGGTATTCTGGTATGATTATGCCAAATCCCTTCCATTCTCTGTGTTCTGTAAAATTCAACTCATTAACAACTCTGCTGCCGTATATTATCCCCATTGGCTTTGATTCTTTGACGGCCTAGTTTAAAAGTGTATTCCCTGCATTTTAAATCCATTTATCATCTTTCTCCAATGTAACAATTTAAATATTTTTTTATCTCCATATGAAGTCCCATAGTGTATTTGGACCATCTTAAGAATGATCTCGACCCAAAATGTCACCCATTCCTTTTCTCCAGAGATGATGCCTGTCCAGCATTTTGTCTATCTTTGGTTTAAACCTGCATCTGCAGTTCCTTCCTGCACATCGTTATTTTTGTGATTGATGATGATAACTAATTTTCCACTGAAATAATTCCACTTTGGTTTTGGGCTTGTGTTTAAGAAGGAACTGCAGATGCTGGAAAATCGAAGGTACACAAAAATGCTGGAGGAACTGAAGAAGGGTTTCGGCCCGAAACGTTGCCTATTTCCTTCGCTCCATAGATGCTGCTGCACCCGCTGAGTTCCTCCAGCATTTTTGTGTACCTTTGGTTTTGGACTTATTCATCATTGAATTGTAAAGCGTTCCCTGTTTGTCTGTTGCATACTTGGTTTGTGTGTTTCAGTATGTAATTTTTTTTTAATTAATTAGGAAGTGATGAATACAAACAGGAATGAAAATGTTAAATATCATGACATTTTATGTTGTGAGCATCCCTTATGCTAAAACAATTTATAATTGTTGAAGCACACCTGGGGATTGAACGACAAAAAAATGACCAGAGCACAGTTCATGAGCTTCATTCTGCACCTCTGGTTTTAAACTGGAATATGTGCATCGGAATGTGGTTTGGCTATTTCAGAATAATACCCAACGGACATAATTCTGCTTTGTTCAATAGCTATCATTGGCAACATTAGAAAACACCAAATGGAAGTTGGCAAAGAAAAATACTTGTAGCATGGTTTATGTTGCAGTTGAAGCTGTAAATAAAACCAGTATTTTCAGATTATGTTAAAACAGTGAGCAGTCTTTTTTTCACATTTAAAACATGCTATGGTCTCATTTGGTTGAGAATAGAACTGAAAATGTTTTCTTAATGCAGTGGGCTTGCATAATAAAAGATTGCTAAAAGCTACAAACAAATAGAAGACACGATGGTAATGATTCCGATCCGACTTCAGCATAATCGTGCTTGTATGCCCCCCTCAAAAAATCTTATCACTTCAGTGGGAATTAAAGTATTTGTCCAGGGGAAAAACAAATTCAGTTATGAGTCTGTCACTGCCAAGTCCAATTTATTTGCAGCGCAAGTATCGTATTTCATCTACTCCGACTGATTCATTGAGGATTTCCTGTCGTCGTCCAGTTATTTTTTTTTGTCCAGACTGCTTGTCTTGGTCTTAAGCATTTCTTAAATATGAAAAACAATTTTAGTTGTATTCTTTCTTTCTCACCCTCCCCAATCCCTCTTGCCCTCTGCCCCTTCCCTCTCTCACCATTACACCCCAGCTCTCTCTCTCTCCTGTGTCGCCCTCTCAGTCCCCCCCCTCTTGCCCCCCCCCCCCCCCCCCCAGGTCCCCCCTGATCCTTTAAACTCCAGCGAGTACAGGCCCAGTGCATTCAAACGCTAATCATATGTTAACCCAATCATTCCGGATGAGGGATCCATCTATGACATCAGGAGGGAGAGCACATTTACTAAAAAAGGACATTATGGATATCCTAGAATGGAAAGCCTCATCTTGGGAGAAGATGAGGCAGCCATAAAAGTGAGAGTAGGTAATGGTGTCTTTCCCAGAGGCAGGGTGGGAGAAGTTGTAGTTCAGATAACGGTGGTAATCGGTGGGTTTATAGTCTATAGTCCATCCCCTGTGATGGAGATGGAGAGATCTAGAAAGGAGAGAGACGTGTCGGAGGTAGTCCAAGTGAATCAATGAGTTCTGCAAGAGGCAGCCCGATGCAGTCGTCGATGTAGCGGAGAAAGCATTGGGGGATGGTGCCACTGTACAATTGGAACGAGGACTGTTTGACATAACCAGCAAACAGGCAGGCATTGCTGTAATCCATGCGAGTGCCCATGACTACACCCTTAACTCATAGAAAGAGAAGAAAGTGATAGGAGTCAAATGTGAAGTTGGTTACAGGTCTTCTTCTTTTCGTGTCTTTGGTTGGTTATATGACAGTTTCCCATTCCCTTACACAGTCCTTTGCATTGTTATTGAACACTGCAAGATCCTTTGGGCTGCACTGGTTGGGTAGTAGGGGGCAGACAAGGCAGTGCTGCATTGTATGGTCCTCTTCTCCACATTCACAGGTGGTTTGGCCAGTTTCATAGCCCCATCTGGCCATGGCAGCTTTTGATCGCCCTGTTCCTGTTCTCAGGCGGTTGAGCGTCTTCCACTGGACCCATGGTGCTTCTGAGCCCGGAGGGAGGGCTTCAGAAAGAGGGATACTCATGTCAGTAGGAGGGGGGTCGTCCTCAAGCCTTTTTGTCCATAGCTGGAGTCTGGTTTCTTCCCGTGGTGCTATTAGGGGCTGGACATGGCTGAGAAAGCTTCTCCTGGACTTCAGCCATTGGGCCGGGGGTACAAGTCCGTAGAGGAGGTGGCGTTCATCACTAGTGGCCTTGGTCATCTCTACTCGGCTGGCGACTTCCCGTCTCACATCAGCAGGGGCAATGCCTGCGAGGAGGTGCAGGTTGTTTATGTTGGTGGGCTTCAAGCAGCCAGTGATTGAGCGGCAGGTGTTATTCAACGCTGGGTCTAGTTTCTTGGCATGGGATGATCTCTCCCAAACAGGACACGCATACTCCACAGAGGAGTAGCACAGGGCCAGAGCAGTAGATCTTAATGTGTGTGCTGTGGCTCCCCATTTGGAGTTGGTCAGCTTCCAGAGGATGTTATTTCGGGAGTTAACTTTCAGTTTGGTGTTTTTGACATGTTCCTTATAGGAGAGAGTGCGATCCAGTGTTACACCGAGGTAGACAGGGTTGGTGCAGTGCTCAAGAGGTGTTCCAGACCATGTGATGTTAAGGGGTCTGTTTGCTTCCCGGTTCCTGAGATGGAACGAGCAGGCTTGGGTCTTCGCAGGGTTTGCGTGTAGGTGGTTGCGCTCGTAGTAGAGGTGTAGCTCATCTAGGGCTGAGGTGAGATTCGCTTCTACAGCTTCAAACGTACTCTCTTGGGATGTTACACAGAGGTCGTCGACGTAGATGAACCGCTCAGTGTTCTGGTCCATTGGCTGGTCATTGGTGTAGATGTTATATAGTAGTGGAGCCAGCACACTACCTTGAGGCAAGCCATTCCGTTGTCGTCGCCAGCGACTTTGCTTGTTGTTAAGGACAACATAGAAGCGCCTATCTTTCAGGAGGGCTCCGATGAGGTCCGTGAGTGCCAGGTCTTTGGTATTCTCCAAGATCTTTTTTAGGAGGAGGCGGTGATTCACAGTGTCATACGCGGCAGACAGATCAACAAAGACGGCTCCTGTCACCAGTCCTTTCTGGAACCCGTCTTCAATGTGCTGTGTGAGATTCAGAAGTTGACTTGTTGTGGATTTGCCAGGTCGGAATCCAGCTTGTTGAGGGATGATGGCTGGTTCATCGACTGGGGCAAGCCTGTTGAGGCTCAGGCACTCAAACAGCTTGTACGGGTGGCATAGCAGGGAGATTGGGCGGAAGCTCTTTGCATATGCTGGATCTTTACCGGGTTTTAGAAGAGCGATGATTTTGGTTTTCCTCCAGATCTTTGGGATGTTTCTTGTCAGCATGCAATTGTTCATCAGCTCAAGGACCCACTTCCGTGTCAGAGGTCCAAACTGCTTGATCTCCTCTGTGAAAATATTGTCCAGGCCAGTCTTTGCCAGTCTTGAGGGCTTTGATGCTGATATTGAGCTCTTCAAGGGAGAACGGCTCAGTCAGTCCGGTGTTTTGGGAGTGCTGAAGTTGGTCTGCCTTTGGTCTTGGCTGTTTGGTGGTGGATTTCCCGTTGAGCAGCAACTGATACGCAACTTGGTTGGCCGTGGTGGTATACTGTTGATGTGTTGGTGTTGATGAGTCATTGCTGATTTTTCGGATGAGGTTCCATGCCTTTTTGCTGTTTTTTGCCATATCAGTTGTCTCCAGTAGAGTTTGCCATTTCCGTTAGCTGCATTCTGATAGGGAGGTCATGAGCCTCTCACCTACTTCCATGGTGCTTTCAGCAAAGGGGTCAAATTCGTAGAGCTGTTGGTATTGCTCATATAGTTTGCTGCTTAGAGTGTCAAGGCCGGGGATGTATTGAGTGCGGCAGCCTCTCGGGATGTTCTTCCGGGCTGCCTGGTGCACTAACTTGGTGAAGATTTGATAGTTTTTGGGGTCCGCTGGAAGGTGGGCGATCTTCCCTTCAAGATCTTCTTGGAAACCAGGCCAGTTCGCTTTCCCAAAGTTGAATCTTCTCTGGAAAGGAACTGTGGCTGGGGTAACTGCAGCATTGACTGTAAGGCCAATGGGGCGGTGTTGGGTTTTTGGCAGTGGCTTCAGTACCAGCTTCTTGCCCAATCCAGAGATGCTATGGCTGACAAACGCGATATCAGGGTTGTAGCCGGCTTTCCATCGCCCGCTATTAAAGGACTTTTGGTTGTTTGGCATCATGGATCAGGTAGAGCTGGTTGGTTTCAGCCCATGCTTCCACTGCATCTCCATCAGCGTTGTTCCAGGCGTAACCCCATTGTGAGCTGTGGCTGTTGAAGTCTCCAATCACTATCCTTGGTTTCCCAGATGATGGTATTTCTGGCATCAGGAAAGCTGTGGGAGGTGGCTTGTAGACGGAGGTGATGGTAATTCCTCAGAGCTCAGTGGTTAGGACCTCAATGTTGTTTTCATCGCTCTTTGATGTTGATTCGATGATTGTCCCGTTTTTTGCAAGCATGACGCTTCCATGTTTCTCATGTGGTCTTTCAATGAGGGTGGTCATGCCTTCCACTCGAGGGCGGGGATGTTTGGATCCGCGGTGGGTTTCTTGGAGGCAGAGAATATCACACTGATGCTTTCTGCAGAGTTGGGCAACAAGTTCTTCTTTAGTTGCAGACAGTCCTTCAACATTTAGAGATATGATGGTCAAAGCTGACCTTGGGGGCGGGTGTTGGCCTCTGTTCCTGTTCCGGTCTGATGGGCTACTGCCATTAGTTGGGCTTCTGGACATCATTTGTCTTTCGGCTTTCGGCTTGGCTTCAAAGTGTTTGGTAGAATTTGCAAGTAATTTTGGTGATATTACTTGACAGGGATCGCGACGTGAACGCTTCTACCTTGACCCCCAAGGTTACAGGTAAAGATGTAGAAGCAGGATGAAGAGGGGAAGTAAAAGTGAGCAAAATGTGAAAAAAAATCAGTGTCATTCAGATCCCAAAGAAATAAGACCCACATTTGTATGCACCCTGAAAGAGCTTAAGCTGCCAATCACTGGCCATAATGGTCTGTAGAAGGGTCTCGAAACGTCACCCATTCCTTCTCTCCGGAGATGCTGCCTGTCCTGCTGAGTGTGTCCAGCATTTTGTGTTTATCATCGATTTAAACCAGTATCTGCAGTTCTACACACTGGCCATAATGATTTAGTTTGCATCAACTGTGCGAATGCAACAATGTTGTGATATCCAATGCCAGGCAGTAAAATTCTGTATTTGGGAACATAGATATTTCATTGCTTGAAGTTGATGTGCCATTTATACAAAGAACACTGAGGATCTTCAATTTATGATTTATTTGAGAATAAGCTTTTGCCCATGATTTCTGTAGAGAAAAGCAGAATCAGCTCTGAATTATCCTGTGGACAATTAATGCATTACAAATTGTGATTAATTTAAATCGGCAAATTACTTTATAAATATAGGAACTGAGAATCACACAAATTTACATAACTTCATGTTATTCCTCCAGATCATGTGTACAAGTGTAAGATTTTCCTAAAAGTGATGGCTGTATATGCAGGTGTATGCTCCAAACATAGGAGAAATAAAACACTTAGAAAACAAGAACAATTTTAAATGCAATTTTTGTTAAGGTAAATATGAATAAATAACGGATTAAATACCAGATATCAACATTTTTTGAATGTCTGGGTCACAGGTTATTTGCTCTCTGTCAAAATATGTGTGTGGGTGGTTGAAACCAATCAGACACAGTCATTGAATTTGGTGGTAAATGTTTATCCTAAATGGATTTTTCTTATTGTTTTGGAATAATGAAGAGAACAGTGTTTACATTGATAGGATTTGTTTCCTTTCTAACATGTTATGAATTCTTTTTTGATATTTATCAATTTCCAAACACAACTTCTGGATCTTGATATAAAAACAAAAAATGCTGGAAACACTAGGGTCAGGCAAATACCTGATGGCTAATGGACGAATTCAATGCTCCAATTGCCTGTCTAATGCACTGTGGTAGAGTGAAATTCTTTTTTGCACAAAGTTCAGTAAAAGTATTACTATACATAAGCACAATATGGATTCAGTACAGGTTTATAGGAATAGTACACTGAAACAGTATAGAAGAAATGCCAGGTTTTGGACCCCTTTTCAGAATTACAGATTAGTGATGTCGGAATATAGGAGGGAGGTTGATTAGATTAGATTAGATTAGATCCTTTATTTGTCATTCAGACCTTTCGGTCTGCACGAAATTTTGTTGCCTGCAGCCATACATATAATAATAATAAACAACAAAACACAATAAACACAAATTAACATGCACCACAGTGAGTTCACCAGGCACCTCCTCACTGTGATGGAGGCAAAAGTCTTAAAGTTACTGTCTCTTCCCTCCTCATTCTCCCTCTGCGCTGAGGCGATATGTTGTTAACCCACCGGATGATGGTAGTCAGTCCCGCGGCTCAACCGAGCTCCGCGAACGGGCCGGTTCAAGCTCCGCGGCCCGGGGTGGTTGAAGCTCCCGAAGAGGCTGAGGATCCACAAACCTGACTCTCTCCACCATCGATGGGTCGGTAGTGGAGAGAGTCAAAAACATCAAGTTCCCAGGGGTGTATATCTCTGAAGATTTTTCCTGGACCCAGCACATCGATGCAATCATAATTAAAGTCCACCAATGCCTCTACTTCCATAGAAGATTGAGGAAATTTGGTGTGTTGATGAATACTTCCTTAAACTTGTACAGGTGCACAGTCAAGAGCATATTAACTCCATCACAGCCTGGTTCAACAACTCGAACACCCAGGAACGAAGAAGGTTACAGAAAGTAGTAAACACAGTCCATCATGGGTACTGACATTTGAAGAGACTTATAGGAGGCGCTGCCTCAAAAAGGCAGGCAGCCTCATGAGAGACCCACACCACCCTGACCACGCTCTCATTTCAGTCCTGCCATTGGGAGGAAGGTAAAGGAGCCTGAAAACTGTAATATCCAGGCTCATTAGAAGCTTCTCCCCAACAACCATCGCACTGTGAACTCCATCTAAACTACGATCTGTTTGATTGCACTAGGAACTTGAGGGTTTCATTTTGTCTTTGCATTACATTGTTTGTTTATATTGTTTATTTGTATTTATTTATTGAACTTATTTATGTGTGCTATCCAGTCAGCAACAAGACTATACATGAATACAATCAAGCCATTCACAGTGTACAGATACAGGATACAAGCTATAATGTTTAGTGCAAGCTAATGTCCAGAGAAGTTCAATTAAATATAGTTTGAGGGTTTCTAATGTGCAGATGGAGTCAATGGAAGGGAGTTTGGTTTGCGTGATGGCCAGGGCTATGCACACAATTCTTTGCAATTTCTTGCGGTCTTGGATGGAGCTCTTCCCAAACCATGCTGTGATGCATCCCAATAATAATAATAATAATAATAATAATAATAAATTTTATTACGGACTCGAGGTCCAATAAAATACTTTCTACAGTGGTTGAGGAATTAGTAGCTTTGTAAGAACAGAATCAATTTTTGAGAAGGATGAAGATAACTCTTCTGTTGAAGAAAAGGTAGCAGGGACTGAGGTAACGTAACCAACAGTATCAGTTAACGGGAACAGGAGGTAGGTCTTATAATCAAGGTGAATTTGCAGAGATTATGACAGAAGTAACTAGTGGAATCTATTTTGTTGTCAAGGATTATGAAGTATTTGAAATTATTTAATATTTCAAAACTTTTTCTTTGAGGAAATAAACAGTCCCAGGCTGTCGTATTTTGATCCCGGTTGAAAGGAACATCATGTTCTTTGTTTATTGCAACACAAAAATAAATGATAACTTATTTCTGAATGTTTGTAGTTATTCTTAATCTACATTTATGAGCATTGTGATGTATTAGTTAAACAAACAATAAATATTCTGAACAACTGATATAGAACAGCAAAATAAGGCCCTCATCTCATGCATGCTTGAGAAATGGTTTATAGTGAGAGCAAGCAAAGTTCAGCCTATTAAACTATTATGACAAAACATTCCCTAAATTCTTCATAAATCCTTTGATACAAACATAGGGACAAGTGTCCAAGTAACAATTGAGCATGGAATCCTAACACATGTTCAATTGTAGTATGGCCAAATGTGATTAAAATTGCTTAGGTTTGCTAAATTCTTTAGTTTATTTAACAGATGTTTTATAAATGATTTAGTTACAATATCCCTCAGTACACCAATGCTGATAAGCATCTTGCCACTAATTGTATAGTGTCCCCTTGCATTCGATTTCCCAAAGTGCAACACCTCACACGCAGCTGCATGAAGATGAGTGATAAAAACAGGGACAACATTTAAAGGGAATGTGGAGATAATTGGTTATGGGGAAAACCCATAACCAATATAGGGAATGGGTTTACTTTCTGACAGCATAGACATGATGGGTTGAAATGGCCTCCTATAGCAAGGAAATATGAAACAAATCATCAACCTGATGGAATATCTTTAATTTGTCTGAATGAGTGCTATTCTAGTGACATTTGTGATGATCAACACTGTCACCCAAAACAATGCAGCTTGTTTGATTGGTACCCGAACCATTGCCATAAGCAGTCATTGTTTCCATGATCCCCTACTGCAACCTCAACGTTATCATCAAAATAGACTGCAGTTATCGTTCAATAAAGCACTTCACAAATTTGTGATTTCTACCACCAAGAAGGACAATGCCACCAATTGCATGAGAACACCATTGTCTTCAGATTTCCCTCAGTCATACATCAATCTGATGCAGAAGTTTATTGCCAATCTTTGGACATGGCTAGGTCTAAATCTTAGAAATCACTAACAATTGGGATTGTGAGAGTGGTTTCACCAGTAGGATTGCAATGGTTCAAGAAGCGGGTCACCCACTTTCTAGAAGACAATTAGGAATGGCAATATATTCTGGCACTTCAGTGATGTTCACATCCTGAAAAGTGAATATAAATATGTGATTTATTCTCAGTAGAAATCATTCATTTACGTCCTCTCAAACATTTGTCCTTGGGATGGACAATGACAGCCACTCTCTATTGGTGAGTATAGATGTGTTTGAGGCTAATGTCAGGAATTGCTGACCCTTCCACATTTGGGGCAGGAGTACATGATGGGACAATGTACTCCTGTTGTTTGTGTTGGATGCTCCATCCAGCATTCCTTCCATCATTTATGCAGGGCTTCTGTGCTCCAGGTGCAAAGATTGTGTTCCCATTTCCATCCTGAATGCTCATTCACCATTGTGAGTGGTTGTGGGCTGGAACTTCCAAGAGCCAGTGGGGATTTTGCACTTTTTTCAAGGAGTATCTGAGCACATCCTTGAACAACTTCCTCTCTCATTATCCACGAATCTCTTCTCATCAATTTTCAGGTGCCTGGTATTGAATATGTGAAAGACTTGTGCTGTTTAATGCAGCTGATTGAGTGTAATTAGATCTTTGGCTCTGAAAAGATAGCATGTTTTCTTTAGTTTTGTTTATTGTCACGTGTGCTGAGGTACAGTGAAAAGCTTTTGTTGCGCGCTATCCAGTCAGCGGAAAGACTATACATGAGTAAAATCAAGCCGTCCAGAGTGTACAGGTACATCTTAAAGGGAATGACATTTTGTGCAAGATGAAGTCCGGTAAAGTCTGATAAAAATAGTTTTATGAGCCTGTCCCACTTAGGCGATTTTTCACACATCGCTTCCTTCACCAGCCCGTTATGCAGGCGGGGGACAGGGCAAGTGGGGGGAGCGATGTCTGAGTGAAATTCACACGGTGCAAAGCCAATGTGATACAGACACACACCACGATGAACAGGAAGGTTGGGGCTGTAATTAAGATGATGATAGCACAGTGTGTTGATAGGGGACGATCAGCCATGATCACAATGAATGGTGGTGCTGGCTTGAAGGGCTGAATGGCCTCTTCCTGCACCTATTTTCAATGTTTCTATGTACGGGAAGGATCACTTAAGTCCTTTAAAAGAGGGGGGGAGAAGGAGTGAAGGCAACTTTTAAGAAGCCAGAGATATACGGCTGTGAAGCTCGGCGACATTAACATTACCGGTCGGTTATCCTTGGTTCTGGAAACTACTGCTTACTTTTTATTTTCCCAATGAGCCAATGAAATTCACCAGCTACAACCTATGAGAAGCTTCGACCTACTGGCAACCCACTAGGACCGCCTGGCAACCCACCTATGGCACGACCATTCTCGCCACTCTCCATGGCGGCTTCATTCTGGTCGCCGCTAATTTTTCAACATGTTGAAAAATTCGCAGCGACCATAATGAAGCCACGACTAGTTCCCAGAATGCGGGAACTCCTCACGACCGTGAAGGCGACTACCCAGCAACCACCCGAACATATGGCGACCATGTGGCGACCGCATAGTCTCGTGCAGTCACCTAAAATGTTGCTTAAGTGGGGCAGGCCCATCAGGGCTTCCAATTAGATAGATGGTAGCTCAGGACCACACTCAGGAGATTACCTTTATTGGTTTAGTTTTTTTGTAAAAGGGTAAGGAAAAGGGTGTTGAAGATCAGACCTTGCACAAAATTCAGGGTCTCTGGTTTTTTATGTGCATCTGAGAACTGGACCAGGCATCTCGGTGTACAGGAAAGATGTCACAAATGCTGGTTTAAATGTAGTAATTTTGTTTTGGCTATTGTAAATTCCTGGAGAATAGCATTCTCTATTGCAGAATACATGCTGAGATTCATTCTAAAAGTAAATATTTGGATCTCTTTTAAAACCATTGCATTTGATAAGATATGGTTAGAAAAGACCAGGTTCATGGTGATCGGATTTAGTTGTTGATCTAACTTTACGTCCAGTCCCTTCATGAGCCAGCATAATACAATATTGGTTTAATTGCGGGATTGGTGTCATGTTGATTTTGAGAACTAGGTGCATCTATGTCAATAGAATATTAAATATGATAAGTTTAAAATAGCTTCCTGTTGTGAACTTTCCTTTGATTTATGGCGTTTGCTACCTTTGTTTTGCATTTTTGATAGTACAGAGGTCATGAGAGAGATTGTTATTATATTACCCATCTGTAATCAAAAATCTCTTCAATTAAAAAATGCTACAATGTTTTCTAAGAATGCGCTGATTTATGTGACCCTTGTAATGAGCTGTTTGTTGATTAAATAATTAAACATTTATTGAAAATTGGTTGCAAACTTTGAGAATTCAGTTCTCTTTCATATTGAACTCTGATTTTCATACCAATTGAACTATGATAATGAATAGATGAGCATTATGTTATACTAAATTAAGTTTACCATACATATATACTGATGATTGATAGCACGGAGAATGAACAAAAGCTTTTCTATAATATTTGATTATGGAGGTTTAAAATTATTTTTAGTTGCAGCTAAGCTTAAAAAATATATACATTGACAGAATGTGGATATTGTTGACAGTCCATGTTTTTATTGCTCACTTTCAGAAGTTAATGATAGTTTATCTACCTTGGTACTTTCGATGCAGGGAAGTTATTTGTAAACAGCATTGGACAGCCTCCATCTCCGAGAGGAACTGCAGTGGGCTGAGGCCAGGTTTGGCTTGGGAGGGTGGGGATGATGGAGGACAGACAAAAGAGGAAGAAAGGAACCAAGAGCATCCTCTGACTAAATAAATTCCTCTTCTCCACTTCTCCCCCTCCCTGTGCCCCACCTGGACTCTCACCCTTTTATTCTCTCCCCCTCTCCTTACACCTACATTCCTTTCTCTAGCTTCACAATTACTGTGATTTGATATCTGATTACTCAGCCACAACGTTGAGTGCATCATAGGGGATTGACCAATTTTGATTTTTAAACACAAAGACAATTCCTGCAAACTCTTCAGACGTGGATAGTCAGTCAAGAGCATGTACTTTACCAGTGCTATCCAATTTTAACAGTGAAAATCAAATTAAGCCCTGTATACCTAGCTTGTAAGACGTGCCCTCCTACATTTTTAGCATTTCGTTTTCAGCTTGCATGCAGCATGCTGTCATCAACGTCGTCAGTTGAGTATTTATGATGATTGGCATCCAAATTCTGTAAATTTTTCTGCAATTCCAGATTTCCCTACTTCCTGTCCTGCATTTTATCTGTTTAAGAGATGTTGGCATTCATCCTTAATCCCAAAGCAGAGAGTAATCTTACAAAACATTTACATGGTTACTTTCATTGCCAGGTTGCTGTTGTTTCAATTTAGTAGTGCTTACAAAACATAATTTACAAATACATGTTTGAATGCTTTAGGGAGCTAACAATTTTCCTGTTCCAGATGTACTGTGAGCATTAATGCTGTTTTTGTGTATTAGAATGATGTGACAACAAATCTGTTTTTTCATTTTTGGGATTCTGCTGCTTCTCAAGTTCTCTATTCATATACACAAGAGGCCATGCTTTCCAGTTTTTTTTAATACTTTTTTGAAATACTTATGATTCTTATGGCCCAGATATTGTGGAGGTTGTGATGGAGAAACGATCAGCATCACTTTTGCTATTCCAGTAAATTTGGTCACATTTCTGTGATTTCAATACATGTATGGTGTAACGTAGAAATTCCAGTTGCTTGTATTTGTTTCATTCCATTCCTCCCCACAGTTTGTACATCATACAGACTTGATGTTTGAATAGGGCTTAGTCTTAAATTACCCTTAAAATACTTTGATTTTGAAACTCCATGGGTCTCGTCAATAAAATAAATTCTACATACTTGGATCTAATTCCCACATTCAAATGTGAAAGCCTAGGAATTTTAGAAATAATTTTATGATATTATTTAAGGTATTTCTGTTATTACACTAATCATGTATAAATTCCAATCTTAACATTTTATTAATATTTTTATTGTTAAAATGTATGTTTTTTGCTTTCCAGTATGTTGTATATAAGGATCATTTCATATGACTGGCTTCTCTGCCAACCTGATAAAATCATAATAACATGATACAGGGTGGATCAAGTGTGTTGATGCTTTCAGTAGTTCATTATTTTTGGGGAATTTTCCTTTTGAAAATGGTGTGTGTTGATCATTGATTTGAAATATCAGGGTTGCATGGCTGCTTCAGAACTCATCTCATGAATGGTTTCGACCCAAAACCTTTCTCCAGAGATGCTGTCTGACCCTCAGTATTACTCCAGCTTTTTGTGTCTATCTCATGGATATTTTGTTGGATATTTGTTTTGAGAATCTGTAACACTATTATGCTTGTGGACATTTTGGAAGAACGTGCATGGTTAACGTAATCTCAGTTAGGTTTTATTAGCCAAACAGAACACTATAATAACAGTGATTTTAGCAGTGAATTAGAACTAATTATTGAATCTGCAGATGTAGGTAACTGGAAGGAGCAGTCCTTAGTTTAGTTTATTGTCACATGTACTGAGGTATCGTGAAAAGCTTTTGTGTGCTAACCAGTCAGCGGAAAGACAATGTATGATTACAATCGAGCCAATCACAGTGTACAGATACATGCTAAGGGAATAACGTTTAGTACAAGATAAAGTACTCTTCTTTGACCTTTCACATGCTATGCAAAATTATGGAGCAAATAAATGTTCAAAAGATCAATAGGCTGATCAACTACATCTGTTCCTCAAACCCAGTTTATTCTAGCCACTGTGTAACTTAGAAATAAACCATTGAATGTTAATAAACTACCTACATTCCTGTCATTTAAGTTAATAGGAATGGCTCAAAGTCTTAATTTTAAAAGTCTGTCATGACTGGAGCTGAATTCATGCTCAAATTTGGCGCAGCTTGTTGCAGTTTAGAATAACGTGGGTTCCCTTGTGACTTTCACACTATTTCCCATTTCTGATAGCGGGTGGCTGAAGCCATTGCATAAGGATGCTGTAAAATGAAATTAAAATTAAATTAGGTTTGCTAAAAATTAGCTATTTATAAGGATTGGAGAAGGGAAGATTCACATGTGCTTCTAATCTCTGGTATTTTGCTGACCCAGTTTCTGGGAATGTGAGTGAGGGGGACGATGTCTAATTTATACTTGTTAATTGAATGGCTCATTTGATTTGATTTACCATAAACTAAATTATTGTGATATTTTAATTTTTATTTGACTATTGCCTTAAAAAAAAAAAGCAATGTATGAAATAATGCTTCTGGTTAATTTAATAAAGTTTATATAGTTCAACGTGTTATCTTGGAAATGAGGATTACACCCAATAGGACAACACAAATTCCATCCCAGAGAACATAGAACAGTACAGCTTAGGAACAGGCCCTTTGGCCCACAATGTTTGTGCCGAACATGATTCAAAGACAAACTCTTAGCTGCCTGCACGTAATCCATGTTCCTTCATTCGCTGCATATCCAAAAGCCGCTTAAATGCCACTATCATATCTGCCTCCATCTCCACCTCTAGCAGCACATTCCAGACACCCACTACCCTCTGTGTTTAAAAACAACTTGCCTCCAACATCTTCCTTAAACTTTGCTCTTTTCACTTTAAATCTTTGCCCTCTGGTATTTGATATTTCCATATTGGGAAGAGGGTTTTGCTTCATCTCATTATTTTGGCTCTACTGCCCTAATTTGACAAAAGGAAGCAACTGACATTTTTTTCAAAATTGAGTTATTGTTTGTTTTAGGGTATTTGAGATATGCTCTACACAATGGTGAACAAAATAAGTCTTCTCTGAGTACAATTTGAAAATATTTATACCAGAGAAGTAAGAAATTCCATCACAGAGAGCTGAAAGAAAAACACGTTTTCCTCATTTACAAGAAAACTCCTTTCTGTCAGTTGGCAGTATACACCTCGCCATGATCTATACTACTTAAAATACAGGATATGAAACAATGGGAATATTTCATAAAAAGCAGGAAAATAACCTGGAAGTTTGGAGACCTTCAGTTTCACTACTGAGTGCTGTATTTACAGAAACACCCACATGTATATATCATAGAAACATAGACATAGAAAATAGGTGCAGGAGTAGGCCATTCGGCTCTTCGAGCCTTCAATATGATCATGGCTGATCATCCAACTCAGTATCCTGTACCTGCCTTCTCTCCATACCCCCTGATCCCTTTAGCCACAAGGGCCACATCTAATTCCCTCTTAAATATAGCCAATGAACTGGCCTCCACTACCTTCTGTGGCAGAGAATTCCAGAGATTCACCACTCTCTGTGTGAAAAATGTTTTCCTCATCTCGGTCCTAAAAGATTTCCCCCTTTATCCTTAAACTGTGACCCGTTGTTCTGGACTTCCCCAACATCGGGAACAATCTTCCTGCATCTAGCCTGTCCAACCCCTTAAGAATTTTGTACGTTTCTATAAGATCCCCCCTCAATCTTCTAAATTCTAGCGAGTACAAGCCGAGTCTATCCAGTCTTTCTTCATATGAAAGTCCTAATATCCCAGGAATCAGTCTGGTGAACCTTCTCTGTACTCCCTCTATGGCAAGAATGTCTTTCCTCAGATTAGGAGACCAAAACTGTATGCAATACTACAGGTGTGGTCTCACCAAGACCCTGTACAACTGCAGTAGAACCTCCCTGCTCCTATACTCAAATCCTTTTGCTATGAATGCTAACATACCATTCGCTTTCTTCACTGCCTGCTGCACCTGCATGCCTACTTTTAATGACTGGTGTACCATGACACCCAGGTCTCGCTGCATCTCCCCTTTTCCTAATCGGCCACCATTCAGATAATAGTCTACTTTCCTGTTTTTGCCACCAAAGTGGATAACCTCACATTTATCCACATTAAACTGCATCTGCCATGCATTTGCCCACTCACCCAGCCTATCCAAGTCACCTTGCAGCCTCCTAGCATCCTCCTCACAGCTAACACTGCCCCCCAGCTTCGTGTCATCCGCAAACTTGGAGATGTTGCATTCAATTCCCTCGTCCAAATCATTAATATATATTGTAAATAGCTGCGGTCCCAGCACTGAGCCTTGCGGTACCCCACTAGTCACTGCCTGCCATTGTGAAAAGGACCCATTTACTCCTACTCTTTGCTTCCTGTCTGCCAGCCAGTTCTCATCCTTCAGGTTTCTGAAAAATCAACCCAAGACTGTCCAAGCTCTACTTGTAGCTAATGCCCCTAATGCCCCTCCAAAAATGCAGTGTAACAGGGACAGATTCCCCCTAGTCCTCGCATTCCATCTCATCAGCCGTCGCATACAGCACACAATCCTCCAACAGGATCCTACCACTAGCCACAACTTTCCATCTCCACCCCTTTCCGCAGTGATTGTTCCCTCCGCAACTCCCTGGTCAACTCGTCCCTTCCCACCCGAACCACCATCTCCTCAGGTACTTTCCCCTGCAACCGCAGGAGATGCAACACCTGTCCCTATACCTCCGCCTCGACTCCGTCCAAGGACCTCAACCGTCTTTTCAGGTAAGGCAGAGGTTCACTTGCACCTCCTCCAACCTCATCTACTGTATCCGCTGTTCCAGGTGTTGACTCCTACATATCTGCGAGACCAAGCGTAGGCTTGTGGCCTCACCTGATGGTCAGACCACTTACTGTCGAACCCTCGTCAGTGGTTACGAGGACTGTCACTTGACGTTATGGATTAAGGGGAGTGTCCTGCTACATCAGCAGATCTTACCTTGAGATCACCAGTCAACAGGTAGCTGAGCTCGAGTCAACAGCCTCGCTCAGCAGCAGCAGCAATGACTCAATATGTTAGAGAGTCCCAACGCACATGTATGTCAAACTTATCTCACCGAATAAAGTAACCGTTCAATCACAAAGTTTGGACTCGCTACATTGGACTAACCGAGGCTCCACCCCGCTGCTGGGCCAACCACAGCCTGACCGGACGGGCAGCCAGCGGCTGGGGATCGATGAAATCCACGCTGGCATGGAGCAGAAGGACGTCTTCGGGCAGCTGCCCCAGGTAGGCCCGCTCGATCGGGAGGCTAGGCCTTGAGCAATGGTTGGCAGAGTGACCAGCGGGCCCACTCTCTCCCCGCACCAGGGGCCGGCGGGCGGCGGTGCCGGTGATGCTGGGGGTAGGGAGCTGATAAACCCGCAGCTCCTGCAGCAGCTGGTGGGGGAGCGGCGGCAGCCGCGGCCTCTCAGCCCCAGTGGTCGGCTCCGGGCAGGCCATGCTGGAGAGATTGGCGGCTGTCAAACGAGGCCCGGATCGCTCCCATCGACCAGGGCAGCTTGTGAATGCCGAGGCCAGTCACAGGGGGCGGCCGGCGCCGGCGGCTGGCCAATCACAGGAGGCCAGTTGAGGCGGCCGGCGGCGGCAAACATTACTATTATACTCTACACGAATGAGTATAATTGGCCAATGACCAATTACTAATAAAGGCAAACATACCATATGCCTTCTTTGCCACTTTTATATACTTGTGTTGCCACTTTCAGCGAGTTATGGTGTTGGACCATAAGATCCCTCTGTACATCAATTCTGTTATGCATTGATTGAATATTTTCTCCTTGCATTTGGCCTCCCAAAGAGCAGCACCCCGTTGGCTTGGATTATGTTTACTGGGATTTCTTCACCCATTTCTGTAGTTGATTACTATCCCTCTGTATACTTTGACAGCCTTACTCACAGTCCATGACTCGAGCAATCTTATGGGCATGTCCCACTTAGGCAACTTTTTAGGCGACTGCAGGAGACTATGCAGTTGCCACATGGTCGCCACATGTTCGCAGGTGGTCGCCAGGGAGTCGCCTTCATGGTCGTGAGGAGTTCCCGCATTCTGGGAACTAGTCACGGTCTCATTATGGTCGCGGCGAATTTTTCAACATGTTGAAAAATTAGCGGCGACTAAAATGAAGACTTCTCGTGCAGTAGGTGGGTCGCCAGGAGGTCCTGGTGCGTTGCCAGGAGGTCGAAGGTTCTCGTAGGTTCTTGTTGGTTGTAGCCGGTTCCAGTTGCCTGTTTTTCAGGCGATTGCTGGCAACTTGACAGTCGCCGGCAGTCACCTGAAAAATCGCCTAAGTGGGACAGGCCCATTAGTGTCATCTGCTTACTTAGCAACCCATCTGCATTTGTGCCAAGTCATCGGAAACAACAACGATCTCGGTACATATCCTGTGAAACTCCACAGGTCACAGACTATATTTGTTGGCGATTGAAATTTTAGAATTAGTTCCAGTTAATCATCATAGTGGGAATTTTGGCCTGATGGACATGACCTAAGTCGCAATGGGGATTGACAAATCAATATCTGATTCAGGAATCCAATTTTCATCGGCTATGGAACAACTGAATCTCTGATAATACAGCAACCTCGGAATTATTTGAGTTTACTCAACTAATACCAACACTTTTAACTCCATTTTTTATGACATTGCACAAAGTATAATAGATTTTACACTGAATCAGCTTAGGGCGCTTTACTGGAGGAATTGGGTTCCTAATGGGTTTAAAAGGATTGTAGGGTGGTGACCTGATGTTTAAAAGGAAGATCAGAAGAGGGGGTGGGGTCCCTACGGTTTAAAAAGAAAATAGGCAACAGGGCTCTGACTTTAAGGGGAGTGTGGGAATTTGACCCGGGGATATTAGAGGATTGTGGAAATGGGGCCCCATTGAGTTTAAAAGGAATGTGTGGAATTGTGCTTCAGTGAGTTTAAAGGGAACAGGTGAGTCCGATGCTGAACCATTGGAGATTACGAACAATAGGATTGTGGATTTTCCTATATTGTTGATTAAATTTAACTGAATAGAATATGTTTTCTGGGTTAAGAACTGGTCTGCATCATGATTCTTTGAATTTCAAGAGTATGCACAGTGTAGGATAAACAAAATTGTAACAGTTATTCTGTATCTTTTTCTTCGCGCAACCTATTTTACTTCAGTTTGGCTTAATTGCATTTATATAGTACCTGATTTGATTGATTAGCATGAAAAACAAAGCTGTTCACTGTACCTCGGTACAAGCGACAATTTTAAAACCTAAACTTCGTTTATCAATATAGTATGGCTAAATTAATTGTACTTAATGAAGACAGTTACTCTATAATGAATGTCTTACCAGTTTTTAAAAAATGCATTGAAGGGATGTGGGCTTTGCAGGTAGAGGCAGAATTGAATTGCACAACCCGAGATGTTCTTGAGAAGGTGGTGGTGAGCTGCTTCCTAAACTTCGGCAGTCCTAGTGTTAAGGTTTACATATCGATTATTTTAAGTAGTATATGTAAACAAAATTTTACACTTGTGGATCACTTAATTGTTTAAATTTAAACAGAATGAAACAGAACCTGACAATACATGAATATTTAAAAATTGTTCCATTTGTAAATAATACAGATATTTTGGATTGACACTTGAGTATAATAGAATGTAGGACCTAGGAATATTGCAATATGGCATTTGGTATTGTAGCATGCCAAAGCAGAAGTATTTGTTTGACCTTTAAACCTGGCAATGTTGGCTATCTGATGGTAGATAAAGTATGTGGAATTTGTAACTGGTAGTATGACCAGAGAGTTTACTGCAGCTATTATAATATAAATCATTTGACGAGGTTTAATTGGTGTCCATTCCTCAATAATTATTCATTTTCTTAAGGTCAATTTATTATAGGGTCATTTAAATCGCTCCAAATATGTCACACATATAAGTGTTCTTTGATGTTGGACTTTGCACAATATGTTTATTTTACATGAATGGCTCATTACAAATTGGATGGTATTGGATCTGAATTGTTATAAATTGTGGGCTTAGAAATGTTGGTATGCAGAAGAATGCTATCAAAATATGTTTGGGGACTGAATAAACCAACAGATTAATTCAGGATTTTTGATTTGCAGCCTCTGGGGCTGTGTGGAATGGTGACAAATGAGGTTCTGTGCTCATTTTGATGTCATTGGCACAACATTCCCTCCACATGGCCTCGTGTATTGATACAAGTTTTTAAATGGAGGTTAGAGATATACTTTGGTACCATTTACAGGGGCCTGGCTTGAAACTGGGGAGGAAAGAACAGCAGATGCTGGTTTAAATTGAAGGGAGACAAACTGCTGGAGTAACTCAGCGGGCCAGGCAGCATCTCTGGAGAGAAGGAATGGGTAAAGTTACCTAGGCCATCGATGGGCCGAGATATCGGCCTGTAAAGTTGGCCTCGGAAGTCTGCTATGGGAACAAATCTGCCGGCTCCGGCTGAGCCGTAGTTCCAGAGCCGCAGCCGCAGGGGACAAATTTCAACCCACTGATTGGCGCCGAAGTCCCAATGTGGTTTAGGGGGGGATTCCAAGTGTGCTATCGTGATTTTATTCTTATTAAAGGAGGTGCCAGTCCATCACCTGCCGGAAAATCGTTGCTGGAACTGTAATACAAAAAAGTTGAAAAATTTCCCAATTGCAGATTATCAATTATGCTGTGCCTATCCTGCGTGATTGATGATTATTTGAAATTTACATACTCAACAAATATGTATCATGCCAGATCATTATTTGTGCCTGTCATTCTATTTAGGTCAATGTTAATGATGTTGATGTTGGGAAATGAGGCTAGGAAGATTTTTCAGATTGCAGGATCATTGAAATTTACCAAAGGAGTATTGGAATATGCTTGAAATTAATAAACTGTATTGTGTAGTCTTAAAAAAAAGCTTGGTGCAAATATTTATCTGAAGAATATTACAGGTAAATTATTCTTTATAACATGAGGCCATGCTTTTTGTACATGCATCAAGGAATGAAAGTTGAAAAAAATCAAGTCTCTATCTGTCTAACTATCTACCCACTTTTGTTTCACATACATTGTGAGAGTGAATTTTGTTTCGTATCTCAAAATTTTGAGTAGTGATTAGTACATTCCAGAAGGGCAAATTTTTGTTGTGCATTGTAACATGGCCATTACCTGTATTTATAAACTGTTTATTCATGAAAAATAGATTGAGTAGTATTAATAGATATTTCTTAATGATGAGGGTCAAAGTACATTATCTAGGTGGGTGATTTGCACCTGTTCAAAATGGTCATTGCCTGGTACTTTTCAAGAGCAAAATTAGTGGTTTCTGATGTCATGTTTCTTACTTTTTAGAAAAGAATTCTTCTATACAAACTTGTGTCCTCTAACATGGAAACTTCCCCGTTATATCAAGAAAATTAGATATACGGGAAGAAATTGGGGTTTTAAAGGGCTGCATATCCGCATATTAATATCTTTCTCTCACATTAAAAAAACTGCTTGGCATTTTTATTATTGTTTATAATGTATAATTTTAATGAAACATTTAAAAAGATTATTTAGTGTGGAAGAGAAAAAAATGTTAAAATTATTCTCATTTATTTTTTACTCTAGTTCTGTCAACCTGCTGGCTGGCAGCTGTCTACTGAACGAAAACAACCCACGTATTTTGTGGTGGTTCTGACTGATATTGACTCAGATCGCCATTACTGTGCGTGTCTAACATTTCATGAAGCAGAAATTAATTTACAGGTAAGTTTTTAAAGATTTTCCTATTTAGTTCATCAAATGGGGCATATAGTCAGCTGATGATACAACCACTGCCAATGGTTGGCAGAAGCATTCAGTAGTTGTGCGAGAGGAATGATAACCATTTAGGAGATGGAGAATGACAAAGATGGGCATGAACAAGGTTTTGAAAGGATCTAAGCACCAGAATAAAAATGTTAAATCTGATGTACAAACAGGATCATGAATTTAAAATTGGTTAGGAATGATGGGTTAACAGTAGATGGTGTGGTATTGGAATAGGCAGTGAAATTTTGAAAGCATTGAATTTTATGGATATGAAAGTCAGCCAGGAGCATAGTGCATTTGTCAAAACTGGAAATGATGATGGCATTGTTGAAAATTTCACCACCAGATGGGTGTGTAGAATTAGAGATTGTGAAATATGAAGGTGGAAAAGGTTGATCTTTGAATGAAAGTTCAGCCTGAGGAATGTAGGGCATTAACTTTGCTCAATCTAAGGTAATGTCAGTTTCCAGTGGAACATCCCATTAATTCTATTCCCACTATTAATTCCCTCAATTCTTGCAACATATTCTCTTACACATGCCCTTTAACACGTCTTTGGTTCTTTTTGCTATTAACCAACACCAAGGGATAATTACAGTAATCAATTAACCTATCAGCATGTCTTTAGGGTGTGGTAAATAATCAGACATTGATTTAATGGGAATATTTGTTGTGCTCCATAGTGCAAATATTTCTCTATTTGTTGAATGATGTAGTTATATCATTATGTTTCATGGCTTGATTGTTTTTTGTTTGAACATAGTGTGGGTGAAGTGTGACAGATTAAAGTTGCATAGGGACAAATGCACAGCAGGATTTAGGCGAGTGTTTCATATTACAGCATTTGGATTATAAAGTTAGAACAATTTCCACTGGATATTCAAATTGAAATTTAATTTCTAATTAACCATTAAAAAATGTATTGCAAAATCATTTAGTGTGATTAAAACTCTAATATCTGGTACTATATCAGATCAACAAATTATGATTGAATATTTTTGGTAGATGGACAGTATGTAAATGATGATGATGTTACTATTTAAATTTACACTTTTCTCAGTTGACAATAGGGTGTGTGCAGACATAGTCTAAATTAAAAAATACATCTTGTATATTCCAGACAAGAAATGTGACAACACATGCTAGTATTGCATGAAACCATGAAATTACTACATGTGCTGCCATTTACAACTGCCTTATGTACATAAAATGTATTATATTTGTGACAGAACCTTTGAAAATATTGATCTCATTGCTTTTTGTAAAGTACTCAACTCTATTAAGAAGATAATATAATTTAGGTAGAGAAAAGCAAATACAATTTCAAGAGACTACAATTCCACTGTTACTAAAGATGCTACAAAGCTCAGTCATAATAGATTTTCAGTTAATCAAATGTTAAAAGCTGTCCCTGACTTTTATTATAGATCAATAATTCAATGTTTTGACAATGATTGAATTAATCTTTAAAACGCATTAAAAGAAATGCATACCAAAGCTGGGTTGAAACCATCACATAATGTTTCTTCAACTAGCAATTGCATGTAATTTTTCCAAATGTAAATTTATTTATGTCCACACATAAATATTAATTATATTTGCAATTTGTGCTTTGGGAAATTGAATATAAGGGGAAAGCCATGGGGCTATCTAGCCTACACTTCTTCCCACCCTGTTTCCTGTAAGGACTCCATCCCCTACTCCCAATTCCGCCGTTTACGCCGCATCTGCTCCCAGGATGAGGTGTTCCACACCAAGGCATCGGAAATGTCCTTATTCTTCAGGGAACGGGGGTTCCCCTCCCCTACTATAGATGAGGCTCTCACCAGGGACTCTTCAATACCCCGCAACATTGCGCTCTCTCCCCATCCCCCCACTCGGAACAAGGGCAGAGTCCCCCTAGTCCTCACCTTCCACCCCACTAGCCACCACATACAACAAATAGTCCTCCGTCATTTTCGCCACCTCCAACGTGACCCCACCACTCGCCACATCTTCCCATCTCACCCCCTGTCTGCTTTCCGCAAAGACCGCTCCCTCCGTAACTCCCTGGTCAATTCTCCCCTAAACCACCCACACCACCCCCTCCCTGGGCATTTTCCCATGCAACCGCAGGAGATGCTACACTTGTCGCTTTACCTCCCCCCTCGACTCCATTCAAGGACCCAAGCAGTCGTTCCAGGTGCAACAGAGGTTCACCAGCATCTCCTCCAACCTCATCTATTGCATCCGCTGCTCCAGATGTCAGCTGATCTACATCGGTGAGACCAAGCGTAAGCTTGGCGATCGTTTCGCCGAACACCTCCGCTTGGTCCGCATTAACCAACCTGATCTCCATGTGGCTCAGCACTTCAACTCCCCCTCCCATTCCGAATCCGACCTTTCTGTCCTGGGCCTCCTCCATGACCAGAGTGAGCACCACCGGAAATTGGAGGAGCAGCACCCCATATTCCGCTTGGGCAGTCTGCACCCCAACGGCTTGAACATTGACCTCCAATTTCCGGTAGCCCGTGCTGTCTCCTCCCCTTCCTAGCTCTCCCTCAGCCCTCTGGCTCCTCCTCTTCCTTTCTTCTTCCCGCCGCACCCCCCCACCCCACCCTGCATCAGTCTGAAGAAGGGTTTTGGCCCGAAAACGTTGCCTATTTCCTTCGCTCCATAGATGCTGCCGCACCCGCTGGGTTTCTCCAGCACTATTGTCTAAGGAGAAAGTATATAGTTAATACCCTACCTCAAGCATTGATGTACCGAGGGAACTTGGAGTCTAAGTTCACAGTTCCTGGAAAGTGACAACACGTGTGGATAGAGTGGCAAAAAAAGGCATATGATATGCTTGCTTGGGACATTGAGTACAAGAGTCAGGAAGCCAAGATACAGCTTTATAGGATTTTGGTTAGGCCACATTTGGAGTATTGTGTGTGGTGATGTGAAGGCTTTGGTTATGCCCGCATTGGAGGGTATTAGCAATTGGGAGGGAAACAAGGAACTGTAGATGCTGGTCTAGAAAAAAACTGTGCTGGAGTAACTCAGCAGGTCAGGCAGCATCTCTAAAGGACATGGATAGGTGATGCTTTGGGTTGGGATCCTTTTGCAGACTCGAAATGTCATCTATCTATACTCTCCAGAGATACTGCCTGACCCGCTGAGTTACCCCAGCATTTTTATATTTGTTTAGCTATAAGCAGAGGTTGAACAGATTTGGATTGTTTTTTCTGTAGCATCTGAGGTTGAGGGGAGATCTGACAGAAAATTATAAAATTATGATTGATAGGGGAAACATTCAGAATCTTTTCCTCCTTAGATAGAAATATCAAATTCTACAGGACTTAGCTTTAAGGTGAGAAGGGCAACATTTAAAGGAGACTAGACTAAGTGGGACCCGTTGGGTCCCAGTCGCACGGGAGCAGATATATGGAGGCAGATGTGATAGTAACATTTAAGAAGCTTTTGAACAGTTATATGGATGTGGAGATAATGGAGAGATATGGATCACATGCAGGCAGAAGTTATTAGTTTAATGGCATTGTGTTTGACGGAGACATTGTGGGCTGAAGGGCTTGTTCCTAGTCTGTACCGTTCTGTGCTCTATTATAGTCTGTGCCGTTCTGTGCTCTATTAGAGTGCAAAATTACCTTTTATAATGAATACATTATTCACATAATGATTGTTCCACTTCTATTGCCTGTGAATGTTGGCATTCTGTTAGTCTTTGTAGAATGCTGTCATTTCCTCCATTAGCTGGATAATCAGTCTTGTGGACATTAATTTTGAAACAGATAAAGTTCAAGATTCTTTCAGTCGGATCCCTCAGTTATGAATTTAGTCAGATAAAGTAGATGTATTGAATTCCATTCTAATGGCCAATGGCCTGGCAAGCTCTATTATTGTCTTTTAGTTGCATGAAAATAATCTTTTAAATGAACACATGGAGAGCAATCATAAAGATTAAAATGTGCAAGGATATGACAATTAAAAAAAAAATGACTGTACAAATCATTTAAACACCACAAGTAAGCTTAATAGACATAGATTTTTAAGTTCAATACATCGTTGTACACATTTGAGTCAGTGAAATGGAGCACTTGAGATAAAATTGCAAAGCTCAGAGAACAGGGTTCAAATATAGTCCTGGAGTATATTTGCCAAAAGCATAATTTCACTTATTTTAGTTTATTTACCTGGGAATTGATTTCTAAACAAACCATATTTCCATCATTTTGCTGGGTCAATTTCCATTGCAGACAGGTTGTGTAAAAGGACACAAAGCTTTGGAAAATAATTGAAACCTCATAACAATAGTCTGTACTTTATAACACCATCAGATGAACAAAGTAGATACAGTGCATTCAGAAAGTATTCAGACCCCGTCACTTTTTCCACATTTTGTTACGTTACGGCCTTATTCTAAATTTCAATTTTTTTATCACCAATCTACACTCACTACCCCATAATAAAAAAGCCCATAATACAAAAGCGAAAACAGGTGTTTAGAAATTTTTGCAAAGTAATTAAAAATAAATAACTGAAATATCACATTAACATAAGTATTCAGACCCTTTACTTAGTACTTCGTTGAGGCACATTTGGCAGCGATTACAGCCTCAAGTATTGTTGGGTATGGCACTACAAGCTTGGCACACCTGTATTTGGGTAATTTTGCCCATTCTTCTCTGCAGATCCTCTCAAACTCTTGTCAGGTTGGATGGGGAGCGTTGATGCACAACTATTTTAAGGTTCCTCCAGAGATGTTCGATCGGCTTCAAATCCGGGCTCTTACTGGGTTACTCAAAGACATTCACAGCCACTCACAAAGCCACTCCTGGGATGTGTGCTTAGGTCGTTGTCCTGTTGGAAGGTTAACCTCCACCCCAGTCAGAGGTCCAGAACGCCCTGGAACAGGTTTTCATCAAAGATCTCTGTACTTTGCTCCATTCATCTTTCCCTCGATCATGACTAGTCTCCAGTTCCTGCCGCTGAAAAACATCCCCACAGCATGATGCTGCCACCACCATGCTTCACCGTAGGTATGGTATTGGCCAGGTGATGAGCGATGCGTGGTTTCCTCCAGACGTGGTGCTTGGCATTCAGGCCAAAGAGTTCAATCTTAGTTTCATCAGACCAGAGAATCTTGTTTCTCATGCCTTTTGGCAAACTCCAAGCGGGCTGTCATGTGCCTTTTACTGAGGAGTGGCTTCCGTCTGGCCACTCTACCATAAAGGCCTGATTTGTGTAGTGCTGCAGATATAGTTGTCCTTCTGGAAGGTTCTCCTATCTCCACAGAGTAACTCTGGAGCTCAGTCAGAGTGACCATCGGGCTCTTGGTCACCTCCCTGACTAAGGCCCTTCTCTCCCGATTGCTCAGTTTGGCCGGGCTGTCAGCTCTATGAAGAGTCCTGGTGATTCCAAAGTTCTTCCATTTAAGAATGATGGAGGCCACTGTGCTCTTTGGGACCTGCAATGCTGCGGAAATTGTTTTATACCCTTCCCCAGATCTGTGTCTCGACACAATCCAGCCATGGCCAATTCGTTCGTCTTCATGGCTTGGTTTTTGCTCTGACATGCACTGTCAACTGTGGGACCTTATATAGACAGGTGTGTGCCTTTCCAAATCACGTCCAATCAATTTAATTTACCACTGGTGGACTCCAATCAAGTTGTAGAAACATTTCAAGGATAATGAATGGAAACAGGATGAACCTAAGCTCAATTTTGAGTGTCATAGCAAAGGGTCTGAATACTTATGTAAATGTGATATTTAAGTTATTTATTTTTAATTATTGCAAACATTTCTAAACACATGTTTTCACTTCTTCATTCTGGGGTATTTTGTGTAGATTGATGATAAAAAATATATAATTTAATCTGTTTTGAAATAAGGCTGTAACGTAACAAAATGTGGAAAAGTGAAGGGGTCTGAATACTTTCTGAATGCACTGTATTTCTCATTGTACTTTTGTTCCAAAGAGTAGTAAGCTTAAACATTTAAACTTTGAAGGATGCTTGTTAACAGATACATTTAAGCCAAATATTCAGTTTGCCTGCTGCACCAGTTTGCCAGTCATTGTTGCTCTCAACTTTGATGCCTCTAGTTTATTCCAGACTGCAAACATAATAGTGCGTAATGTTTCCCAAGCCTGCATCTGCAGTTTCTTGTGTCATCACAATTGTCCTCCTTTCCACAAGAAGTATATGAATGAATAACAGGATTCAAGTCCATCACTCCTCTGTCCTTATGTCCTTTCATTTCCCCTTCATTGAGTCTAACATGGAGGAATTTGCTTGGATTGCTGGCTTTTCTCTGGTGCTGAGATCATAGACTGGTTTACACAGTCCTGCAGTCATTCTGCAAGCAGCCAATTACAGAAATTGCAATTTTCTAGAATTGATTCTCTGAGTCCGGTGATCTCCAGCAGAAAATCATGCAGATCTGTTATATTTTTTTCAGGTTTCATCTGCTCTAGCCTACCCCTCCTTCACCCAGACTATCTGAGATTAGGCTAACTTAGTTTAGAGGAATGTCTGTTTAATATCTGTTTTTTGACCTAATAGGACCTTGAAAAGGTTCAGAAGTATACTATATTGGGAACCAGGTTTTTTACCAGATGTCTACTAAAACCAGATGGCTGGAATAATAAAAATAGCTCTGTCATCAGGTTGTGCTCCATTATAGCAGAAGCAAGTTGTGAGATTTGCATGCTATTTAACTTTACAGTTTGTAAAGTCTGGAAACTTTCAGAGATGAGAAACAGCAAGAAGATTAGGTTCTGAAAAAATGCCTAGAACAACAGTGGTGCTGGCTGCTAGACCTCTAACACAGCAATCTCTATAATACTAAAAGTCTTTGTCGTGTGCGTGTGTGGGTCTGTCTGGTTAATTCCTATTTTCTTCCAGACGCTAGGCCACAGCCTTCCCATTTTCACACATCTGACTCACCTTTTCCCCGTCGAGGCGATAAACAGTTATTAGTGGTCTAAAGTTTTAAGAACAGCCCGAAAACGCGCCCATTTCGGGAAAACCCCCCAAATTATGTCACAATGCACTTGCAAGGCAGGACGGGACACTCCGGGAGCCCGGTGGGGAGGGTGGTGCTGGAGCTGGAGTGAGGGCCGAGCCCGGTGCTTGGGATGAGGCCGTGACCAGGGCCGAGAAAGAAGCCGCCGCTGGAACCAAGGACGAGCCTGGGTCCGGGGTCAGGGACGAGCCCGTAGATGAAGTCGGGGCCTGCACTGGAGCCCAGGCTGGAGTCGAGCTGACGGCTGGAGTCTACAGCCAGGGCCGGGCCGAGTACGAGAACCAGGCTGAGTTCCAGGCTTTGGGTAGGTCCTGGGGCAGGGAATGGGAGGGGAGGAGGATGAGGGAAATTAGGAGGAGGGAGATGGGGTGGGGAGTGGGGTGGTAGAGGGGGGGAGGGGGGGGGGGGGGGGGGGGGGGGGGGGTGGAGGAGGGGGGGGATGGGGGAGGGGTGGAGGAAGGAGAAGCCCCCTCCCTATCTACCCTCACCCCCCCCTCTCTCTACCCTCTCCCTTTCTACCTCTCTCTCTACCCCCCTCCCCCCTCGCCCTCCCCCTCGCTACCCTCCCCCACTCTACCGCCCTCCCTCTCCCTCTCCCCCCTCTCTCTCTCTACCCCCTCCTACCCTCCCCCCCCTCCCTCTCTATCCTCCTCCCTCCCTCCTTCTAATCTCCCCTCCCTCCCCCCTCTCTACCCCTCCCCTCCCTCTCTCTACCCCCTCCCTCTACCTCTACCCCCCCCCCCCCCCCCCCTCTCTGCCCCCCCCCTCTCTGTCCCCTCCCTCTCTGCCCCCTCCCTCTCTCCCCCTCAGCCCCCCCTCTCCCCGTCCCCCCCCCTCTGCTGCCCCTCCCTCCCCCCCTGCTCCCCCTCCCCCCCCCCCCCCCCCCCCCCCTCCCCTCTCCTCCCCCCACCCCCCTCCCCCCACACCCCCCCCCCCCCCCCCTCTAGTGATTGAAGAGGGAGGGTGAAGAGGAGGAGGGAGTGCTGGGGGATGAGGAGAAATGAGCCGCGCTTGCGCAGTTTTGGGCAATGAGGGAGTGGTGCAATATGGGGGAACGGCTTGCGTTGGGGGAACAGGTGAGTGGTGGAATCTCGCGTTGGGGGAGCGGACCCACGGGTCTGCACTTGGTCTAGTAATTAATTAGAAAAACGTTTGAAAATCTCTTCATTTCCCTAAGCATTAACAATTCTACCTCCTACCATCCTTAAACATGACTTTTCAATGTCCAAAAACAGTGCTTATTCAAAAATATGCATTTATACATTTATACTACTTGAATATAATATTACTTGAATTTGATAAATAACATCTCCCTGGCCTAGCTGTCATTGCTGAAATATCTTAATAACAAGGACACCTATGTGGGACTCTTAATGATTGACAATGGCTCCACCTTCAATAACACAATCCCAAGCAAAGTAATTTCTAAACTCCTGGACTGAGGAGTCATCATCACCCTCTACAACTGGATTCTCAAATTTCTGTCCCATAGACCACAATCAGTGAGGATTGGCGATAGCACAATAATTCTCAACACTGATGTTCTGCCACAATACAATAGACAATAGGTCCTTCAAGCCAGCAACGCCATTCAATGGGATCATGGCTGATCATCCCCAATCAGTACCCCGTTCCTGCCTTCTCCCCATATCCCCTGACTCCGCTATATTTAAGAGCCCCATCTAGCTCTCTCTTGAAAGCATCCCAAGAACCTGCCTCTGAGGCAGAGAATTCCACAGACTCACAACTCTCCCCCCAACATCGGCAACATGTTTCCTGCCTTTAGCGTGTCCAAACCCTTAATAATCTTATATGTTTCAATGAGATCCCATGACATCCTTCTAAACTCCAGAGTGTACAAGCCCAGCTGCTCCATTCTCTCAGCATATGACAGCCCTGCCATACAACATGCCATTCGCTTTCTTCACTGCCTGCTGTGCCTGCATGCTTACTTCTGAAAGAGGTGGCTTTAGAGATTGTGGAGGCATTAGTGGTGATCTTTGAAGAATCATTAGAGTCAGGAGTGGTTCTAGGGGAAAAATTGCAAATGTTCCTCTGCTGTTCAAGATGGCAGCAAAACAAAAGAGGGGGAAACTATAGGCCAGTTAGCCTGACTTCAGTGGTTGGAAAGATTTTAGAGTCATTTATAAAGGATGAGGTTTCCGAATACTTGGAAGCACATGACAAAATAGGTCAATGTCAGCATGGTTTTGTGAAGGGCAGATCTTGTCTGATGATTCTTTACAAATTCTTTGAGGAAGTTAATAGCAGGTTAGACAAAGGAGAGACATTGGATATTGTTTACCTGGATTTTGGGAAGGCCTTTGATAAGGTGCTGCACATGAGGCTGCGAAAGATGATGAAAGTCCATGGTATTAGAGGGAAGACACTGGCATGGATAGAAGGCTGGCTGAATGGTAGTAGGCAAAGAGTGTAAATAAAGGGGACTTTTTGTGGTTGGCCACCAGTGACTAGCGAAGTTTCTCAAGGTTCAATGTTAGGGCCTCTGCTCTTCACGTTGTATATCAATGATTTGGATGATGGAATTGAGGGCTTTGTGGCCAAATTAACGGATGACATGAAAATGGGTGGAGGAGCAGGTAATGTAGAGAAAGCAGGGATTCTGCAGAAGGACATGGACAGGTTGGGAGAGTGGGCAAAGAAGTGACGGATGGAATACAGTGTGCAAAGTGTGCAATTATGCATTTTGGTAGTAGGAATAAAGGTTAGACTATTTTCTAATTAATAATAATAATACATTTTATTTATGGGCGCCTTTCAAGAGTCTCAAGGACATCTTACAAAAAATTTAGCAAAGAGGAAAAACATGTAAGCGGAATGAAATAAATAGTAGAGACATGACTAGTACACAAATTAAAGACAGGATTCAATATGAGGCAATTCAAGCACAGATGAAAAGGGAGGGGGACGTGGGGCTAAGGATAGGCAGAGGTGAAGAGATGGGTCTTGAGATGGGACTGGAAGATGGTGAGGGACACAGAATTGCGGATCAGTTGGGGGAGGGAGTTCCAGAGCCTGGGAGCTGCCCTGGAGAAGGCTCTGTTTACAAAACTGCAGAGGTTGGACTTGTGGATGGAGAGGAGACCGGCTGATGTGGATCTGAGGGACCGTGAGGGTTGGTAGGGGGAGAGGAGGTCAGTGAGATATGGGGGGGCCAGATGGTGGAGGGCTTTGTAGGTGAGGACCAGGATATTGTAGGTGATCCGGTGGGAGATGGGAAGCCAGTGAAGTTGTTTGAGGACTGGAGTGATGTGATGCCAGGATTTGGTGTGGGTGATGAGTCGGGCGGCTGCGTTCTGGATTTGGTGTGGGCGATGAGTCGGGCGGCTGCGTCTGGAAATGGGGACAGGATTCAGAAATCAAAGGTGCAAAGAAACTTGGGAGTGCTGTTTGAGGATTCCCAAAAGATTAATTTGCAAGTTGAATCTGTAATCAGGAAGGCAAATGCAATGTTAGCATTTATTTAGAGAGGACTAGAATATAAAAACAGGGATATAAATGCTAAGGCTTCATAAGACATTGGTCAGATGGCATTTGGAGTATTGTGAGCAGTTCCTCATAGCTGAGGAAAGATGTGGTGCCGTTGGAGAAGGTCCACAGGAGGTTTATGAGAATGATAGCGAAACAAGATGGCGCCTGCCTGTGGCGACATTTTGCCAGCAGCTCAACAGAAGAGAATTATTTATAACTTCACTCAACTCACCTGGATCAGAAAAACGGCAGAAATCGGCACCGTAACGGACAAGCTGCTAGTGCACTTGAATGCACTAATGATATCGCGATCTCCCGCAGCTGCGGGAACCCCCGACTGTAAGCACTCCCTCGATCGCTGGAGAACACCCGACACGACTGAGGATCACAGGTACTGTACCTGGAAACAGGCACTGTGACCGTAGTCGAAGGGCAGGATCTTCCAGGAGCAGCGGAGCTGGAGCTGCCGACTGTGAGGGAATCCCCGATCGCAACAGAGCTGGAGCTGCTGTCTACAAGGGAATCCCCGTTCCAGCGCCGGTTCGCGGAAACAGCAGGTACAGTAAACACAGTACCTGGAAAAAACGGGGAGGCCTCCATTGTGTCCGGAAACGTGGCTGACGGGCAAGACTTCAGGTCAGACTGAAGCACAGAGGACTTCGACCCCCTCTCCCTGCCATCCTACTGGCCAATGTACAGTCCCTTGAAAACAAAGTGGAGGACTTAAGGGCAAGGCTGCTTTACCAAAGGGAGCTGAGGGAATGCTCTGTGTTCTGTTTCACAGAGACATGCTCACCCCCAGCTCCCCAGACTCAGCAGTCCAGTCTGAAGTTTTATCCATCCATCGCATGGACTGTACACTGGCATCTGGGAAAGGGAGAGGAGGGGGCGTCTGCCTCATGGTTAACTCTGCGTGGTGCTCAGACATGGAAGTCCTATCCAACTCCTGCTCTCCAAACCTGGAACACCTGCCATCCCTTCTACCTACCGAGGGAATTAACCTCCATCATTCTGACAGCGGTCTACATCCCACCCCAGGCTGATGTCCATCTGGCACTGGGGGAGCTGCACGCCGTGGTCAACAAACACCAGACGGCTTACCTCGAGGCATTTACCACCATAGCCAGGAACTTCAACAAAGTCAACCTGGAGAAATCGCTCCCTAACTTCCACCGACATGTCTCCTGCAGCACCAGCAGATCAAACACCCTCGACCACTGCTACACGACCATCAAAGACGCCTATCGCTCTATCCCTCGCCCTCACTTCGGTAAATCCGACCATACTATGAGGCTGCTGCTTCCTGCCTACAGGCAGCAATGGAAGAGCGCACCCCCAGAGGTGAGGACTGTACAGAGCTGGTGGGGTGGGGGGGCAGAGGAACAACTCCAGGACTGCTTGGAGTCTGTAGACTGGGCAATGTTCAGGGACTCGGCAACGGACCTGAATGAATACGCCACAGTAGTTACAGACTTCATAAAGAAATGTGTGGAGGACTGCATCCTTACAAAAACCTTCCGAGTGTTTCCTAACCAGAAGCCTTGGATGAACCATGAGATCTGGACTCTTCTGAAGTCCAGATCCTGGGCATTCAGGTCTAGGGATGCAGAGGTCTACAATAAGTCCAGATATGACCTTGGTAAGGCCATCAAAAAGGCAAAAGGGACTTCTGCTCCAACTGCTCTACGGACATTTTCAACCTCTCACTTCTGAGGTCTAAGGTTCCCACCTGCTTTAAAAGGGCATCAATAATACCGGTGCCCAAGAAGAGAAAGGTGATGTGTCTCAATGACTATCGACCAGTGACACTAATGTCTGTGGTGATGAAGTGCTTTGAGTGGTTGATTATGGCATATCAACCCCTACCTCGACAAGAAACTCGACCCATTGCAGTTCACTTACCGCCACAACAGATCAACGGTGGATGCGATCTCACTGGCTCTCCACTAAGCTCTAGACCACTTGGACAACAAAAACTCATATGTCAGGTTGTTATTCATTGACTACAGCTTGGCGTTTAACACCATCATCCCCTCCAAGCTGGTTACCAAGCTCTCAGATCTGGGTCTCTTCGCATCCCTCTGCAATTGGATCCTCGACTTCCTCATCCACAGGCCACAGACTGTCCGTATTGGTGGAAATGTGTCATCCTCGATAACAATCAGCACGGGAGCACCTCAGGGCTCCGTGCTCAGCCCCCTGCTGTACTCACTCTATACTCATGACTGTGTATGAGCTGGACATTGTGCGAATTCCATCATCAAGTTTGCCGACAACACCACTGTTGTGGGACGAATCACTGATGGGGACGAGTCAGAGTGTAGAAGTGAGATCGACCGATTGACTAAATGGTGCCAGCACAATAACCTGGCTCTCAACACCAGCAAAACCAAGGAACTGATTGTGGACTTTGGAAGGGGTAGGATAGGGACCCACAATCCCATTTATATCAGATGGTGGAAAGGGTCAAGAACTTCAAATTCCTGTGCGTGCATATTTCCGAAGATCTTTTCTGGTCCCTGCACACTGATGCAATTATAAAGAAAACAAATCAGCGCCTCTACTTCCTGAGAAGATTACGGAGAGTCGGTATGTCAAAGAGGACTCTCGAACTTCTACAGGTGCACAGTAGAGAGCATGCTACTGGTTGCATCGTGGCTTGGTTCGGCAACTTGAGCGTCCAGGAGTGGAAAAGAATGCAGAAAGTTGTGACCACTGCCCAGTCCATCATCGGCTCTGACCATCCCACCAGCAAAGGGATCTATCGCAGTCGCTGCCTCAAACATCATCAAGGACCCACACCATCCTTGTCACACACTCATTTCTCTGTTGCAATCAGGTAAAGGTACAGGAGCCTGAAATCTGGTACATCCAGGTTCAGGAACAGCGTCTTCCCCACAGCCATCAGTCTATTAAACTTGCCATCAAACAAATTCTTAACTATAACAGCCTATTGCACTTTGTCTGTTTATTTATGTGTTTATATATATGGTCTATATATGTAGACACACTGAACTGTTCTGTATTTATGCTTACAATTCTCTGTTGTGCTGCAGCAAGCAAGAATTTCATTGTCCTATCTGGGACACATGACAATAAACTCTCTTGACTTGACTTGACTTGACATGATCACTGGGATGACTGGGTGAACATATGATGAGCGTTTGATGGCACTGGGCCTGTACTCGCGGGAGTTTAGAAGATTGAGGAAGGACCTCATTGAAATGTACTGAAGGGTGGAAGGGCTAGAAAGAGTGGATGTGGAGAGGGTGTTTCCACTAGTGGCAGAGTCTCAAACCAGAGGGAAAATCCTCAGGGAAAAAAAGGAAGGAAAAGAGATGAGGAGGAATTTCTTAGTCGGAGGGTATTTACTCTGTGAAATTCATTGCCACAGACTGCTATTGAGGACAAGGCATTGGGTATTTTTATGGCCTACTACTGCTCATGTTACTTATGAATTTATGAACAATGACAAGTTGAGCCACAATTCGTAAACTACTTGGCTATTAGAAAGCGTTGATTTTTGTATTGCAAGTCATCGGTTTTTATTGTAAACAAAGCCATCAGTTTTTGTTTTGTTCTAAAATGTTTTGATTTTAAATATTTGATATTCAGTATTTCAATTTCTGTCTTAATTGTAAGTGCATGTTCTAATCTTTATTTAGTACCCCACATAATGGATAAGATGTTAATTAAAATTGTGCTTTTATTTCCTGGCAAAATGTGTAAAAATAATTACGATTGACCACTACGCTTTTTTGTTGGATTGTTACTTCCAGACATTAAGAGATCCTTCTGAATCCCCTTTGACATCTGACAAGAATAGACATTGGAAAAATGGATGTTTTCCACCAGATAGGTCATTTAGTCCTTGGAAGCTTTTGTGTTAAGATCAGTGGTAACAGCATTGCAAAATTACTGCAGCTTTGGAAGTTTAATTTGACACAACTGTTGCTACATTGTTGACATTTTTAGAAGTTTTGACGCATCCTACATTATGGTTTTGGAGTCAGTCTATCGTGACTTGTCTCGTCTCATGGCTTTGTTATTTTGACAAAGCATTAAGAAAATGTGAAATTCTTCATGAAAAAATGGATAGCAGTTGGAGGAAATTGGTGTGTCATTCATCATCTGTAGAGGGAAATGAACACTGGGTCTCGACACAAAACTTTGAATGTCCATTTCCCTCCACAGGTGCCTGGCCCGCTGAGTTCCTCCAGCTGCTCTTTTTTTGCTTAAGATTCCAACATCTACAGTTGCTTGTGCCTCAATGATCATGTTTATTTAAACTTTAAATCGTAGAATTTGCAAGTGTAGAAAAATACCATTTGGTACACTACTTCAGAGCTTTCATGAGTGATCACTCAAATTGTTTTCAATCTCTAAAATATACTCTAGGGATGCAAGCGAGATGAAATAGGAGAAGAGGAGGATACAGGGCTAATCCAACCTGCACAGGTGTTTGCGCCTAAAAGCTTGGTGCTAGTGTCTCAACTCGACTATCCCGAAATTTTCAAGGTAAATTTAGTTCTATTATAATTACTCTTCTGTATTCCTTGGAGACCATGGAGCTGATGAAAATGTGATTCTCCTGAACGACGACTGAAAATATTTCCTTTGAGTTCAGATGACCTACCTCTTCATTAAGTAGCGTTGTTACAAAACCTACCATCAGCGGCGCTCCAGTTCTGTCGGCGCGTGCGATTCCGGAGACTTTGGGGTGGGTTAAAATCCAGGTTTGTATTGGTTGTCGGAGAAGAATTTCCTCGGGCTGCTAGCTGATGAAGAAAAATCGTACACGCTTCCCTTCCTTTCCCGTTTTATTTTAATTTGCTGGACCATTGCGTCGCTGGAGTGAACTTAAACGCAACTAAAAACGCCTTCAACATCACAGATCGCAATATCAGGACAAAACAAAAGGTATGTCATCTATTTAACTTGTTATTTTGCTTTTTAGTGTGGCTTCATTTTAATCTTATGATGCGAAAAATGTTATTTAGGCCCCCATACGAATCGGCCATGTCTTGCCTGCCGATATGGGCTTAAATTTATGGCAACGGCAACATTCCCATCGATCACTTTCCAGAAACATCCATTCTCAAGATAATCAAATTCTTTTTTTTGCACAATCATGTCAAAAGAACATCTAAATCATCTATATTTTGTGTTATTGTCTATCATTGATCAATATTTTCATACCAAATATCCACAGTACAGTTTTAGTCAGATGTATTGTGCAAAAAATAATGATTTTGATTATCTTAAGAGTGGATGTTTCTGGATTAATTCATGGGAATTAAAAATTAAAAATCATGTTATATTCTGAATTCTTGTGTGAATGGGGATTTGTTATTTGTTATTTGGATACTTAGGCTATTGTAAAAAATTACCCTTTTCTTAAGAAATGGATAGATGTTTAGACCTAGTAATTGAATTTAGATTAATTTAATTGATTTGATGAAACTGATGAATATGAATTTTTTGTTGGGTATTTACTATTTGTTTTAGCATTTAACGTTATCATTTCTACCTTTTTTTCTAAAACTGCAAATAATAACTTGTTTCTGTTAATGCTGTTCAGTGTTTTTTTTTCCTTTACATTTTATACAGATGCCTCCGAAGAAGAAATGCGAAATGCAAAATTGTAATTTCAAATGCCCAGCAAAAGAGACTGATTTAGACAGCATTCGCAGAGATTATCCGAATTTGTACTACTCCAAATGTGATGATCTACAGGACATTCTTAATGGGAAAGTAGTGGGCAGAAAGGCATGTCATGCTTGGTTTGAAGTCCAAACACTTGTAGTTTACAATGCCAAATTTGAAAAGTTGAGGAAAAACAAGGTGTACAGAGTTGCTTATTGGTTACAATCTGAGGAGTATGATGATGCTACTGATTATGATATGCCAATGTACCAGCTAGCAACTGTTCTCCATAAAGACTTGGTCATTTGCTAGAAATTGTGATTTCTTTACCTATCTGTTACGGACTTGCAGCATATAATACAATAATATTAAAGTTCTGATCTTGAGAATGTCACATTTTTGAATTTTCAAGGCAATCTGGATGTTTATTACTATTTCTGTCACAACGGACAATTTTGTAATTAGCTACGATTTTGTAAGTATCTAATTATAATCTTTAATTTCAGGTCATCAGAGTAAGATGTTTCATTTTGTTTCAGAATGCTTAAATCTATAAATAACTGAAGTTTTCATTCAGCTCTTAATTTTTATGAAAGTTATGTCACAGCTTTTGTGTTAAGTCAATGGAAAAGCAATAGGGAACAAGATGCTAATTTCCAAGTATGAAAATGACCATAACTTGTTTAATACTGAAGATATGAAAGTGAATTAGGTATCAAATTAAAGTTCTTTTATGCTTTATCTGGTGGGACAAATTACAGGCTCAAAATTTTGTAACATTCCTACATTAAGTATTGATATTTATGATTTTTTTTAAATGGAAGGGTGCAATGCTGCTTGTTTTTAAGGTTTTCATAAGTTCCTTCTCAGCTCTTTTAATATACCCAAAGTGCTCAACATGTCTTTGGTTGGAAAAGTAAATTACAATGAGGTATGATTTTTTTTTTTGTGTGTGTGATTGAAAAGGTCAACAAAATAAGACTCTGATAATCCATTGTATTATCCAAGCCCAAAGGTTTCTGGAAAGTTGTGAGGCTCTGGTGTCTGCCTCATCCAGCCACAGGCAACCATTCGACTAGCACTGGAGTTGCTGCACACTGTGGTAAGAAAACTACCAAATGGCATACCACAATACTTCCCCCATTACAGTTGGGAACATCAACAAGGTTAGTTCCGAACTACCACCAGCACATTTCCTGAAGTACCAATGGATCAGGTTCTGTCAACATTTGCTGCACCATTAAAGATTGCTATTGCTCCATCGCTCACCCTGACTTTGTAAAATTGGACCACTTGGCGGGTCTCCTCCCTGCGTATAGGCAGTAGCGCATTGTGGTAGCATAGTGGCAGAGATCGTGCCTTACAACGCCAGATACCTGGGCACGATCCTGACTGCAGGTGTTGTCTGTACAGAGTTTATACATTCTCCCTATGACTGCGTGGGTTTTCTCTGAGTGCTTTGGTTTCCTCCCATGCTCCAAAGATTACCAGTGTGTAGGTTAATTGGCTTCGGTAAAATTGTAAATTGTTCCTTGTGTAGGGTAGTGCTAATGTGCGGGTCGACGCGGACTTGGTGGGCTGAAGGGCCTGTATCTCTAGGGTCTAAAGCAGAGAATAACGAGCGCAGTCCAGTGATGAGGCAGAGGGATGACTGCGACTGGTTCATGTCAATAGACTGGGTGAAGTTCAAAGACCCAGCAATGGAACTGAACAAGTACACCATGGTTGTTACCATCTTCGTAAGGAAATGCGTGGAGGATTGTGTTCTCGCCAAGTTCATCTGAGTGTTTCTTAGCCGGAATCCTTCAATGAACCAGAAGGTCCGAAATCTACTGAGGACCAGATCTTGGGTATTCAAGTCTGGCGATACAGACTTCATATATCTGAAGTCCAGATTTTGTTAAGGCCATCAGGAAAGCAAAGAGACACTTTCAGTCTAAATTGGGGGATGAGATGGATGCCCAAGGCTTGCATGCCATCACCTTACAATGCCAAATCAAGTAGTAGCTCAAGTGAGAGGGATAAGCTCATCCAGATGTGATGCAATTCTTTTGATACTCACTTTGAAAGGGAGAACATCAACAAATCTTTTCGGGCTCCCACAGCGCTAGATGTCACTGTAATCTCAGTTAATGAGGCCAATGTCAGAAGCTCTTTCATGAGGTTGACCCCTCAGAAAATGTCCGATCCCAATAGTGTGTCTGGCCGCATTCTTAAAACCTGAGCGGGCCAACTGGTTGGAGTTTTTGCAGACATAGTCAACCTCTCATTGCTAAGGTTCAAGACCCCCACCTGTTTTAAAGGACCCAAGAGGTGTAAGGTGACATGCCTAAATGACCACAGACTGGTGATGCTAATGTGCTTTGAAAGGTTACTTATGAAGCTAATCAACTCTTGCATGAATAAGGGCCTTGACCCTCTAGTTTGCCTACTATAACAGATCAATAGGGGATGCGATATTGCTGTCTCACCGCTCTACAAAAGATCAGTTGCGCTGAGAAAGCATACATCAGGCTAATCATATACTGTCTTGCATGAATGGAGAACTGGGGCCTAAGTAATTGATTTTCAAATTCCCATCTAGAATTGGCAGCACCCTTACTATAACATGACCATCTCTGTGGGGACCCCTGCGATATTGCTGTCTCACCGCTCCAATGTACAAAAGATCAGGTTGCTACCTGAATCGTCATTGGGAAGCCCACAGCCATGTACATCAGGCGCAGTTCATATTTTTACTGTAGCTTCAGGTAAATCATTAACGAAAAATCGCTGCAACACCCGGTCGCAAAAGGTATTATTAGTTTTAACCGATAATCATCTAATACTTGGAGAATTACTGTCTGATTCCGGCTCTCGCAGCCTCTAAAGCAAACAATTAAAAGTATATTGGAGTTCATTTTGGGCTTTTTATAATTTTTTCTCGGCATTTCATCCAGCGCGATATGGACGTTCAAAACCAGCGCGTTCCAATTGGCAGCCACCAAATTCCAACAGATAACACTAAATTCCTTCCATTTGGCCTATAAATTATTGTAAATTAGATATAAAAATCATGTTATATTGTGAATTATTTGTGAATAATCTTTGGACACTTAGGCTATTTAAAAATGTTAATCTTTCCTTAAGAAATGGGCTTTTGACAATCCAAGATCACAGCTTTTTTGTAATGTCCATTGAAAATCAATAGGGAACAAGATGCTAATTTCCGAGTATGAAAATGGCCATAACGTTTTTAATACTTGAGATATGAAAGTGAATTTGGTGTCAAATTAAACTTATTGTTATGCTTTATCTGATGGGATAAATTGCAGACTTGATTTTTAAAATCTCAAAATTTTGTAACATTGCTAATATATGAGTCAAAATAAAGGTGGGAGATTGAGAAGATGATTGAACGATGCCAGGACAACAATCTTGCTCTCAATATTAGCAAGACCAAGGAGCTGATTGTTGACTTCACAAAGGGAAAGCCGAGTATCCATGAACCTCATCGATGGGATGGAAATGGAGGGAATCAAATGCTTTAAGTTCTTGGGTGTGCATATCTCTGAAGATCTATCCTGGTCTTAGCGCATTGATGCAATCACAATTAAACTCATCAACGACTATACTTAGAAGTTTGAGGAGATTTGGTATGTCAATGAATATTCAATTGTGCTTCAACAGTTCATGGTAGATAGCATACTGACTAGTTGCATCACAGCCTAAACCACAGGTACTGACCAATATCATCAAAGATGCACACCACCATGACCACAGGTTTCAGGAACAGCTTCTACCCAACAACTGTTATGCCCTGCACACTATACAAAACTAACCACTAAGCAACTGTGACCGTCCAAAAATAAAATACTGGAGTAACTCAGTGGTCCAGGCAACATCTCTGCAGGACATGGATAGATGGCGTTTCGGGTCAGTACCTAATGTTACTGTCATTCATTTATTGTATTTGATTATTATATTATTTATTTGTGTTATTGCATTAATGAGCTTGCTATGTTGCAGCATGTAAGAATTTTATTGTTCGGATGCCAGTACAGATGACAATTAGCACTCTTGACTCGATGATTAGATCATGTGACTGAACAAAGTTTTCAGAGCAAAGATAGACGCAAAATGCTGGAGTAACTCAGCAGGTCAGGCAACATCTCTGGAGAAAAGGAATAGGTGATGTTTCGGGTCGAGACCCTTCTTCAGACTGAGAGTCAGGGAAGAGGGAAACTAGACATACGAAAAGGTACAAAGAACAAATTAATGAAAGGTATGAAGAGAACAAATCAAAGCCAGCAAGATGATCAAGGAAAGGTGGAGTCCACAATGATCCACTGTTGGCTGTGGAGAATGTGATAACGAGTGGATACAAACAGCAAAACTAAGCATGATGACAGTGAAACTAGTAGGACGTCTAGAGTGGGGGAGGGACAAAGCGAGGGGGAATGCTAGGGTTACTGGAAGTTAGAGAAATCAATATTCATACCTTGTAAGCTGCCCAAGTGAAATATGAGGTGCTGTTCCTCCAACTTGCGTTTGGTCTCACTCTGAGAGTGGAGGAGGCCTAGGACAGAAAGGTCAGTATGGGGAAGGGACGTTAAAGTGTTTGGCAACCGGGAGATCTCGGGCAAGGTGGATTGAGTGAAAGTGTTCGGTGAAACAATTGCCGACTCTGCGCTTGGTCTCGCCAATATAGATTTAATTTTCATGATCTATATTCATGATTTTCATTATAAACCAACGATTATAAATTCCTGTCCATGTCAATGACATTCATATCACACAATTAAATGAAAACACCTATTAGTTTAAGTAATTTCAGTTCGATGGGACTGGGGAAAGCTGCAACATTTTAACATGAAGTTCATTAAGTATAAACTATTGAAACTTGCTGCCTGCTTTGAGGAATAATAATTGCACCAATAATTTCACCAACTTTTACTGGAGATTCCTGGCTATTGGATGCTGACTCTTTATTGAGCTTTATATTTCATTATCATGAGTGTTGCCTATTGAATGACATGTTAAAACAAGTTTTGTGCGTTCTCTGCCTCGTCTTTTCAAAAGATTCTCCTTGTAAAATCATCAACATATATGTGTCTTGATTAAATCCCCAAAAACAAATGGTTTCAAATTAAATGATTTACCACTGTTTCTTTGGTATTTGTCGCAAAAATATTGGAGCTTTAATAGAGCTGTGTGACGTTCACAGTAACTTAAGCATAAAGTTATAGTCAATTATATGCTGCTCCTTCACAAAGATGTGTGCTCTTACAAATAAAATCAACCACAGGAACTAATTTGATGTAAACATAAGAAGACACATGGAGAACCATGTTCTCCTGAGATGCTGTGTGACCAGCTGAGCTATTCCAGAACAATGTGTCTTATGTAAACCAGCATCTGCAGTTCCTTGTTTCTTGATGTAAACCCATTTTTGCATACTACTTGCTGTTTTTAAAAAGGTTAAGTCTTGTTCATCAGGAGCAACTGAAATATTAATGTCCCACTTACTCATAATTACCGCTGAATAAACTCTTTAGCATTGATTTTCATAGTATTGTCTCATCTTACAGGAAAACAATTAAACACGTTTTTGATTTTAATCTTTTTGACATTCTTACTCGTCTCTTAATCCAATGTATATATCGCCATCTTTTTTTTAAGTTTGGTAGTATTCTGATCCCAGAGCACTTTTTTTTTGAAGAATGAGGTAGTGTCATGGCTGATATATATTCCTTAATCAATGTTGTTAAAGCAAGTCATGTTTGTGGGATCTTGAAGAACGCAGTAAACTGAAATGAAATGTCATAAAGTCTTATGTTGTTGTATAAGTAGAAGTTTTAAATCGCTGCAAAGAAATAATATAAATGTGAGTTTTACCTTTGCATAAAACTTCCTGCATTATTATCTAGAAATGTCATAATCGACTGGGCAATGTTATACACCATTTACTCCCTACAGATGGCGCCATATTCAAAGTGATGTAGAATGATAAATCTTAATCATATCACCAAAAGCAATGTGAAAAATTAAATTTTGCTTGCGTTAAATTGAAACTTTCATTGGTACTTTATCTGTCAGATGTACCGAAGTACAGTGAAATTCATTTTGGGATACAGTTCAGTACAAGTATCGCTATTTATAAGCACTTAGATACAGTTTAGATAAGTATCTCACATACAATACAAGTGTACAGCAGTAGTACACTGAGACTGTATCTCAGATACAGTACAAGTGTATAATATTAGTATACTGAGACAGTATACAGAGTGGCAAGATATGGTTCCATTTTCAAGCTCTAGTTATTATAGATGTACAGTTCTTAACCTGACCATGAAGACCTATTAAGCTGGCGGTGTTTTAGGGTCGGCCTGACCAAGAGTGGCTGCATCCAATTCATGTGCTAGGCTAGGCCTCTTGGAGTGGCACCCAGTCCAGCAGAGCTGCAGGCTGCTACAGGGCCTCCAGCGGCCCATTCCACCATCGAGGCACTGCACTGACTCCCGCAGGCCTCTATTTGACTCCCTCCTCACCAGTCAATGGGGTGAGGAGAGTCCGGGCTCGGCGGGTTCCCTCTCCAAGCAGGATCCCAGTTCCGTAGCGAGGAAGCCAGGCCTGGTTTCGGATATGACCGCGACACACCTTTGAATTTACTAACTTGTATCCTTTGAATTTACTAAATTGATCATTTTAATCTGAGCGGACAAAGACCACGCAGTCTTGGCAGAATGGATTACCTGGATCGGGTACGCTCCAGTACATCCCAGCATGTGGACCGGACTTTAGACCTTTTTCTTTTATATATGGCGCCAAAATATGGCGATGGGTGCAAGTATTTCAATGTGCAGTTCATACATGACAATAAAGAACCTTTAAACCATTGATATTCATGGAATGAAGGGATATTGCCTATGTGCAGTTATTTGAGTGATGTAAGCCAAAGGGTCAGTTCTTGTGCTGTTCTATGTTCTAAAATATTACTGTACAATAACAGAATAATTGGATGAAATAGAGTCAAAGAGTAATAGTACACGGCAACACCTCTGTGGAGGGGATGTGAAATAGATGATTGATTCAAGAGTCTGATAGCAGTGGGGAACAAGCTGTTCTTAAGTGTAGAAGCCAAGCTTTGAAAGTTCTTTACATTCCCCACTCTACTCCACTGCCCCCCCCCCCCCCCCCCCCCCCCCCCCCCCTGGCCTTCGGGAGCAGCTCAGTGGCACAGGGGTAGAGTTGCTGCCTTACAGTGGCAGAGATCTGGGTTCGATCCTGATCACGGGTGCTATCTCTACGGAGTTCGTACGTTCCCCCTGTGACCACGTGGGTTTTCTCCAGATCTCCAGTTTCTTCCCACACTCCAATGACTTACAGGTTTGTAGGTTAATTGACTTCGGTAAAAATTGTAAATTGTCGTTTGTGTGTAAGATAGTGTCTTATAAAATCTCTTGGGATTATCCTTAATGTTTTCTGCATTTATGTAATAAATTAAATGACACAGCAATTTGCCACATTAAATTGCACAGCAAGCTTCCACAAACATCAATGAGAATGCAAGCTATTTCTTCAAATGCAGTTTATCAATAAAATTGATCAGAATATTGGAGATAAATCCACTACTTTTCTTTCAGAGAATATTGTTATATATATTGTATATTAACCATATGAAAATTATCTTCCATGTATTTTAGGCATGCCTTGGCCTCATTTATACTGTGTATGTTGACAGTCTGAATGTGAACTTGGAAAATGTGATTACCAATCTTTTCACATGTTTGGTGCCAGTTGCTGGAGGGTCTCAGGTAAGAGAAATATTCTAGTATCTGGATAATTTAAAAGATGAATAAATTATATGAATACAGGATGGCATTGTGGTGCAGCCGATAGAGTTTGTACATTATCTCAGTGACTGTGCAGGTTGTCTCCGGGTGGTTTGGTTTCCCCCCACATCCCAAAGATGTACTGGTGGGAAGGTAATTGGCTTCTGAAAAGTTTCCCTAATGTGTAGGGAATGGATGAGAAAGTGGGATAATGTAGAACTAATGTGAACTGCTGATCAATGTTCGGCGAGGACTCGGTGGGCCGAAGAGCCTGTTTCCATGTTAAACTTCCTTGTTAAAATGAGCCACCAGAGAAGGTAATTGAGGCTGGTTCTATCACAATGTTTGAGAAACATTTAGACAGGTATAGAAGGATATGGGCTAAACACAGGTAGGTGAGACTAGTGTAGCTGAGACTCGTTGGTCGGTGTGGGCAGGTTGGGCCGAAGGGCCCGTTTCCACGCTGTATCACTCTGAATAACTACTCATTCTTAGCTGTGACAACCTATTTAAAGAGTTGATGAGTGAACCTGAAGCTTCTGAGATTTTGAAGCAGTGTTGATGTATCAATAGTTTGCAGCATCATTTCATTTCAGGACCTAATGTGATAGAATTATGCTTTTATTTGCATAGTTCACAAATTTACTGAGAATTTTGATTTTTATAATTAACCAATAGCTTCACCCCAATTAAAAGTTAATTATTGTTTCTTTGGTCCACGATTGTAGTCAGTGGTGATTGTTGATTTTCAGATTATCCAATGTTATTTGCTCCACTTAAAGAATAAGTATATAGTTTAGCATTGACATGATTTTGTGGTGAGCACAAGATTTGGCTTGGAAGGCCAGTCAAATTATAAATTGAGAATGCCCATTCAAACAAATAACAACGGTGAATCAATGTTTTACGTAACTGTCATAATATTAAAAAGCATTCCTCAGTCAAGGACTATCTACCACCAGACCTCGACCCCCACCAATTCGCCTATCGCCAAAACAGATCCACAGAAGACGCCATCACCGTAGCTCTCCACTCTGTGCTGAGCCATCTGGAGCAGGGGCAGAGCTACGTCCGGATGCTCTTTGTGGATTTTAGTTCAGCCTTTAATACAATCATTCCGGACATTCTCATTGGTAAACTGGTCACTCTCGGCCTCCCCACTGTCACATGTGCCTGGATAAAGGATTTCCTCACCAACCGGCCCCAGACTGTGAGACTCGGCCCCCACCTCTCCTCCACTCGCAGGTTGAGTACCGGTTCCCCACAGGGCTGTGTGCTAAGCCCCCTCTTATACTGTCTCTACACCTACGACTGTAGCCCGGCCGACAACAACAACCGCATCGTCAAATTTGCTGACGACACTACTGTGGTCGGACTTATTTCGAAGGGAGACGAGGCAGCCTACAGAGAGGAAGTCCTGAAGTTGACAACCTGGTGCTCAGAAAACAATCTGGCTCTGAACACCAGGAAAACAAAAGAGCTCATTGTCGACTTCAGGAGGCACAGCACCGACTTAGCCCCCCTACACATCAACGGCGAGTGTGTGGAGAGGGTCAACACCTTCCGGTTTCTCGGCGTCCATATCGCTGCTGACATCTCCTGGACGGACAACACGACAGCGGTCATCAAGAAGGCTCAGCAGCGGCTGCACTTCCTGAGGGTCCTCAGGAAGCACAACCTGGACTCTAACCTGCTGCTGACCTTCTACCGCTCGTCCATCGAGAGCCTGCTGACATACTGCATTACAGCATGGTATGGCAGCTGCACCATGGCAGACAGGGAGAGGCTTCAGAGGGTAACCAGGACAGCGCAGAGGATCATTGGCTGCCCAATGGGGACGACAGATGGCACAATGGGCTAAGTGTTCGGCTGGCGACCGGAAGGTAGTCGGTTCGAATCCCGCTTGGAGTGCATACTGTCGTTGTGTCCTTGGGGCAAGACACTTCACCCACCTTTGCCTGTGTGTAAATGTAATGTAATTATGTGAAGCACTTTGGGGTCAATGCAAGTTGACTAAAAATGTGCTATAAAAATAAGATTTATTATATTAAACCTATGCCCTCTGGTTGCCGATTCCCCTACTCTGGGCAAGAGACTCTGTGTGTCCACCTGATCTATTCCTCTCACAATTTTATATGCCTCTATAAGATCAATGCCCTAGAATATTAGTACTCCCCACATTGATCTCAGTGTCCTCCATGTCCTTGTCCTTGGTGAATACGGGTGTAAAGTACTGGTTCAGCACCTTGCCTATATCCTCTGTATCCTCTGACACCAAGCATAAATTTCCTCCTTTATCCTCTCGCTGTTTACTCTTTTGTTTTTAATGTATGTATAAAAGGGGTCTGCGGCGTCACACACACACTAACCACCCCCACACACACACACACTAACCACCCCCTCCCCACACACACACTAACCACCCCTCTTGATATTATATTAATATTATTCATTCCCTCCTTTTACCCCATCCCCCACCCTATCCACTCACGCTTCACACCCAACTCGCGGGCATGGCTAGAGAGGGAGATGGAGGTGGGTAGAGAAAGAGAGGGCAGAGAGAGAGAGAGGACAGAGACAGGGAGAGGACAGAGGCAGGGCAGAGGACAGAGGCAGGGCAGAGGCAGAAAGAGGGCAGTGAGGGGAAGAGAGGGAGGGAGAGAGAGAGAGGGGGGCAGAGAGAGAGAGAGGGGCAGAGAGACGGGGGCAGAGAGAGAGAGAGGGGGGTCAGAGAGAGAGAGACAGATAGAGGGGGCAGAGAGAGAGGGGGGGGCAGAAAGAGAGAGAGAGAGAGAGAGAGAGGAGCAGAGATTCAAGATTCAAGATTGTTTATTATCATGTGTCCCAGATAGGACAATGAAATTCTTGCTTTGCTTCAGCACAACAGAATATAGTAGGCATCAATACAGAACAGATCAGTGTGTCCATATACCATTGAATATATATATATATACACACATAAATAAATAAACAGATAAAGTGCATTGGGCTATTAATGTTCAGAGTTTTGTTTGCGTTGAGTTTAATAGCCTGATGGCTGTGGGGAAGTGGCTATTCCTGAACCTGGATGTACCAGATTTCAGCTCCTGTACCTTCTACCTGAAGGTAGCGGGGAGATGAGTATGTGGCCAGGATGGTGTGGGTCCTTGATGATGCTGCCAGCCTTTTTGAGGCAGCGACTGCAATAGATCCCCTCGATGGTGGGGAGATCAGAGCCGATGATGGAATGGGTAGTGTTTACAACTTTTTGTAGTCTTTTCTGTTCCTGGGCGCTCAAGTTGCCGAACCAAGCCACAATGCAACCGGCCAGCATGCTCTCTACAGTGCACATGTAGAAGTTCGAGAGAGTCCTCCTTGGCATACCGATAGAGGGGCAGAGATGAGAGAGAGAGCGGGGCAGAGAGAGTGAGAGAGGCAGAGAGAGAGGCAGAGAGAAAGAGAGGGGCAGAGAGAGAGAGGAACAGAGAGGGACCGAGGACCCGGGCGACCCGCGACCGAGTTGAGACCGAGCCGAGAGCTCCAGTACAGGGCCCGACCTGCTCGTTCTTTCTGCGTCTTTTGATTAACTGATGGGGTGCGGGGGCGGGAGAGGGTCGGGGGGGTGATGTCACTCGCAGCGCGTGGAACAGAGCCATTGGGACATCATCACCGAAAGGCAGTCGTTTTAAAATTCAGGTTTTGTCATATTTTTGAACATTTTCAGTAATAACTCGAGAAATAAAGCATGAAATTTTCAGATAAACTCCACGGGAAAAATGTCTACCGGAATATCTAAAAAGTTTACCGTTAGCGCGTCGTGTTTTCGAGAAGATGTGATTGTACACACACACACACACACACACACACACACACACACACACACACACACACACACACACACACACACACACACACACACACACACACACACACACACACACGCACACACACACACACACACACACACAAATAAATATACAAGATCAGACTTTTAAGTATATAGATATATGATATATAGAGATGTGTATTTCTTCATTGAAGTAGTGTTGGACATTATCACTGTTGTCTCCTGATATCGAGTAAACTTTGTTGAATTGAATGGATATCTGCCTCAACCATATTTGTTCTTCTTCAATTCTGTAAGAACATTGTATTGATATTATATTAAATTTTCCCTGTAGAAACTCTTCTCCTTGGGAGCTGGAGATAGGCAATTGATTCAAACTCCCTTGTACGATGGTCTTCCTGTGACGAGCACAAGTGTAGCCCTTCTCTTTCAACAATTGGGTAGGTCTACATTTTCTTGATGATTGTTCAAATATATTTTGTAACATTTTTCAAAATATTATGATGTAAATTAAGTACAATGTGACAATGTTGGTAAAGACCCATCCGGGGTCTCATGACAAATTATTCAGGATGACAGGGTCCGAACAGGACTAAATTATGCAGTAATTTCTTGATCCTGTCTGGAATCCAAATAAATGCTGGTCTGAGGATCCATCATCTCAAGATATTTTATGAATAATTCCTTGATACTTTTGTTTAAAATCATACAGATACAGTGATTTAAATTGTCATTAGTTGAATTAAAATTATGTGCACGCAGGTAATTGACTGAAGATACAGAATTTGATATGGAAATGTGAGAATATTGACAATGAAGTAGTTGAGTCAGTATTTACAAAAAAAGAGTGTTGTCCCTTAATTTGTACCTTTGTGATGGAAGATGAATGCTATTCAACATTCTATCACAAACAAAGGTCACTTCAGCCTTCCACTTGGCTGATTCCTATCTTTATGATGCAACCCTGGATAATCAAATCTGTTTCTATTCATGTGTAAGAAGGAACTGCAGATGCTGGTTTAAACAAAAGATAGACACAAAAAGGTGGAGTAACTACCCAAGTCGCACTGGGTTCTCATTTTCACCCTACAAACAGCTTACAATGGCCTGTTTCCTTTATCATCGTTACCTTTTTTGCATATCTTTCATTCATTGTTATTTATCTCTCCACATCACTGTCTATGTATCTCATTTCCCTTATCCCTAACTAGTTTGAAGAAGGGTCTCGACCCAAATCGTCACCCATTCCTTCTCTTCAGAGATGCTGCCTGTCCTGCTGAGTTACCTCAGCTTTCTGTTTCTATTCATGTTCTGTTTTCTAAACAGGTGTTTGGGTTTATATGTCTGAGTTACAGAACAGCCACTTGCATTAAGCAGTACCTTCATCATAGCCCAAATATCTAAAGACACTTCATAAGAGGATTATCAAATTGCTGACCCAAGCACACGGAGACGTCAGGATCTGTGACCAAAACCAGGTTATAAAAGTGGATTTTCAGAAATGTTTTAAGTGAGGTGAAAGTTTATGATGGGAATTTTCGAGCTGTTTGGCTTTTGGCAACTGAAGGCAAGATTGTTAAGTATTGAGCAATTAGAACCAGAATGGTGGAATGCAGCAATCACAGAGATTAGTTGCATCAGTAGAAAAGAGACAGGGGTAAGGTGAGATTAGTAAAATGGGTGAATATGATGTTGGTGCTATTTCATATCTGGACAAAAGTTGTCTTGGAACACAAACCAAGGTAGGGAATAAGATGAGGCACAGGCCAGGGAAACTGAATTTTAATGTTTGGAGAAAATAAATATATGGATGTGTGTTTTGGATGAAATGGGTTAAGGACAAGCACAGTCGGATGATTTGAAATGAATGCTGGTGGTCTTATTGATGAAGTGAAATTGGGCCAACACAGAGTCACTAAAAGCACCAAATTTGTCAATAGTCTACTTTACCTTCGGGCAGTTGCCTGGGAGAATGAAAGACAAATGTTAATTTATTCTCGGTTTCTTATCGTGTGCTTGAGTACCTTCAGAGGACAGTCGTTTAAGAATTTGAGCTGATTCTTTTTGACATCTTTTAATTTTTATAATCATTTGTACATATAACGAGTGGCGTATTTGAGATATTTCCTAACATTTTTTGATGCCTACGTAAGTACACACGGCTAATTCCTCCTGCCTAAGCTGTTTCCATTGTTTTTTTGCTCCGTTTCTGTCATTTAAGGACAACTACAGACATAAACCCAAGGGATATGCTCACATGGTTTTTGAATTGTGTTACTCAGAATGTATTTGTTTTTTTGCTTAGTGGTTGAATGTTATCATCTCACTTCCAATATATCTGAAAATATCAGATGGAAATTCTTCAGGATGAAACTTAATAGTATTGCACAAAATATTGTTTAAAATTGCTGATCTACAGTCCATACAGTCCAAGCATCTTTTAAAGTGGGTGTTCTTGTTTAGTTACATTAGTACAATGATTATCAAATCAGATTAATAACAAACCTTTGTTTGCCAAGAATGTTGAGTTGTAGCACGTGGAAAAGTACTGCATAAAGTGATCATAATTGTTTGGGCAAAACATAAGTATGTTTCATGTTGGATTCTTAACTTCAAATAGGAATAGATGTTATTTCCAAAATCATTCCTTGTGTATATGTCTCTGTTACCAACAGGATGTTGTTACGTTTTTTAAAGATGAAACATTTGTTCTGTTGATGAGTCCATCATGATTTGTTGGTGATTGTTTTTTGTAAGTGTTATTTCCTACAGGAAATTAATTGCCTTTCAGTGATCTGAAGAGCTAAGTAAACACTGATGCAACAAACAAATTTTCACAGCAATTATCACGGTTGACCCATGAATTACAACATGTTAATCTAGAGTATATCCATGGACTCTAAATTTCTGCTTAAAATAAATAGAGAGTTGAATGAAGGAGAAAAATTGAGACTACAACCTTACAGCATCAGAGTACATATCGAGATTACAGCTTTATATATAGGGTATTGTGTATTTGTAATAAAATTATTCATACAGCAAAGCAAAAACAAACTTAAATGCATTTTGTGCACAAGGGTTGAAAACCTGGTGATGTGAAATAGTCAAAGTAGCCTGAACAGGCAATAAGCACATCAACATTTTTTCACATACCCAAGTGAAAAACGTTGCAAAGAAAATAATTAAGTTATTATATTGCTAGACAATGAAAATCACTTCATTAACAAAGGTCTATTTGGATTCTGGTTGAAAATAAACTTAAGTGTGTGAAATTGCACTTTGATTAGCAAATTAAATGTTTTAAGACTGAGCAACACAATAACTTTCATCTGAGAATTGAGGACTAATTGCATATTGATTTATAATTGCATATGATTACCGTGGTGGCGCAGCGGTAGAGTTGCTGGTTTGCAGCGCCGGAGACCTGGGTTTGACCCCGACTACGGGCGCTGTCTACTGAGTTTGTACGTTTTCCCCGGGATCGCGTAATTTTTTTCCAAGATCTTCGGTTTCCTCTCACAGTCCAAAGACGTACAGGTTTGCAGGTTAATTGGCGTGGGGATTGTCCCTAATGTGTTTAGGATAGTGTGCATATGCGGGGATCGCTGGTCGCTGCAGACTCGGTGGGCTGAAGGGCCTGTTCCGTGCTGTATCTCTAAACTAAATGAAAAAAACGAAACTAGAGCTGTATGTAAAAGTTTCTGACTTAAATTGATGGGCAGTTGATGCTCAAATTACTCATTATTCAAATTGGCGAATGTCTCAAATAATTACAGTATGTTTAGCACAAGGAATGTCTGGTGGTGGAAAAATACATGGAATTCAAGGCAATTATGTTGAGAAAAATGATTGTAAATGAAATTGTGTTGTATTACAACGTATTGTGTTTTTTTTTCTCTCCTAAATTTTTTAAGTTCTCTGAATCGCTGTATTTAGATGGAAAAAAAAAGCCACTTGTCAGTAATGAGTATTATTTTGAGGGGTACGAAGCACTTAAGATGAAATGAGTTTCTCTACAGTGCTACAAGCATAACAGGAAAAACATGATCAGTGCCAGATCATATGATATGCTTCAGGAAATGTGGACTAAGGACAATATGATCAATACTTTACAAAATAATATTTGTGAACAATCATCTAAAAATTAGTCCAATAATATTTTGTTTTGCATAGGTTTGTTTTTGCCATTACTTGTATTTTCACTATAACTAATTAAAAACATACTGAATTCTATTAAAAACAAGAAAAACTGTCTCATGGGATCTGTGGGTAGTTCTCTGCATACTTTAAATGGAATGTGTGTAATGATGCTTTTTGGCTTTCATTTCAATTTACAGCATAGACAAAAATGAGTTCCATTCTCTACCTCTCTAACAAAGGTAGATTTGAAAGCACGCCAATGTGTTTCGAGCATGAAATAGGTGCCTTGAAATAAAGTGATGACCGTTAAATTAAAAATACAAATGTTATATAAAATCATTTTATTTAGTATCATAGAGACACAGAAACGTAGAAAATACAGTGCCTTATATAATGTTTGGGACAAAGACCCATCATTTATTTATTTGCCTCGGCACTCAACAATTTGAGATTTGTAATAGAAAAAATCACATGTGGTTAAAGTACACGTTGTCAGATTTTATTAAAGGCCATTTTTATACATTTTGGTTTTATCATGTATAAATTACAGCAATGTTTATACATAGTCTCCCCATTTCAGGGCACCATCATGTTTGGGACACAGCAATGTCATGTAAATTAAAGTAGTCTTGTTTAGTATTTTGTTGCATATCCTTTGCATGCAATGACTGTTTGAAGTCTGTGACTCATGGACATCACCAGTAGCTGCGTGTCTTCTCTGTTGATGCTCTGCCAGGCCTGTATTGCAGACATCTTTAGCTTATGCTTGCTTTGGGGGCTAGTACCCTTCAGTTTTCTCTTCAGCATATAAAAGGCATGCTCAATTGGGTTTAGATAGGGTGATTGACTTAGCCACTCAAGAATTTACCATTTTTTAGCATTGAAAAACTCCTTTGTTGCTTTAGCAGTGTGTTTGGGATCATTGTCTTGCTGTAGAATGAACCACCGGCCAATGAGTTTTGAGGCATTTGTTTGAACTTGAGCAGGTAGGATGTGTCTATACACTTCAGAATTCATTATTGCTAGTACCATCAGCAGTTGTATCATAAATGAAGATAAGTGAGCCAGTTCCTTCAGCAGTCATACATGCCCAGGCCATACCTTCCATTACCTGCAACCTCCGGTAACCACCTGCAACCTCCGGCAACCACCTTCAACTAGCATTGCAACCGGCTTTGACTAAAAAATTACCGATTTAAAAAAACGGAAACCTATTTTTAGTCGCGGCTGGTTTTGAATTTTTTTAAATAATCGCCAGAACGTAGAAGATGCGGAATGTCTTATCTTCCACTACCTGCAACCTCCAGTAACCATCTGCAACCTCCAGAAACCACCTTCAACTAGCATCGCAACCGGCTTCGACTAAAAAATTACCGATTTTTAAAATGGCAACCTATTTTTAGTCATGGCCGGTTTTTAATTTTTTGTAATAATTGCCGGAACATAGAAGAAGCAGAAACCAATTTCGACCATTAGGGAGACTGACAAAAACCTCGGGGAACCTCCGTGAACCGCACGGAAACCTTGGGTGGGGCGCAAAGTCTCCAGAAGTTTCCGTTCAGGTTTCTTAATTGTGACAGGGGCATTAGAGATGTTCCATTCCCTCGTCCAAATCGTTAATATATATTGTAAACAACTGGAGTCCCAGCACCGAGCTTAGCGGCACCCTACTAGACACTGCCATTCTGAAATTGACCCGTTAATTCCTACTCTTCGCTTCCTGTCTGCCAAACCAGTTCTTTATCCACGTCAATACCCTATGCCCAATACCATGTGCTCTAATTTTACACGCTAATCTCTTGTGTGGGACCTAGTCAAAAGTATTTTTGAAAGTCCAGATTATAACCTTATCCCTTGTCCATTCTACTTGTTACATTGTTAAAACATTCCAAAAGATTAGTCAAGCATGATTTCTCCTTCGTAAATCCATGCTCACTTTGACCGATCCCGTCACTGCTTTCCAAATGCGCTGCGATAACATCTTTAATAATCGACTTCAGCACCTTCCCCACTACCGATGTAAGGCTAACTGGTCTACAATTCCCCATTTTCTCTCTCCCTCCTTGTTTCCTGGTCTACAATTCCCCATTTTCTCTCTCCCTCCTTGTTTCCCATTATAAATTAATCTGTCTCTGGCTGTAATGGACCTACATTCGTCTTCACTATTCTTTTCCTTTTTTCATACCTAAAGAAACGTTTACAGTCAGTGTTTATATTCCCTGCAAGCGTTCTTTCATGCTCATTTTACCCCCTCTTAATTAATCCCTTTGTTCTCCTCTGTCGAGTTCTAAATTTCTCCCAGTCCTCTGGTTTGCCGCATTTACTGGCCAATTTATATGTCTCTTCCTTGGATTTAACACTATCCTTGACTTCCCTTGTCAGCCACGGTTGAGCCGCCTTCTCAGTTTTATTTTTTTGCCAGACAGGCATGAACAATTTCCAGTTCATCCATGCGGTCTTGAAATCTTTGCCATTGCATCTCCACTGTCAACCCAATCATAGTTTTGATTTTCTTTAGTGTAAGTAACTTGTATCCAAGTACATGTTTTAGTGCTCTGGTTATGAGAATGTTAATCCCTTTTGCAACATCAGTTTAATCATAGAATGTTTACAACACAGAAGTCGTCTCTTTGAAAACAAGTTCAGTTGCTCTGTCCCTGTAGTTGCAATCACTCATTCTCCGATTAAATTACACCAATTGTGTGGGGAATGGATGAGATGGTTGATCAATGGTCGGTGTGGCTTGGTGGGCCGAAGGGCCTGTTTCCATGCTGTATCTCTAAACTAACATAAATATTCCAGCAACCAATCTCTTAAATCTTTTCTGGACTCTCTCTAAAGTCTTCACATCCTTTCTGTAATGAGGCAAATAAAATTGAACATAGTAATCCACTTAAGACTTGTTTTATAAAAGTTCGGCCCAATTCCCATGTCTTTGTAATCTATGACATAGAGACATAATCATAGAGTCATACAGAATGGAACCAGGCTCTTCAGCCCAACGTGTCCATGCTGACCAGGATGCCCCATCTATGCATGTCTGCATTTGCTCCATATCTTTCTCTACATTTCCTATCCATGTACCTGTTCAAATATTTTTTTAAATGTTGTTATAGTACTTGCCTCAACTACTGTCTCTGGCAGCTCATCCATATACACACCATCCTATGTGTGGAAAAAATTGCTCCTCTGGTTCCTATTAAACCTTTACCCTCTCACCTTAAACCTATGTCCTCTGGTTCTTGATTCCCCTACTCTGCATAAAAGGTTCTGCGCGTTACTCTATCTATTCCCCACAAGGAGACATGCAGTATGGAAATAGGCCCTTCGGCCCAACCCAACCAATATGTTCCATCTACACTAGACCCGCTTTCCTGCAATTGGCCCATATCCCTCTAAACCTGTCCTATCCGTGTACCTGTCTAATTGCTGCTTTAAATGTTGTGATAGTCCCTGCCTCAACTACTTCCTCCATAGCTCATTCCATACACCCTTTGCTTGAAAAAGTCACCCCTCAGATTCCTATAAAATCTTTCCTTTCACGTTAAACCTATGCCCTCTAGTTCTCGATTCTGGGCAAGAGGCACTGTGCGCTTACCCGATCTATTCCTCTCATGATTTTATACACCTCTATAAGATCACCTCTCATCCTCCTGCGATCCAGGGAATATAGTCCCAGCCAGCTCAACCTCTCCCTATATCTCAGACCCTCTAGTCCTGGCAACAGCATTGTAAATCTCTCCACCCTTTCCAATCTAACAACATCTTTCCTATAACATGGTTCCCAGAATTGAACACAATACTCCAAATGAAGGCTTATCTGTCAAAAGCCTCCTTCTCTCCCAATAAACTCCTGGCTTGCTCAACCTCTCCCTCTCAGGTCCTCAAGTCCTAGCAACCTCCTCGTAAATATACTCTGCACTCTTTCCAGGTTAACTGAACATAATACTACAAATGTGGCTTCACCAACATCTTGTACAACTATAAGATAATATCCCAACTTCTATACTCAATGCACTGCCAGATGAAGGCCAATGTACCGAAAGCCTCCTTGACCACTCTTAACTGTGATGCCACTTTCCAGGAACTGTGCACCTGCACTCATCTGCTCTACAACACTCCCCAGGGTCCAGTTATTAACTGTAAAGTTGTTGCCTTGGTTTGAGTTCCCAAACTGCAACACCTCGCACTTAAATGCGTTAAACCCCATTTGCCATTCCTCAGACCTCTTGCCCTGCTGATCAATATCCTGCTGTAATGTTTGATAACCATCTGTAATACCACATACTTTATTGTAATCTGCAAATGTATTAATCATACCTTGTACATTCTCTTCCAAATTATTGATGTAAACCACAAACAGCAATTATTGATGTAAACCACAAACAGCAATGGGCCTAGCACCAATCCCTGAGGCACACCACCAACCACAGGCCACCAGTTCGGAAAGCAACCAGAAAAACAACATGCCTCTATTTAGAAAGCCTAGACTTGTGTTTGCCTTATTAGCAGCTTTCTTAATTGGCCCTGCCACTTTTAAGAACTTTAGCATTAATTTCCACAGGTCCCTCTACGCCGTACTCATGTAGAATAATGAGTATAAGAATAATGTCCTTTTTTCCCGTGCCTTTTTGGAAGTCTATGTATGCCACATTGACTGTATTTCGCTTATCTACTTTATTTGTTACTTTCTGACGAAATGTTGCCATAGTGATTAAGCAAGGTTTGCCTTAACAAATGCATTCTGGCTTCCCTTAATCATTTTCCTCCAACCTTTCCTACCACCAAGGCTTCAACTATCAGGCGTGCATTGCTGGGATATTCTTACTCGCTATTTTTGAACAGAGTAGTATTTTCCACTCTCCAGTCCACTGTTCCACTCTTGCATCCAAAGAGCATTGGGAAATTGTGATCAGCGTTTCCACGATTTTCGCTTTTACTTTCCTCTAAATTGTAGGATAGATTCCACCGGGTCCTGGTGACAAACCTACTTTAAGTTCCTTCACTATATATATTAGCACTGTGCTATCAATCTTTAGTGTATCCAATGCCTCAACAATCTCCATATTCATTTTCACTCTGGTGACTGCAATAACCTTATTTACCTTCTTAGCCTAGTCCCTTGGGATAGAGGATGATTTGTTCCCATCCCTGTATTGTGGGTTCTGATGCTGCTAGTAAGGCCAAGGTGAGAACTGCAGATTATTTCACAGATGGGGTAGAAGTGAACAGAGTACTAGTTTCTCGGGGCGTGTACTTCTTCCATTCTAATACATAGCCTTGAGGTTCTCGTCCTGAACGCTGCTGCTTCACTTTGGGTGGTCATGGGCTAGAAGTTCTCAGGAGCAGTGGAGAATTTAATACACTTGAGTATTCACATACGTCAAATGTAGTTACATTATTTCCATTTTCTCTAACCTCAGTAAAATCCTTATACATAAATGAATATAAATGAACTGTCATAGAAACATAGAAACATAGAAATTAGGTGCAGGAGTAGGCCATTCGGCCCTTCGAGCCTGCACCGCCATTCAATATGATCATGGCTGATCATCCAACTCAGTATCCCGTACCTGCCTTCTCTCCATACCCTCTGATCCCCTTAGCCACAAGGGCCACATCTAACTCCCTCTTAAATATAGCCAATGAACTGGCCTCGGCTACCCTCTGTGGCAGAGAGTTCCAGAGATTCACCACTCTCTGTGTGAAAAAAGTTCTTCTCATCTCGGTTTTAAAGGATTTCCCCCTTATCCTTCAGCTGTGACCCCTTGTCCTGGACTTCCCCAACATCGGGAGCAATCTTCCTGCATCTATCCTGTCCAACCCCTTAAGAATTTTGTAAGTTTCTATAAGATCCCCTCTCAATCTCCTAAATTCTAGAGAGTATAAACCAAGTCTATCCAGTCTTTCTTCATAAGACAGTCCTGACATCCCAAGAATCAGTCTGGTGAACCTTCTCTGCACTCCCTCTATGGCAATAATGTCCTTCCTCAGATTTGGAGACCAAAACTGTACGCAATACTCCAGGTGTGGTCTCACCAAGACCCACTACAACTGCAGTAGAACCTCCCTGCTCCTATACTCAAATCCTTTTGCTATGAAAGCTAACATACCATTCGCTTTCTTCACTGCCTGCTGCACCTGCATGCCTACTTTCAATGACTGGTGTACCATGACACCCAGGTCTCGCTGCATCTCCCCGTTTCCTAGTCGGCCACCATTTAGATAATAGTCTGCTTTCCTGTTTTTGCCACCAAAATGGATAACCTCACATTTATTGCCACCAAAATGGATAACCTGACTGTCTAATCCTTTTCATGTTTTTTTTTGCCTTCAATTTTATCTTAACATTCTTCCTCACACTGGCATTATTTACCAGTGTACTTTCTTGCTTTTACACTCTTAACACTACCTGATGCACCCTGTCTGTCTGTGCTCTGCATTGTTCCCTTTCCGAAGACCCCCACATATTCTTGGTATTTGGGTGACTGTAGTAATGCATCATTTATTGCCAATCCATGATTAACTTTGTTATTAAGTAAAAATTGTGTACTTTAGAAATGGCGTCAAATTGGGCAGACAAGATTTGGGTAGAGAGATATTACTGAGCCATGGCTTCGTCTTGTTCTTCTCCTTTATCTTCTTCTTCTTCTTCTTCTTAAGCCCTTTATTCCTCTAGGGAGCAAAGGCCATTGACAAATGTATCCACCTCCCTCAGTTGTTGGCAATTCTTTCGTGATCTCCCCAGTTGAGCCCACTCTCGGACATTTCTGTCTGGACACCTCTTCTCCAGCTGTGTTGAGCCATTTGAGTTCAATTAATGTTAGTATATCAGTATCATCATTAGCACCATGCATTAATTATTTCAAATATATACATTTGAAAGCTAAAATGTACAAATTAACTTCAGATTGTTGATGTGTATTTTAGTTTGGGTTGCAATAATACTAATCCTACGAAATATATTTGTTAACATAGAAATGTGCAATGGTGTAATTAAAGTTAACGCATTAGATTTACTTAATATTCCTGATACTAAATTAGGTCATAAACAGATTTAAAGTTTTTGGGTTGCAATGCTATTTTATTTACTTTTCTATTTAAAGGCATCCAACAAGTATTCAGCCTTTTCTGTGCCGTGCTTACAGAAAACAAGATTATTTTTCACTCAACTAGTCATCAGAGGCTCGGTGAAGCATCCAGAGCACTGGAGTCTTTAATATTCCCTCTGAAATATAGGTGAGACCTTAATTCCTATTACATTCCATAAAATATATGAAATAATGTTTTTTTTCCTCTGGAGACTTCCATAATGCATCAACTTTTAATATGCATAAATATAATTTATAGACCCTGCTCGTATAGAATTTAGTTTATAACATTTATCAAGATAGTGCGTTAAAGGGCTGAAATGTTTAACAGAACATAAATACAGTACATGGGGTACTAGTAAGAATATGCTGCTAGATGTCATGAGCCTCGTTATATTCTGTGGAGTTATTTTGAATCTTTTCATTGACATTTCATCAATGTCAAGAGGTAATGCATGACTATTTTTTCAAAATATGAATAATATAGAGTGGTTAATTGATATCTATTTTGAACTGGAACGTCAACACAAAATGCAGGCAGCATCTAGAGATGTTGCTTGTCCCATTGAGTTACTCCAGCATTTTGTGTCTACCTTCAATTTAAACCAGCATCTGCAGTTCTTTCCTACATATTTTGAACTGGAATTAACATTTCATAATTCATAAGCTCTTTCTAATAAGTGGAAAATAAGTGAAGTATTTTACCCAGAGTGGGAGAATTGAGAACCAGAGGACAGGTTTAAGGTGAGGGAAGAAATATTTAACAGGAACTTGAGGGCCAACATTTTTTACACAAAGGGTGGTAGGCATATGGAACAAGCTGCCAGAGGAGGTAGTTGAGCTACATACCATCACAACATTTAAGAAACATTTAGGTGTATGGATAGGGTAGGTTTAGAGGAATATAACGCAGGCAAGTGGGACTAGTTTGATGGGCATGTTGTTTGGAGTGGGCAAGCCAAAGTGCTTGTTTCCATGCTGTATGACCAAATGGCTCTAATAAGATTTATCATTGAGACACAAGAGACTGTACATTACTGGAATCTTGAACAAATCATAAAGTGCTAGAGGAACTTAGCAGTCGGGCTGCATCTGGGGAGGGAATGGACAGGTGATGTTTTGCATTGAGATCCTTCAAACTTTATGAGACTTATCATTGGCTTTATTCAGATCATATTGACGCAATGTGCAATATTCAAAATGATTATAATGGTCTCAATCACTGAGCTGCATTTTTACTTATGGCCTTTCTTCTTCAATCATGAGAAAGTGACGGACAGGAGTCGTTCAATGTCATTATTAATCCTACCCTAGCGGGTAAATATGTCTGTAGCTTTTGGAAACCAAAAACTGTGGATGCAATGAATCTGAAACAAAGGAAAGGAAACGAGAAACATTCAGTCAATCCAATGGTGTCTTTGGAAAGAAATGCAGAGTTCATGTCAGACTTTTGTCAGAATTGGGGAAAAAATAGAAAACAATCATGTCCTAAGAGAAGGGGGAAGGATGGGAGACAAAAAACTAGAATCTAGATTCCAAATGCAGCACGGTTTATTTAATAGGAATTGCAAACTTTATCAACAATTAAGCCAGTGGCTATCTTTTTAAGACTTTTAAAATACTTTACAATCTTTAAATAAAGAAATTAGCTGTTTCAGTCAACGAAATTAGTTTATTTTGCAGTTTTATTTTTTTGGGAAAATGCCTGGCAATCTAGTATTTCCTTAAATTTTGGTTTTGCAGGGAGATTATTTCACTGACTTCATTGTGATTTTAGCACATTTAAACTGTAAATACTGTAATTATCAAACCAAGAATGTTGCAATTGCTTTATTAATTGCATTTATTTAAAGTTAAATATGAAAATTGCAGGCCAGCAAAAGCATTTTATTACCAATAAAGCCATGAAGAAGCTGAGTTTATATTTTTAGATCTGTTATTTATTAAAATCTGTCGATTGAACAGCCCAAGAGGCTACTGGCTGAGCACACAGAGGAAAAAAATGACTGGATTTTTTTCCGTAAAATGTGATTAATGCTGCCAATTCTCTTTCCTTTTTTGTTTTTCCCTAGTTACCCGTACATTCCGATTCTCCCTGCACGACTCTTGGAAGTACTAAGCTCACCAACTCCATTTATCATTGGTGTCCACTCCATGTTTCACAGTGAAATTCACGAACTGGTATGTCACAGCCCATTTGTATACATTTTGCACAGCACAACGTATCTACATTATTACCAAAACACATTCTCTGGTATGATATTTCTCACTAGATTTAAATTGCTTTATGATTGAAAATTGTTGAAATGTACTCAGTTAAATGTTTTGATTTGTATTAGTTTGAGCATTAACAATCAAGAAAGAGAGTTGCACTCGTATGTCTTTGTGTTGGAATGCTCTGCAGGCCACTGGAGCCGGTTCAAGACAGCATTTGATGATAGGGTCCAAGGGGCCTTGTCCCTTGTGAGAGTTATACAGTTCCTCTGGAAAAGTAGGAACTGGAATTAAATAGAAACATTGATTGATTGATTAATTGTTTGATTAATTTGAAAAAGATGTTAGGGGTATCAGGATTATCATCAGCCGGGGTGATTGTGCTTCATTTATTTGTTCACAGAATGTGGACTTTACTGACATTGCTGTCCAACAATAATTGTTCCTGAACAAGGTTAGCAACATTAGTAGGTCCAGAATCCTGATTATTTGGCTAAAGGATTTAATGAACCAAGTGAGATTTCTTTAAAAAGGCAATCCCACTAGTTTTACCATAGGTAAAATGATACAAATTTTCATTCGTATCATAAATCGCTACTTGAATTGCAGATTTATTTAATACTTGAATTTAAATTCCACAGCAGCTATTTTGTGATCGGCAATCATCGTTGTAGAACAGTGGTCCAGAAGCTTGATTGCTATTTCAATAATTCAGCCATAACAGCATAAACCTGGTATTACTGATGGTCTCTCAGTCCATTTTGGGATCTAATGTTTTCATGATCTAGAGCTAGTGGCAAAATCTTGTGAAGCTCAATGTTGCACTAGATATCTGCAAAAACAGTTGAATATCTTGAAAATTTCTGAGTCTTCATGATCAGGACTCTGCTAAGAAAGTTGCATATTTCAACAATGTATTATTATTGATGCTGTGGCATTTTTAGAACATTGATATACAAATTGAATACAAAACATTGATGTTTAGGAATATGATTTATGCTTGCGTGGAGAATAAATGGCATTGTGGATGATTTGAGCTGACAGGTCTATTTAAGATGGGCAATTCCCATGTCTCAGTGTAATATTTTTAGGAATTGTGTAAAGTTTATAAATAATGTGGCACTTTTCAGAAATCATTCCTAATTTTTGATACCAGTTTTCTACATATTCTTTTTAATTGTTTTATTTTTCTAGTTGGATGTAATTATTGCTGATTTGGATGGAGGTACCATAAAAATCCCAGAATGTATTCACCTCTCCCAGTTGCCAGAACCTCTTTTACATCAAACACAAGAAGCACTTTCTCTTGTAAGTTATATTTCTGATAACAACATGATTTAAAAAAAACAGCTGGCAATATGGGCAGTCATTTATTTGTATTTGATGACTTTGTCTGTTTTTTTTCTTGTTTCCATATAATTGCTGCAGGAATAACATCTCCTCCGCTACCCCCTTTCCTGGTTTAATGATAAAATCTGACATGAATAGTGATGGTTTACTTCACTAGTGAAGGATTGTTTTTATTATTATTATAAACCAACTACTTCTCTATTGTTTTCCCAACAGATTTTGGGTGACAACATTTTTTTTTTTGCTTTACATCTCCTCTCTTTTCTCATTTCACTCTTTCACAGCTCATACTAAACTTTATTTTCTCAGCTTTTTACTGTTTACAAGTCATATAATATGACGGCTCCAATCTCCTGATCGAATTCCCAGGAATTTCCAAACCCACTCCCATTCTAGAAACACCTGCTTCATTGCATACACCATCTGGACTCGGGATGTTCTCTTGCTGTTAACTACAAAAGTACCTATCCATCTGTCCAATGATAGTCAATATCAATAGCAGCTGACATACTCCTCTTGCAAAGAAAAATCACCATTCATGATCTTTGACCATGTTCTCGCACCTGTTGTGTGTTTCTCCAAGTTTAATTTAGCTCAGTCTAGTTGCCTGCCTAGCTAAGTATCATGTCCCTTGGTATTTGAATCCCAGTAGTCTAATTTTAATGTCTGTCCACAAAGAATGGGTTAAAGTAATTTTGTAATTTGTTACAAAGAACCTATGTACTGTTCTCTCTCGCTACACGTGATGGGAAAATGGGGATTAAGAGCCTTTGGCCATTGTCAAGTTGATAAATACCTGCAGTTCATGGCAGACAGTTGGTGTTAATTGCATAAGTAAATGTAGAAGTCTTGAATTTGCTCAGATATCTTGCCAGTGAATCCTTCATTGCTGTACTCTGCTTTTGGTAAATCTGGTCATGGATCATGAACCAAATTAGACACCTCCACTCCACCAGAATCTTTGAGTTGGAAGTGATTGTACAGCTCCTAGCAGATAGGTAATAAGGGAAAGTTAGATTATTTTTTTTAACTTATTTGTGTTTGCAGTAATGTTTATTATCCAAGTTCCTTTTTTTGATTATTTTCAAAATGTAATTTAAAAAACGGTAATTCATTGTTAAGCGTTTTTGAATTACTCAGTTAATTAGATAACATTCTCATAATCCAGGTTGTATATCATCATTCTTTTGTCATGCTGTGATATCAACAAAGTAGAATTACTTAAGCTAGAACATGCTTAATTTAATAGCATTAAATTCCATGCTGGTTGAAGAGACTATGAATTACTTAATAATGGGATGGACTGCTCAAGTGAAATTATTAATATGTTTTAGGTTATTCATCCAGATCTGGAGGTAGCTGATTATGCTTTCCCTCCTGTTCGTACTGCTCCGTCTAATCTCCGAATGTTGGTGAGTCTGATTGTTTCAACAATTTTCTATTTCAATGAATGAACTTTATGGAATTAATAAGTCTTTAATACACTTCTAACTGTTATTTTTTCCTCTCTAGGATAAGGAAGTTAGGGCAGTATTCCTTAGATTGTTTGCACAGCTCTTTCAGGGGTATCGGTCATGTTTGCAACTAATTCGAATTCATCCTGAACCTGTGATACACTTTCACAAGGTTAGTAACAAATCATCATTGAATGGATTCTGAAGTTATGTAGCATTGCCTTAGGGATTTATAGTCATGTAATTCTAACATTATTTCAGATGTGGATGGTTGTGTGGTAAGACATCAGATTACTGAATTTCGTCATTACCTCTGATTGTTCTATTTGTATGCAAAAATAGTAATGCTTTAATCTCTTGGTTTTTTGAGTTATAGTATTTTACTCGTTTATTTTACAACTTAGAGAGGTGGCCGAAGTTCTTTTTCTGACAGCTGTAACTGGAGAAGTCTGACACCAACGTGTATGAGTGGTTGAAATCCTCACCCTGATTTAGACTAGAAAATTTAAGAAATAATGTCATTGGAATGTTCTTCATTTCTGAGGTACCAGTTGAAGCACCCCTTCTCGGTCAAAGCAGGGTTTATGCACAGGCTAATCAGTAAATTACAGACACCCCAAGCTCCGTGAACTGCTTTTTCTCGTCGGAGGCAAAAAACAAGACAAAAAATAGTTTGAATTGGCTTCTCATCCACGCCCACACACTAAGGGCAATTTACAGCGGTCAATTAACCTATGAACCGGTACATCTTTGGCATGTGGAAGAAAACTGGATCATCTGGAGGAAACCCACGTGTTCACAGGGAGAACGTGCAAACTCCTGGCAGACAGCACCCAAGGTCAGGATCAAACCTGAGTCTCTGGTGCTGTGAGGCAGTAGCTCTACCAGCTGCACCACTCGCTAACTTACTAACCAACCAGCCTACATTTATGTCCAAGTCATTTATATATATATATATATATATATCACAAACAACGCGGGTCTCAGTACAGATCCCTGCGGAACTCCAATGGTCACAGACATCCAGCCTGAATAACGTCCTTCAACCACAACCCCGCCAGTTCTGAATCTATATGACAATTTCACTTTGAATCCCATGCATATTAATCTTTTGGATCAGTCCACCGTGGGGGAGGGGTGGTGAGGGGGCTTTATCATATCATGTTGAAAATATTTGGCCAATTCTTTAAAAATAATTGTAGGAACATTTCTGCATAATTGTGTCCATTAATGTTCAATTTAATGAATTTTTTGTTAAATGCACAGAAGCTATTCCTTCATTCTTAGTTTAATCATATTTGTGTAATTGAGATACAGGTGGGAGATCGATCTGATAGGTAAGAAACAATCATGTAGGCTGGTCCAGGAAGATGTGCCCAGAGCAGTGTGCAGCAATTTCGGAGTTGGGTGTCTGACCAAACCTGAGCATTGGAGAAAAAATTGTCAATCCATTTTCAAGAAATAGGGCATGATTACCCTATTAATTCAACTTAGCTATGATGTTTGAAAGTATCTCATGGAGATACTTCACCTCACCTCCTGAATCAATGATTTACATGGTCTATTAAAACATTGAGGAACACTGCAGAATCAATACTTTGAAACAATAATTTTGTTGTCAATAGTAGGTGCTGATGTATGAAATAAATCCTTGTGTAGATCTCTTAAGGGATCATATGGTGAGGAATTATGCCAAAGAGATCAATATTGGAAGACTATGATTTCATTTGTTTTATGTTCTTTTGTATGTGCTTTATTTTATTTTTGTCCCAGTTTGCATTATAATGACCATTATTGCCATTCTATATATTTAACAACATCCTTTCTAAATTGTGTTCACTTAATGATTCAATTGTAAATCAAATGTTTTGCTGGTATTCTGGAATAATGTGGGAGAGCATACAGTTGTTAAACCAGATCCTATCAGGTCAATACGGTGAGCATGACCATTGCAATAATGCAATGTTTTCAACCTACTGTGCAGTCATAACAGCTTCCATTTGTAAATGTCTGCTGCCCATCACCATGAGGAGTGTTTCAAAGATTGCTAGCACGTGATTATCATAGGGTGATTGAAAAAAAATCTGCAGGCATGGTAAACTTCATATTAAGTGATCAAATGCCCACTAGGTAAATTTACAAGGTACATTGATGATATTGCCATATCTTGGGTGCATCTAACAACCCTGAAATATGATATGCTGGCATTCCCAGCATGGGAAGTAATGGAATTGAATCACTGGTAGTTTTTTAGTGAAATATGTATGAAGGGGAAGAAGTCAGAAGCACAATGAAAGTTCATAAATCTGAAAGTGGATAAATCATTTAACATAAATAATTTTTGGACCTTACTCTATATGTTTCCTTTCTTTTAGGCACTTAGTTTTTTAACATTTCAAATCTTAACATTGTTTTCTTCATTGTGAATAAACCGTAATCAATTGTTCAGAGTCACGAAGATGGAGGTACCTGCACAATTTAATCCTGCAGTCTTGGATTAAAATATGTCAAGTAATTAAATGTGCACATAAGTACTACAAAAATACCAACTAAGCTTCTGCTGGGGAGAAATTACCACAGTCGCTTATTATATGCATTTTTTGTGTTTTAAAGAAAGTTTCCACAATATGTACGAGGTTGGGTGGGTGGGGGATGGGGGGTTGACAGTGGTGCCTTAGCACCAGAGATTCGGGTTCGATCCTGACTATGGGTGCTGTCTGTACAGTTTGAATGTTCTCTCCACGAACGCGTGCAGTTTCTCCGGGGGCTCCGATTTCCTCCCACACTCCAAAGATGTATAGGTTTTTTGGCCTTTGTAAAATTGTTAATTGTCCCTAGGGTGTAGAATAGTGCTAGTATATGAGGATCGCTGGTTGGCATGGACTCGGTGGGATGAAAGGCCAGTTTCCGTGCTGTATTTAAACTAAACTGAACTAAACTAAATGTTATTATATTGGAAAGAACATTCCATTGTTATCATTCACTCACAAGTGCTTGTCAGATATTTTTTCAAGTTGATGCTTACATTGCTTAATAGAATGTGACACTGAGTAATGAACAAATCTATTGTTATTTATTTGGAAATATTTGGTCATATTGCAGGCAGCCTTCCTGGGTCAACGTGGATTGGTTGAAAATGACTTCTTGACAAAAGTTCTTGATGGAATGGCATTCGCAGGATTTGTGTCAGAAAGGGGTCCTCCCTACAGATCTTGTGATTTGTTTGATGATGTAAGAAATGTGTACCATTCCTTTATTTTATTCTCTTCTTTTAATATTTCAATAGTTGTAGTTTAGAATTTTTACATGATGTTACGGATATGAATTGGTGGTGCCAATATATTCAGCTATCAAGATGTTTTGTTTAAGAAAGAACAGCAGATGCTGGAAAAGCTTCTCCAGCAATTTTGTCTACCTAAGATGTTTTGTTTAATCGCATTGTGCGTTTGTTATGAATTTTTCTTTGCCCCATTATCTTAATTTGATAGTTGGATTTCAATATTTGCTTATATGGGGACAAAAATGGTATGCTATCTTGGAATATTCCCTTCTAGCACCATTGTTCTCTATTATGCCTTTATTGGCCAATAAACCTCTTTTTGCTTCTGATGGTGATTAGGTGTCAGAGCTTAAGGGGAGAAGGTGGGAGAATGCCAGTTTAAATTCCATTTGGAATATTTTGGAGGACCAAGAAACCAAGAACCAAGAAGAATGGGGTTAGGAGGGAGAGATAAGATCAGCCATGATTGAATGGCGGAGTAGACTTGGGTCGAATGGCTTAATTGTACTCCTATTCCGTGTGACGATATGACCTTAAAACCCTTTTCCAGTTGGCAAAATGACCAAACTGTTAATTAATTAATGTGATGCGTCACAATTTAAGAACGATACACAAGAAAATGTTGTTTTGCATAGCTCATTTCCAAACTTAGGATCTTTTAAGAATTGCTTCTCGTCCACATTAAGAAATCCTATTTGTCATGCTTTATTTTTCTCTCTGGTAAAATCAGAAAAAAGACATTGGTGATTAGAGTTTGGTAAAAGCCTAAAAAGCAGGGCCTCCAGGGTCATGATCTCAGGATTGGTTCCAGCGCCATGTGGTAGTGAGGGTAGGAATAAGAAGATAGGGGAGATGAATGTGTGGCTGATGAACCCAAGCCACTTCCATTCAGTTTTACACAAAGTTTGAAGATGATGCAGCCACTTCTAAAATGTCTTTCCATTTCCTTGTAATTTTCCTCGACCATTTCATTAAAGCTTAAAAACATTTTGAGGAAAATTGCTTAAATAATATTGCTTGTGGTAACTTTAGGTCTTCGTGCAAATTCAATGACAAGTTTTTGGGGGAAAAAGAAAATTTACATTCAGTAAAGCATTCATTTATATTCCCAGTTCTCCGCTCTCCTGGAGTGAGAGAAGATGTAAAAATAATTTTGGAGCTCAAATGTGCCTTCCTAATGGAATTTACAATTTAAATAATTTCCCTGGAGTAAGATAAGCTACGTGTTAATTAGTACGTGCATGAGGAGAGCCAGAGAGTCCTGTAACCATCCATCCATCCTGCAGGATGTATTACAGCAGACATGCACTTGGAGACCTTTAACAAGATAGTTATCTCAGGAGGATATGGTGTTGTCATGCAGATTTGAAGAAGCTGTGTTCACTGTCGCCAAATCTGAAACCAAGATCCACAGTGCACCTTGGCTGAGATTAAACTTATTAAATTGTAAACCACAAGGTTATTCTAGGGAGCAACAGGGGACTGTTGCCAGACACCAATACTGTTCATATTTTCATTACTAATGCCAACTAATTCATCAGCCACTCAGTTTAAACAAAAATTTAAAATTACTCCAGACAGATCTCTGAACAGGAAGCATTCTGAGTATGAGCACGCGTCCCTCTCGTGATATCTATGCCCCAAAAATATATTCATCCTTTACTTAAATTTATAAAGTTACACTTCCCTAAATGTGCAGCTTCTTTTTTTCAACCTTTCCTTGTATGAAATTTTCTTGGTGCTGTCATGTTTTTACTTAGTTCTGTGTGAAACAATATTACGATGTATATACACCTAATTTATAACCCTAGGCAGTTCCTGCCCCCGACGTTGCACTGACCCTCAGCCATCCTAGGAGAGTTAACGTTGATAAAGTTACATGTCTTCATTTCTGCTTAATTATTGTAAATCCATTATCAGTTGCCTTCTATAGGAATTTTCCAAATTCCTACCACTGTGCCGTGTTTCCCTATTTCACTTCCAAAGGGCTGCTCTGATTTTCAGTCACTATTTCCTAGTCTTAGACACTCCAGTAAACAGATATCTCAATTTACTCTGACACTTGCCCATAAAATCTTAAACTTTAGTCAGATTACTTTCATGCTTTGATATTTTAGTAGATGCAATGACATAATTTTGCCCATTGTAGTTCTGGCTTTAATCTCATAAATCTATGTGGCGTACCCTCCAAGGCCAGCATTCATCTTCTCAACCAGTGCCACAGGATGACTTGCTTCCATAGAAACATAGAAATTAGATGCAGGAGTAGGCCATTTGGCCCTTCGAGCCTGCACCGACATTCAATATGATCATGGCTGATCATCCAACTCAGTATCCTGTACCTGCCTTCTCTCCATACCCTCCTGATCCCTTTAGCCACAAGGGCCACATCTAACTCCCTCTTAAATATAGCCAATGAACTGGCCTCAACTACTTTCTGTGGCAGAGATTCCAGAGATTCACCACTCTCTGTGTGAAAAATGTTTTTCTCATCTCGGTCCTAAAAGATTTCCCCCCTTATCCTTAAACTGTGACCCCTTGTTCTGGACTTCCCCAACATCGGGAACAATCTTCCTGCATCTAGCCTGTCCAACCCCATAAGAATTTTGTAAGTTTCTATAAGATCCCCCCTCAATCTTCTAAATTCTAGCGAGTACAAGCCGAGTCTATCCAGTGTTTCTTCATATGATAGTCCTGACATCCCAGGAATCAGTCTGGTGAACCTTCTCTGTACTCCCTCTATGACAAGAATGTCTTTCCTCAGATTAGGAGACCAAAATTGTTTGCAATACTCCAGGTGTGGTCTCACCAAGACCCTGTACAACTGCAGTAGAACCCTGCTCCTATACTCAAATCCTTTTGCTATGAATGCTAACATACCATTTGCTTTATCCACTGCCTGCTGCACCTGCATGCCTATTTTCAATGACTGGTGTACCATGACACCCAGGTCTCGTTGCATCTCCCCTTTTCCTAATCGGCCACCATTCAGATAATATGGGGAGGGCATGATTCCTGACCCCCTCCTTCTCAATGCTCCTGCCCTCCCCGCAGGTTTACCCCTGGCGGCCCAGCCGTGTTGATCTGGGCCAGACTCCGCACACGTTGTGGAAGGAACTCTTCCCCCCCCCCAGCAGTGCTGCCCTTTTACAGCCGCTGTACTGAGGGATAGCTTTGTCTATCTTTCTTGGCTATGAATCTAATCTTCGGCCTCCAAGACGCAGGTAAATTTTCAGGCATAATTTTAGGGTAAAAATTGCATCTTCATTGCCGGGAAATACGGTAATCTTAACAAGCTTTGTTAAGATTACCCTGGAGAAAATTCCAGTGAATACATCATGAGTTGTGCAATCTCATATTGTCACCCTTAAAGCCCAGGTAGCATTTTGCCCATTCATTTAATCTTTCAGTATATTTTTGTAAAATATAATTTTCAGATGTAAAATATAATTTTCATCTGTACTGCTAATTCTGCTTCTTGCTTTTCTGTATTTGGTAAATTTTGATGAGATGTTCTATTTCCTCTTCTAAATCATGAATGAATATTATAAAAACTTGCATTACCAATAAAATACCCACAAACCACTTTCTGTTAATGTGCATATCTGCTCAGTGGCTCTGCATCTTACCATTCAGCCATTTAACAAGCTAAATCTGCTCCATAGGAATTTATCGAATGGAATATGGAAGTCCATGTAAATAACACACCCTATCCATTACTTCTGTCGCTTTGAAAAAATGCAGTAAAATTCAGTCATTTACGATCTGCCCTTTATTAATTCATGCTGGCTTTCTCTGTACTACTAAAACCCAAAGTGTTGGTTCACTACCTTTAGTTGTAGTTCTTAAGTGTATCTGATAGCTGATCCTTTATTCACTTTTTTTCCCCTCTCTTGCCTTTCTTAAGTATCAGCGTAGTGTGCATGTTTTCCAGTCTAAAGGAAATCTTCACAATAGACAATTTTGAAAGTTTATTTTGATTGCTGACCCTCCTTTTTGAATAATCCTTTCCAAACAGCTACATCCTCAGAATGTTAGTAATATTCTTGATAATTCAATGTAGGGGCTTAATCCTTTTTAGATTGAGGTAATTTAACTAGAATTAACCTCGCTGACATTGGAAGTATTCCAATTGGTACAGTCAGCATTCAACTGTTGAAACGGTATAAATATCAAACATTCATCCATTCTGAGACTTAACAGAGAAATTCAGAAAAGTGCCTTGATCGTGTTTTGTCGTGCCACACCTCTCATCCAGCTTGTGTCTTTCCTTCCCCCCCACCCCACAATCAGCCTGAAGAAGGGTCCTGACCCAAATCATTACCAATCCATGTTCTCCAGAGATGCTATCTGACCCGTTTAGTTACTCCAGCACTTTGTCTTGCTATTTATACTAGCATCTGCAGTTCCTGCTGTCTACGTGGAGCATGTGATGTTAGAAATTGTGCAGAGATGCATTTTAGTGCTTAAAATATATGTAATTGCAGAATTTCTCATTGTACAAAGCAGATTGTTTTTAGTTTTTATTCACATTTTATAGTTGGTTGCTTTTGATGTGGAAAGAATCAAAAGTGAAGAGGGAATTCCACCAAAAATGCTAAAGCACATACGAGAGCTTGCCGAACAGCTGTACAAGAATGTAAGTTTCCCTTTCTATAGAAATTACTTCCTATTTTAAAGTGACTGATATAGTGGTTGACTATGAGAAATGTACCAAATCTTAAAACATTTCTGTTGCTTCATTTTATCACAATAGTGAGCATAAGTTAGTTGGACATTTAGTACAGAATAAACATTACCAGAATGAAATATGTTACTAGATATAGATATATATATATATTTAAAATCAGAAGGCACAAGCAAGCCTTAAATAAGGCCCATGGAAATATAGCAAAGCTGGCGTCTTGAACCATTGCAGTTCTTGTACTGATGGTGCTCCCATATTTGGCCAGGGCCAAAGCCAAACTGCTCCATTGCTCAAGCCATCTTAAATTCTTTAATATACTTTATTAAAAACTATTGGTTCTTATTATCCAATTTATAGTATCACGGAGTTAGATGAATGAATGGATAACACAGAATGAAACTAATTATAAAAACATAACATATTTTCCTTTCTTATAATGAACAACTAGTAGATTTTTTCACCAATATTAAAAAAAACATGTTTTGTCGCTATTGTTTATCATTTGGTTAAAACAAATCTCTTTCATTTCTACACAAAACTATAGGCTGGTGAGCCTCACATCAGTGGTAGGGAAACTATTGGAGAGAATTCTTCGAGATAGGGTTTACTTCCATTTGGAAGAGAATAGGCTAATTAGGGATAGCCAGCACAGTCAAGTTCATGTATCACTAACTTGATTGAGTTTTTTGAGGAGTTGACAAAGAAGATTGATGAAGTTAGGGTGGTGGACGTTGTATGCATGGATTTTAGTTTCTAGGAAATAGATTAGCTAGCCATCCGTTCATTTACTGATGGACAATAAATGCTCGTCAATCCAAAAGGGCACATTTAGTGCAATGATGATACTTAAAAAATGATTTGTTGTATAATTTAAAAAAAAAGTAAACTCATCAAGTCTTCCAGATGACCTCATGGTGACAATGCACAGAAACTTTCCTTTCCAACACATTGGTAACCTCTTGAAAAAAATTAGCATGGTCATTCTGATATAACCTATCTATCATTGAAATACGTTTACCTCTTTATCTAATGTCTGAAATTGACCAAAACCCTTTCTACGTAACTTGATTAACTGGGAACTCTCAACTTGTTCATCCAAAAGATACCCACTATTTAGGAAAGTACTCTCTTTCAGATTTTCTGGAGACATGCATTATGATATGTTTAAGAAGGAACTGCAGTTACTGGTTTAAACCGAAGATAGACACAAAAAGCTGGAGTAACTCAGCAGGACAGGCAGCATCTCTGGAGAGAAAGAATGGGTGACGTTCCAGCACGAGACCCTTCTTCAGACTGGTTCGGGATTAGGGAAACGAGAGATATAGACGGTGATGTGGAGAGATAAAGAAAAATGAAAGAAAGATGCAAAAAAAGTAATGATAAAGGAAACAAGCTGTTTGTAGAGTGAAAATGAGAAGCTAGTGCGACTTGGGTGGGGGAGGGATAGAGAGAGAGAGAGAGAGAGAGAGAGAGGGAATTCCGGGGCTATCTGAAGTGAGAGAAATCAAGATTCTTACCACTAGGCTGTAAGCTGCTCAAGCGAAATATGAGATGTTGTTCCTCCAATTTGCGTTTAGCCTTACTCTGACAATGGAGGAGACCAAGGACAGAAAGGTCTGTGTAGGAATGGGAAGGAGAATTAAAGTGCCCAGCAGCTGGGAGATCAGGTTGGTTCATGCGGGCTGAGTGAAGGTGTTCCGCGAAATGATCGCCCAGTCTGCGTTTGGTCTAGCTGATGTACAAGAGTCCACATCTTGAATAACGAATACACTAGATGAGGTTGGAGGAGGTGCAAGTGAACCTCTGCCTAACCTGAAAGGACTGTCGGGGTCCCTGAACAGAGTCGAGGGAGAAAGTATAGCGAGACGTGTTGCATCTTCTGCGGTTGCAGGGGAAGGTACCCGGGGACGGGTTGGTTTGGGTGGGAAGGGATGAGTTAACCAGGGAGTTGTGGAGGGAAGGGTCCCTGCGGAAAGGGGTGGAGATGGGAAAATGTGGCTAGTGGTGGGATCCCGTTGGAGGTGGTGGAAATTTCGGGGGTTTATGTGTTGTATTCGACAGCTGATGGGGTGGAAGGTAAGGACTAGGGGGACTCTGCCTCTGTTGCGAATAGGGGGATGGGTAGCAAGGGCGGAGCTGGGTAACGACGAGACACGAATGAGGGCCTCATCTATGATGGGAGAGGGGAACCCCCGTTCCCTAAAGAATGAGCACATCTCGTTTGTTCTAGTATGGAACGCCTCATCTTGGGCGTAGATGCGGCATAGATTACCCCAGTTACTCCAGCTTTTTATGTCTATGCTTTATGATATATTGTCAGAACATTTGTTGTGCTGTTTAATTCCACTTCATGAGCTCCTCCTAAATAAACTGGAAAAACAATTTATAACAATAAAATGGATTAATCAAAATTTCCATTTGAAATTTGTAGGAAAATCCAAATCCACACATGGCTTTTCAGAAAGTGCCTAAACCAACCGAAGGTTCACATATGAGAGTGCATGTACCTTCATTCCCTAAGATAAATGAAGATAAAGTGGAGACGCTTCTTCAAGAAAGTCTTGCCAAGCACCTTAACTCGCCCCCTGCAGTTCGGGTTGAGAAAAAATGCATTGTGCCTGCTGGCCCATCAGTTGGTAGGTATCAATATTTTACTTTAAGAACAGTCCTGACCTTCGGGTATTATTCATGTGATCAAAAATAATTGTGTGCTTGAGTACATTGGAAATCTGTTAGAAACATAGAAACATAGAAAATAGGTGCAGAAGGAGGCCATTCGGCCCTTCGAGCCAGCACCGCCATTCATTGTGATCTTGGCTGATCGTCCCCTATCAATAATCCGTGCCTGTCTTCTCCCCATATCCCTTGACTCCACTAGCCCCTAGAGCTCTATCTAACTCTCTTAAATCCATCCAGTGATTTGGCCTCCCACTGCCAGATATAAAATAATTATTTAGGATCTAATCAGCTTTCCTTTATCCTGTTTGCCCTGTTTCTGTTTGATTTTTGTGCTTAAACGAATTAAAGGGACTTGCTGTTGATTCATAATCTTGCAGCACAGGCCCTTTGGTCCAGAGAGTGGACACCAACCATCAAGCACCCAATAATGCTAATCCTATTTTATTCTCCTCATTTTCCCATCAATTCCCCCCAGATTCTCTCAGTCACATACACAGTAGGGGTGATTTTTTTTTTAATGGGCAGTTAACCTACAAACATAACTTTGGAATGTGGAAGAAAACTGGAGCGTCCACACAAAACCACACGCTCACAGAAAGGACAGGCAATACCTAATTCTAGGATTGCAACCGGGTCATTGAAGTTGTGAGGCATCAACTCAATCAGGCGCATCACAGTTGCACCCTAAATGCACAAATAATGACGTTTTGTTATTGATAAAAATACATCTATTGATACTCCTGAACACATCATCATCAGTGATGTAACCTGGGGTTATTGGGTGTTTCGGGTCTTTCAACATCAGACACCCTCACCCAGGCGACTCAGCCGTGGTTGATCGGACCATGACTTGTCCCAACCCTTGGACCTCCTCTCCTGATCCAGAGCCATCTCGAGGCTTTCTCCGCTGCCTCTGTGGGCTGTATAAGAATTTGATACTAATTTGACTTTGATACGAATTGGCAATTTTGATACTCATTTGCAATTTATAAAACAAACAATAGCAAAATAGTACAAATCATTAATATTTAGTCCTTTCATTTGTATCCATTAAAACATAAAATATACTGTTGGTACAATGTTGGATAATAAATATTTCCTTATCGGCACAGATCAAACACAGTTCAGAATTTTCCCTAAATCCACTCAACAACATATCCTTGGTTCAATGTCTGAAAATAACCTGTTTTTTTTTAACAATGTTATATTTTTGTATCATTGTTATTTACACATCCACCTTGGCAATGGCACAAATGTAGGTTCATTAAAAAAAAATTGCATAAACCACCTCTCCTTCCATTTGTCTTGTAACTTGATCTTATTCAGTTTGGTACTTGATCATCCAACTGAGAAAGACAGATTGCCTTTTAAAGAAATACCTGTATACTGTATACTAATGGAGCCACGGATTCAAAATCCGTATTGCCTATATTCCACTGAAGTGATCCTGTTAGACTACGTTATACCCAACATTTCATAGTTTACAATTTTAATGTTGTGAGATATCTCTTTAATCTTCCTTGTCATTCCATACGTTAAAAAATATGTTTCAGAATATTCTATGGTCTTCAATGCACCTTTTATAATGAAATTGTAGGTATGAAGAATAGCAGCAGGCAATTGACTAACGCAAAAATGGCATTAAAATAGGGGTTTGTTGATTCATAGATATGTTAAGTGCATTTGTATGCACTTCATTCTGTATATAACATAGTACAATTGTATTGACACAATTTAAAATTTATGAAATATCTTGGAATATCATTGATTTAAAAACAATCTGGATCGCAATGATTTGAACTAATTCTCCTGAAAGACTTTACTTGGAGGGTCTTCTAATACTTGCCAATTGTATACTTGGGAGTTAGATTTGGTTTCCATGACCTAGTTGAATTGGTACTGTTGCACAACTTTGGGGGATTGCAAAAGTCTTGGGTTAACTCTGACTTAAAGTAAATTGACAACTAAATTTAATTTTATCACTTCACATTTCCAGTCTCAATAATGGATAGAATGGGATCCATTTTTAACAGTGCGCGCAGACTGGAAGTTGTTCGAAATTGCATCTCCTATATTTTTGAATATAAAGTACTAGAGACAGAAAAGGTATGTTTGCTCTTGTTGGAATTAATAATGTATAAAATTGATGCATGTTATTTAAAATATGAATTATAAAATATGAATTTTTATCCAGCCGTGAAAGTTCTAATTATAGAATCATTATTTCATTGCTGTGTATTAAACTTTTTTTAAATTATACAGATATGATTAGCTTGCAGTTCATTTATTTTCTGTTTTTCTTACTCTGTATCCTTATGCGCATTGGAGCCTACTTAATTCTGTCCCTAATCAATATTTAAATTCGTAAAGCTTGACATTGTCATATTTGCAGAAGTACAGTCCTATCATATGGGCCGAACAAACTCCAGTTCAGCATTATACCTTGTTGTGGATTGATGGAAAGAAATAACTTCACTTTTACCGCTTCATTCACACGACAGATGGCACAATGGGCTAAGTGTTCGGCTGGCGACCGGAAGGTAGCTGGTTCGAATCCCGCTTGGAGTGCATACTGTCGCTGTGTCCTTGGGGCAAGACACTTCACCCACCTTTGCCTGTGTGTAAATGTAATGTAATTATGTGAAGCACTTTGGGGTCAATGCAAGTTGACTAAAAATGTGCTATATAAATAAGATTATTATTATTATTATTATTATATTTGCTTTACCAATCGCAATTTTATGCAGTATTACTGCATGCTTTCCACCATATGGCATGACATTTAAAGGACACATACACCAATTGGTGCAGTTAAATTTGAGTTACCATGCAGCACTCTAATAAGATAAACACAACATTTTAGAATTTAATATAAAAAAACATCCCCCCACAGCGGAATCAACGTTTCCCACTGTGAGGGAAGGCACCGAAGTTCAGTCCTCTTCCTCTGTTCACCCGTGGTCGGGGCCTATTGAGGCCTCCGCAGTCGCCGCAACAGTTTACCATCTTTAGGTTCATTCACAAAACATTATTGCATAATTACTATCATAAATAGTAAAATTTTATATATAAAGTCTTCGCACCCTTTCTGTAATGGGGCAACTAGAACTGTACGCAATTTTGCAAATGCGGCCTAACCAAAGTCCTTTCAAGCTGCAACATGACTTTCTGACTCTTGTACTCGATGCACCAACTGATGAAGGCAATCAACGATATGACTTCTTTACCTCCAGATCTACTTGTGTTGCTACTTTCAGGGAGATGTGAACTTGGACCCCATGATCCTACTGTATTCACTGCCCTATCTATAACTGATTCTTTGACAGCTTTCTTCTCTGTCTGCAGCTCCTTCAATTTCTCTGTCATCTGCAAACATACTAACCAACCCATCTATATTTTTGTCCAAATCATATGTTTAAATCATAAACAGCAGAGGTCCTAACATTGCTCCTAGCGGAACACTCTTAATATATAACCAGAATAACACCCTTCCACCGCTACCTTTGTCATCTATGTATAAGCCACGACTGAGTCCAAACTATCGTCACCGGGGATCACATGCATCTTAGTCCTCTGGATTAGCCTACCATGAAGAACTTTATCAAATTCCTTCCTAAAATCCATGCAGAGAACATCCATGCCCTACCATCATCAATCACCTTCATTGCCCCCTCAAAAAACTCAAGTAAAACTAATGTAAGACATGACCTGCCATGGACAAAACCACGTGACTGTCCCTTATTAGCCCCTTCTTTTATAACTGCGAGTAAATTTTAATATTCAGAATCCTCTCCAATATCTTCCCAATCACTCACTGGCCTATAATTCCGAGATGTTCTCTTTCTTTAGTAATCATGGCTTCTCCCCTTCCGTCATAGATGGATCCCTCACCCATGTCTCCGTTGGAAACCGATGGTTCAGCTCTCACTTCCCCTTCCTCGGGGCGGACCAAGGATAGAGTTTCCCTAGTCCATACCTTTCACCGCACCTGACTCCGCCCTCAAGGCACCTTCCTCCGACATTTCTGTCAACACCAACATGATCTCACCACCAATCACATCTTCCCTTCTCCACCCCTTTTTGCTTTCTGCAGAGACCACTCCCTCTGCAATTCCTCTCTCTTCCAGATGAGACAGAGATTCACATGCACCTCCTCTAACCACATCTACTACATCCATGTGCCCGATGTGGCCTCCTGTACACCGGCAAGACCAAGCATAGACTTGGTGACCACTTTGTTGAAAATTAGTACTGGGTCTGCCAAGGCCTATTGGATCTCCCGACTACAGGTGCTGTCTGTACAAAGTTTGTACGTTCTCCCAGTGACCACTTGGGTTTTCTCTGAGATCTTCGGTTTCTTCCCACACTCCAAAGATGTACAAGTTTTTAAGAAATTGACTTGGTATAAATGTAAATTGTCACAGTGTGTGTAGGATAGTGTTAATGTACGGGGATCGTTGGTTGGTGTGGAATTGGTGGGCCGAAAGGCCTGTTTCTGCGCTGTATCTCTCAACTCAAACTTAAATGATACGAAGTATTCACTCTAAGTCGTGCATAAAATCAAAGATAATAGAAAAAGGCTATTCGATTCTTTGGCCCTGCTTCATCATTCAACATGTTCATGGTTGATTGTCCATTTCAGTGTTCATGTTTTATCCATATTAAACTGCAACTAAAGAGTTGCGGCATTGGAGATGATGCCAGGACCCTGACATACGTGCAGTCATGTGAACTGACTTGATCAGGTTTATTTATAGTGGATGACAATAGTGACTGGGTCTGGGTTCAATTGGGTGCGCAGTTCTTCATCTATGCAAGTGAGGAGGCGCTGGCGATCTCTGGCATGTCCTGGCAGCTCACTCTTGCCAAGAGAGCAGGTGGTGGCGGTCTCAGGTTTGTCCTGGCGGCCTTGGAGGAGCCACTGGCGGTCTCGTGCTTGTCCCGGCAGCTCAGTTGTTGCCTCAATGATGAGACGCTGGCAGTCTCGTGCTTACACCGGCAACTCAGTCTTGGCCTTGATGAAGACACGGGCTGTCTTGGGCTTGTCCCGGCAGCTCAGTCTTGATCTTGAAAAGCAATCACTGGCTGTTTTGGGCTTGTCCCAGCGTCTCAATCTTGGCCTTGGAGGAGATGCGGTGATCTCAGGCTTGTCCCTGCAGTTCACTCTTGCCTTGAGAGGCGGTGCTAGGGGGTCTCAGGCCTGTCCTGGCAGCTCAGTCTTGACCTTGAAGAAGTGGAGATGGCAGTCTCAGTCTTTAGTTTTGAAAAGGAGGAGATGTGGCAATCTCAGACTTGTCTCTGCAGTGCACTCTTGCCTCGATTTGCACTCCATCTGCAGGCACAGCCCCTCGTTGTCTGTGGGCAGGTGAGGGTGTGTTGAAAGTCACGTGCATGTCCTGACATCACAGTTTTCCTTCAAGGCTGCAAAAGGGAAAGACAGCTGGTAGGGTGACGCCTCACCTTCTCTCACTTTCTCTCCTTTTTCCTTCCTTCCTTCCCCCCTTCCTTCTCTCCTTCCTTCCTTCCTTCCTTCCTTCCCTCCCTTTCTTTCTTCCTTCCTTTCTTCCCTTCCTTTCTTTCTTCCTTCCTTCCTTCCTTCCTTCCTTTCTTTCTCCCCTTCCTTCCTTCCTTTCTTTCTCCCCTTCTTTCTTCCTTTCCTTCTATCTTCCTTTCTCTCCTGCTTCCTCACTCACCCCTTCATTTTTCCTCCTGTTGGCTGCATTTGGCTTGTTTTTTTAAGGAGGAAGATGATGAGGTGCAGGTGGGCCAATCTAATAACAGCTAATTGGACGCTGCAGTTGCTCCTTTGACTGACGCCTCGGCTCAATCTGCCCCGGGTGCCAGTGTTTTGTGGCAACCAAGCTCTGTTCGTGCTGATCGTTGGCTTCTCCTGGCCTGTCTGCCGGTGACAGGGATCGGTGCAGCACACAAGGGAGGAGGCACTGTCAGGGCTTCAGAGTCAATTTTAAAAATAAATAATTAAAAATCAAATTTATAAATCAATGAATAGGTTCACACGGAAAACATTTGACTTAAATTCATTTAAAACCTTAATATTAATGTCAATTATATTGTATAAAACAAACAAGCCACTTGCCATTATTAATAATTTTTAATAATGTGCTGCAGAGTGGTCTGGTGAACAATGAACTGTCTGGTAGCTCCATTGACTCGGCGTCAATCGCAACCTCAGATATTATCTCTGTGGAGCCTGCAAGTTCTTCCCGTGAGCTTGTTAGTTTCATCCATGTGCTCAGGTTTCCTCCAACATTCCAAAAATGATTGGTAGGTTAATTTGCCCCTCTTCATTTCCCTCGGTATGTGGGTAAATGGTAAAATCTAGAGGAGGGGGTGGGGTGAGTTCACGGGAATGTGAAAATAATAAAATGGGTTGATATGGGGTTAGTATAAAAATGGATGCTTGATCAACTGGAACTCTGATCCAACTCTGTGTCAGCTATGGCTGGGATAATGCCATGGGACCAGATGGAAAGTCTGACCGCTAAGTAAATTCTGGACTGAGTGATGAGCCTGAGGCAAAACAGAAGGTCAGTTAAATCTGCACCTGACCTTCCATTGTTATGTACTTATGCATCGCAAGCTACAGCTAGAAATCAAGAATGAGATGGCATGTAATTTCAACTCGTATGTTGTTTACTATGGAACAACTGGACGGTTGTTAGACCAATGTAGCCCAATACCCCCAAATAGTCCACTACTCAGCCTTCATGAGATTGCTGCACTGTTGATAAAGCATGAAATATTATGAAGCCATTTATTTGTGTGGAAGATGTAAAGCAAGCCTGTTGGATCTATTTAAGCTTGGTAAAATAGCAATTCTTCTCATGAGTGATGTTTTGTGATCTTTGTATTTAAATTGAGGTGATACCCAAAAGCTTAACCATAGCTGAGAGTTTCTTCACATATGGAGTTAGTAAATTGTAATTTTTGTTTTTGTTTTGAACAAGGGTGCTTTGGAGATTGAATGTTGCCGCGCAAAACATTTCATGAGATCCACAAAGCACTGACTTGACGCTGAAGAATTGAATAGTTATCTGAATGCTGTCACACAAAAATAAGCACCCGTTTCCAGAATTTACTTTGAGAAGGTTTTACATTTTATGACAACTTCATATTATACATTGCAATTTGCAATAAAACTCTTTATTGTTAAGTACGTCATTGTTGTGGTAAATTTTGATAATAATCTGTCTTTTAATATTTCCAGGATTTTGATATAAAGTATACATTTTCCAATTATTATGTTTGCTTTGGTAGACTCTTCCAGCTGCATTGCGTGCCCTGAAGGGTCGGGTTGCTCGGCAGTGCCTCATTGAAGAATTAAGCCTACATGTACAACAAAATCGGGCAATTCTGGATCACCAACAGTTTGACTACATTGTTAGAATGATTAATTGTGCATTACAGGTAAATCTTTCTCCTACATTGGTATTTGTTTAAATTCAATCAAATATCTTGAATTAAAAAAAAACAATGTTTTTGCTAGTGATGATCACATTAGGTAGTGGCAGGTTCTCTGGATGCTTTCAAGAGAGAGCTAGATAGGGCTCTTAAAAGAGCAGAGGGATCCAGGAGTGCAGGTGCATGGCTCCTTGGAGATAGTAGCAGGTAGATGGGGTTGTCAAAAAGGCTTCTGATTTCCATATCCTGTCCTACACATGATCCCACTTATTTATTTCCCTTATGTATAAATTCATGCCACAGATTCATGACCGAGAGATGATAGGAAAATGTGTATCACGTGGTAGCTGATTTTGTGTATACACTTGTGAAACAAGATCAAGAGTGGAGGAGCATAGAAGAGAAGCCTTTACTTGAAACGATTTAGATATGATTAACCAAAAATGTGTATTTACAGAAATACAATTGAAGATAATAATGCGAATGGACATACGAAAGTGTACAAGGAGGATAAAGGGGATGTGTACCATAATTTACCGCAATTCCAAGGGGTTGCTAGTATTCAGATAGCAAGACTTTTATTTTCATGGGAGAATAAGTGATGTTTGAAATGACCTCCGCGCATAAAATCATTTTATAAGCTCTAATTATAAGCTCAATTTTACATTCCTGTCTAGCCATGGTAGTCATATACCCCTTTGCTTATTGATGGTTACCATGGGTAGACAGGAATGTAAAATTGAGCTTATATTTAGATGGGAAATTATTTTATTTAACGCTTAGATCTCCATGAGTGTTAGAGCTTTGCAATCTCTATTTAGATCACAACCACTTTTTTTCTACTCCTGAACCTTCTGAATGTTGTAGTCGGCAGGGCAGTACTCTGCATATCGCCAACTGGGCAATTTTACATTTTTATCAAGCCAATTAATCAAGCCAATTAACCTACAAACCTGTCTGTATTTGGAGTGTGGGAGGAATCCTAAGATCTCGGAGAAAACCCACGCAGATCACGAGGAGAATGTACAAACTCCATACAGACAGCACCCGTAGTCAGGATCGAAACCCCGCTCCCTGGCGCTGCATTTTGCTGTAAGGCAGCAACTCTACCGTTGTGCCACCATGACCGCTACTTTTCCTTTCACAATGACAAATTTCCCATTTTTCTGTATTATATCTATTTGTCAAATGTTTCCACACTCGCTAGTCCCCAACACTGATCCCTATAGGGTTAGGACATTTTCCAGTAAAATCTGATATATGTCTGGGGAAAAAAGACCCACGTATGCATGTTGTCTATTTTCTGTCATTCAGCTGATCATCTATACATACTAATATGTTATCTCTTACACTGGACAAACAGATTAATTTCCTGTGTGAACTTAGACTAAGAAAACAGCTCCTTCTCAGCTCATGCAAATATATTTTCAATCAATAATCATTGCTGTGCACTTTCAGTATGAGATATGCATCAAAACATTTTGAATTATTTTTGATAATATATACATCAACCACCTGTCCGTTAGAATATTAATTTTACAGATTGAAGGAGTTATAGTAGCAATAATTGATTTATTTAAATTTGTTGGATGACATACTAACCAAACCCGTATTACATATGGACATAGCTAAGCTTTCATTCATCTTGAATTCAGCCAAAACTGTTTATATTTATTTATGGGTTATACTGGAATAATGTTCACAAAACAGTTTCATGCAGCTAACAGTATTAAAATTCCTGATATTACAGCGTGCAAAGCATGAATTTTTGCTTCTCCCTCAGGGATTTATGAATGAACAAAAAGTATCAAACTTTGCCTCAACATTGTTTTTATATTAGCTCTAATAATTTTAAAGAGCTTATTTTATTTAAATGATCACACTTGCATAAGATTCTTAGTACAAATGTGATAACGCCAGAGATTTTGTGTGTGATCGGCCAGAATGCTATGTGTTGGAGCTTTGCAATCTCTATTTAGATCACAAACACTTTTTTCTACTCCTGAACCTTCTGAATGTTGTAGTCGGCAGGGCAGTACTCTGCATATCGCCAACTGGGCAAAAAGACCCTAATTGCATTTCTGCAAGTCCCTATATCTACAGATTCCACATTACTTCAATTTTCCTAACATACAAAATCCATTAATTCTCTGTGTTGCAAATGATCTCTTGCATGTTTGGTTTTATGGTGTCAAATGTAATTTAACATTAGTAGATTTGGAAAATCGAGATGTGTACAATTCATCTTCATTTCAGATGAATGGAATACAAGTAGTTTATAATGTAACTGCAAATCAAAAACTGCAGACGTGGAAATCTAAAATATATGCAAATTGTTGGAAGCACTCCGCATGGTAGACAGTATCTTTGCAAAATGAAGCAGTTAACAGTTTATGATCAATTCCTTTCTTCATAACTTTAGCCTAAAATATTCTGTTTCTTTCCCCACAAATCCTGTCTGTTGAGTTTCCAGCGTTTTGTTTTTTTAGTTTAGCAAGTGCCATTTTGTTTAATTGATTCTGAGAAGATTTCAATTCAGTAGCAGATTTATATTATAAGCTGGATCCACCTTAAACGACACATTTGATAGGGTAGTATACAATTACATAGGTCAAAACATTTGGCCCAACCAGTTCATGCTCAGTGTTTATAATGCGTGTAATTCCCCTCTCAACTTTTCATCAGTTGCACATTCTACTCCTTTCACCCTCATACTCATCCAGCTATCTATTCTTCACCGATCACAACTGCTTCAATACAGAAGTTTCTTCTGATTTCCCTGATTGATTTATTACTGACTGTTGTATAATAATGGCCTTTCGTGCACTCCTCCATAAATGGAAACATTCTCTCTCAGTCTAATTTATCAAAGCATTCATAATTTTAATGATCTCGCTCCTCGGCTTTCTGTTCTGAAGAAAAACAGACCCAATCTATCTATCCTTTCCAAATATGTATAGCTTTATATTTCTGGTGTCATTCATGTAAATTGCCCCAGCTCTCTTGCCAGTGCTCTTTATCCTTTTTATGGTCTGATTACCAGATCAGTATAAAGTACTTGAAGTGTAGTCTTAACTACAGCTTGATACAAGATTCTACTCTGCGGTAATATTTCAAGGAAGATTGCAAATGGAATGAGATTAAACCAACAAAGTAGTATTTTATGTGTAGGTATAAAATAGCCAAACATCAGTTTGTTGCATGTGTGTCCAAGTAAATTGGAGCTCTAGGCTACTCGGGTTGGGCCACATTACAAACTGCCAACTTGCTGTATATCCCTTTTCCTTTCTTCTCCCCGCACTCCCCCCCCCCCCCCCCCCATCCCACCCCCCATCAGTCTGAAGAAGGGTTTCGGCCCGAAACGTTGCCTATTTCCTTCGCTCCATAGATGCTGCTGCACCCGTTGAGTTTCTCCAGCATTTTTGTGCATCTTTGCTGTATATTCCAAATGGAAGTTCAAGCTGGTGCAATTGAAGGCAGTCTCAACATTTGTGAGGTCTCAGTTGTAGAATTAGCAACATTAACCAAAGTGTTCTAATGGAGTATTTCTGTTTCTTCAGCATCAAAAATAAGTTTGAATTTCACAGCCTTTTCTATAAAATAGTCCCAAACAGCAGGACCCATGATCACCCTACGCATGTACAAAAAATTAACTGATTACTATGTCATTTATATTGCTGTGATGTACATGGAATAGTGGATCATCAGTAGACGTTGTCAGGGATTATGTCAGGATCCAAGTAAAAATGTACAGCTATCTTGTGAAATACTAAATCCTTTCTCAATCACCCAGGCTGTCAAAATTGTCTCTAATCATGGAATTATGAATACTGACATGCCAACATATTTGTATGTCAGTGTGATGAGGATATTGAATAATTTGTTGATCATAATCATAATCGTAATTTATTAGCCAAGTATGTTTTGTAATATAAGAGGTATTTTATTTGCCATACAGTCATACCAAAAAAGCAATAAGACACACAACTACATAAAATTTGACATGAACATCCACCACAGCGGCTCCACATTCCTCAGTGTGATGGAAGGCAATAAAGTCTTATCCTCCTTCCTCCTTTTTCTCCCGCGGTCGGGGATGATCGAAGTTCCCGCAGCCGGCGATTGAAGCTCCCTTGTTGGGGCGATCGAAGCTGCCATGATCGGGGCGGTCGAAGTTCCTGTGGCTTGGAGCTCCCGAAGTCGGTCCCTAGGCAAAGGATCGCAAGCTCCACGATGTTAAGTCCGCAGGCTCCCGCGGTTGGAGATCACAAAGTCGGTCCCCAGCAAAAGGCTGCCAGCTCCACGATGTTAGGCCGCAGTGCGGACAGAGATACGACATGGAAAAAGTTGCATCTCCGTCGAGGAAAGAGTTAAAAATGTTTCCCCCACCACCCTCCACATAAAACAAAACTAAAGTATATTAAAACATACATTTTACAACAAACTAAAATAACAAAGAAGGAAAAAAAGACGAGCGAGACCGTTGGCGAGGCTGCCATCTTCGGCGCCACCTGGATATAAATATGATTTCTGCAATGACTATCAAGACAAGTATTGGTAGAGAAAGTTGTTGGCTGGCAGTTTTGATACTCAGTTGTGTGTATATATCAAACCATCAGTAAATAGTACTGCACATAACTGTTATGTACAAAGTCATTTTTCATATTCCATGTAATACTTTATCTGCAATCTTGGTTTGGAAAAAGCACATTAAGAAAAACGCACTTTAAATGAGTTTCCTATGTAATTTTTTCCTTTAAGGTTTCCAGCAGAAATTCCTCAGAGAGCAATTCAGAGAAAAGAAAGAAACAAATCTCTGCTGGTGGAAGTTCAAACCTAATTAGGAAAGAACATTTGGGAATATCAAGAGAGAAGGCATGAATTTTTGAAAAAAAGTTAGTTTTTGCACATGATTCTGGTTAACGAGTTCATAAAATATAAACAGCTCATAATATGAACAATAGAAAAGGGGATTTTAAGAAGTATAAGCTCGTGGAAATATTGTTAGAATATGAAGAACTGCAGTTTCTGTTTGTGAAGAAAGAATGATTATCATGTATCAATGAACAAAATATAATCTAACTTTACATTCATCGAGGAGACAAACAAACGTAAAAGTCCAGTTAAAATTTGTTGATGAACTTGCAGATGACACGAAGCTGGGGGGCAGTGTTAGCTGTGAGGAGGACGCTAGGAGGCTGCAAGGTGTCTTGGATAGGTTGGGTGAGTGGGCAAATGCATGGCAGATGCAGTATAATGTGGATGAATGTGAGGTTATCCTTTGGTGGCAAAAACAGGAAAGTAGACTATTATCTGAATGGTGAGCGATTAGGAAAAGGGGAGATGCAACGAGACCTGGGTGTCATGGTACACCAGTCATTAAAAGTAGGCATGCAGGTGCAGCAGGCAGTGAAGAAAGCGAATGGTATGTTAGCATTCATAGCAAAAGGATTTGAGTATAAGAGCAGGGAGGTTTTACTGCAGTTGTACAGGGTCTTGGGGAGACCACACCTGGAGTATTGCATACAGTTTTGGTCTCCTAATCTGAGGAAAGACATTCTTGCCATAGAGGGAGTACAGAGAAGGTTCACCAGACTGATTCCTGGGATGGCAGGACTTTCATATGAAGAAAGACTGGATAGACTCGGCTTGTACTCGCTATAATTTAGAAGATTGAGGGGGGATCTTATAGAAACTTACAAAATTCTTAAGGGGTTGGACAGGCTAGATGCAGGAAGATTATTCCCGATGTTGGGGAAGTCCAGAACAAGGGGTCACAGTTTGAGGATAAGGGGGAAGTCTTTTAGGACCGAGATGAGAAAAACATTTTTCACACAGAGAGTGGTGAATCTGTGGAATTCTCTGCCACAGAAGGTAGTTGAGGCCAGTTCATTGGCTATATTTAAGAGGGAGTTAGAAGTGGCCCTTGTGGCTAAAGGAATTAGGGGGTATGGAGAGAAGGCAGGTACAGGATACTGAGTTGGATGATCAGCCATGATCATATTGAATGGCGGTGCAGGCTCGAAGGGCCGAATGGCCTACTCCTGCACCTATTTTCTATGTTTGCTTTGATTGCTTTTTGTCTCAGAAAATGACAATGTTGTTTTAATTAGGAATTGAAAGATTGTTCGCAGTGTTGTCACCCCCAAAAGCGCAGTTCGTGTTCTACATGGATATTCTTGGACCTGAAGTTATTGTAATCACAGGGCAGTCAAACGTTGATGTGGTTGTGCAATATAAACAAAAAAATATGTTGAATTAGTAGGCCACTGTTGGAAAGTACAAATTATTACTACTATAGAAAAATGCAGGTGACACAATATAAATATGTAAATATTTATCTATTAAGCAAAAATAGGCTTGTCCTGCCACGTGTAGTTCCAAAAAATTTGTTTTGGTTACAGGTGAGTAATTATCTACTGTTGTTTCTCTTTCTTCTCCCATAAAATTAGGGCAGATTTTCCAGTGCTCTGAAGATTTTAGCTGCCTGTCCCTGGGACTTACTGCTCATGCCACCGTGGCCAAGCACAGATTTTCATATTCATGAGCATTTAATTACACTTTGGACCTGTCAAAACTAGTTTTTTTTAATGTTCTTTCAGTACTGGAGTAACAGTGGGTCATTCAACAGGTAGAATCTCTGGATACAAGGATTGATGTTCTTTATTGGGATCCTTCTTCAAATTGATTGTAGCAGGGGGAAGAAAGCTGAGAGTTGGGGTTGAGGGAAAGTCAGGCAAGTGATGGGTGGCTACAGGTGAGGGTAGTTTGATCGACTATAAGTCCACTGACTCCCACAGATATCTTGACTACACCCGGTCTCGCCCTGCCTCTTGCAAGGACGTCATTTCCCACTCTCAATTTTTCCACCTCTGCCACATCTGCTCCCAACGTAAGGCTTTTCATTCCAGGACATCCGACAGGGAGTGAGGGAGAGGTGAGGGAGGGAGGGAGGAGGAGAGGGGAAAGAAGAGGGAGGGTGAAGAGGAGGGGGGGAGGGGTGCTGGGGATGATGGGAAATGAGTCGCGCCTGCGCAGTTGGGGGCTATGTGGAAAGGGACGGGTGGGAAGGGAAAAGTGTTTAGGATGGTGGGAGAATTGGGTGCACATCCAAATGGGTCTCAGGAAATGGGTTAAAAAGGGGCGGGGGTGGTTGCCGTTGGCTAGTTATCTAAAATTAGATATTTCAATGTTCATACAGTTATGTTGTAAGCTACTCGAGTGCAATAAGAGCTTCAGTTTGTGTGGCATCACTCTGGCAATAGAGGCCATGGGCAGAAAGATCAATACGGGAATGGGAAGGAGAGTTAAAATGGTCAGAATTCGGAAATCCAGCAGGCCTTGGTGGACCTAGCACAAAGTTTGGGAAAACGGTCTCCTAATGTACACTTTGTCTCATCGCAGTTACCAGATGCAGTAGATGAGGTTAGATTCAGATTCAATTTTCAGATTCACTGAATCTGAATTAGAGGAGGTGCATGTGAGGTACCTCACCTGGAAGGGCTTCTGGGGTCCCTGGATGGATGTGAGAAAGGAGGTGTAGGAACAGATGTTACATCTTCTGCAGTTGCAGGAAAACATACCTGGGGAAGGGTTGTTTCTGTGAGAAGGGATAAGTGTACAAAGGAGTTGTGAAGGGAGTTGTCTCTGCAGAAAGCAAAAAAGGGCGAGGATGGGTTGGTGTGACTGGTTTAGATAACTCAGAAGGCAAAACGGGGAGAAGAGATGAGGTACAAAGGTAAATTAGCCAAGAATATAAAGAAGGATAGTGGAAGCTTTTTTAGGTGTGTGAAGAGGAAAACATTAGTTAAGACCAAAGTTGGACCCTTGAAGACTGAAAAAGGTGAATTTATTATGGGGAACATGGAAATGGCAGACGAGTTGAACAGGCACTTTGAATCAGTCTTCACTAAGGAGGGCAGGTGCGACATTTCCCCTCATCCCCAGCACTCCTCCCCTCCCCCCCCTCTTCACCCTCCCTCTTCTTTCCCCTCTCCTCCTCCCTCCCGCATTCCCTCCCTCACCTCTCCCTCCCTCCCTTCTCCTTTCCCCTACTTTCAGTCCCTCCCTCCCTCCCTCCATAACTCCTCTCCCCTTCCTACTCCCTCCTATCCATCTATCCCCCAGTCCTCACTTCCCCCATCCCTCAACACTATCCCTCCTGACCACCCCCCCACTGCCCTCCTCTCACTCTATTCCCCAATACCTACCTCCCCCCTCCCTCTCCTCCCTCCCTCCCCCCCCACTCTCCCCCCCACCTCACATTCCCCCCACTTCCCCCCCCACCCCGTGATCTTTTCCCTCCCTATCCCTCACCCGTCCCTGTCTCCCTCAGTCACTCCTTCCCTAAAAAGTAGCATCTGCAGTTCCCTCCTCCACAGGTCATTCATTGTTAGCTGTGGACTAATTTGCATTGCGCACGTGTGAGTTACTCAAATTCTGTGCAACTGCCGGGATCCGACTCTTCCTTCCTCCCTCCTCTCTCCCCAATCCCTCAGCCGCCGGTCGGCCCTCCCCTTTGCCCCTGCTCTCCTTTCCCCTACCCTCCCATCTGCTTGCTGCCGCCCCGACACGGGCACGGGGGGCATCTGCGGTGTTCGTCACGGTGGGCACCACAAGGTTTGACGAGGTGGTGGAGAAGATCTCCGATAGGGCCGTGAGGGTGAGGGTGAGGCAGCGGCGGAGGAGACAGACTTACGTAGTTTGACTGAGGAAATGTGATTTTATTTCCCCTGCGCTTGTAGAACTAGGAGTGATGATCTCAAGATACGAGGTTAGCCATTCAAGACTGACTCAAAATGAAATTTCTTTATCCTTCCTTTAGGAATTCCTTTTCAGGAGGGATGTGCCCATTCGGTCATGGTCATATTGAATGGCCAATACCAGCTATTTGTCATGATTCTTATTTTCTTATAAATGGAAAGGTATGGTTAAAAAGTAGGCAATGCATTTTTCTTTGGTAAAATACAAATTAATTAAGCTATTTTAATTGCTTGGATTGAAGATGGGCTGACTGGCAGAAGGCAAAAAGTGGGAATAAAGGGGGCTTTTTCTGGTTGGCTGCTGGTGACCAGTCATGTACCTCAAGGGTCAGGGTTGGGTCCTGTGCTTTTCACTTTTATGTCATTGATCTGGATGATGAAATTTATGACTTCGTGGCCATGTTTGTGGATGATATGAAGATAGGTGTAAGGACAGGTAGCGTTGAGGAAGCAGGGAGCCTGCAGAAGACCTTAGCCAGATTGGGAGAGTGGGCAAAGAAGTGACAAATTGAATACAGCATAGCAAAGTGTACTCTGTATGGTACACTTTGTACACTCATGCACTTTGGCAAAAGGAATAAAGACATACACTATTTTCTAAATGGGGAGAGGATTCTGAAATTGGAGGTGCAAAGGAACTTGGGAGTGCTGGTGCAGGATTCCCAAAAAGTTAGTTTGGAGGTTGAGTTGGTTGTAAGGTAAGCAAATGCAATGTTACCATTCATTTTGAGAGGAATTAAATATATAAGCAACTATGTACATCTGAGGCTTTATAAGGTGCAGGTCAGGCCACAAATGGAATATTGTGAGCAGTTTTAGACTCCATATTTGAGGAAGGATGTGCTGGCTTTGGAGATGGTCCAGAGAAGTATTATGAGAATGATCCTGGGGATGATTGTGTTGCTGTATGAGGAGTGTTTGAAGGCTCTGAGCCTGTACTCACTGGAGTTTAGATGGGTGAGGGGATCTCATTGAAACCTGCTGAACAATGAAATGAGTGGATGGGGAGAAGATGTTTCCAGTAGTGGAATAGTCTAGGACCAGACGGCATCTTCACAGAATAAAAGTTGGTACATTCAGAATGGAGATGAGAAGGAATTTCTTTAGCCAGAGGTTGGTGACTCTATGGAATTAATTCTCACATACAGTGGTTTTTAAACCAGAGAGTGATAAGTTCTTGATTAGTAAAGGTGTCAATGATTACAGGGAGAAGGCAGGAGAATGGGGTTGTATGGGAAAAATAGGTCAGCCATGATTGAATGGTGGAGAGACACACAATAGGTGGAATGACATAATTATTCTTCAATGTCTTATGGTCTTATACATGTAATGATTTAAAACTAATTTGAAATATTTTTTTCTTTCTTAAAATTATTATATTTTAAATTTATAGTTTGAGAAATTCAGAAACACTTCATGTTTTCGTAGGTTTGACAGTTGGCTGAGGTTAGCCAGGAGCAAAGCCTTTGCCAATTGTCAACGCTCTTTTAACTGTTTTATGGGCAGCTCCTCCCACCATGTGACTGTATTTAAACAGTTAAGATCCTGCCACTCACAGCTGAACATTCACTACTGTGTGATTGCAAACTGACAGACTAAAGTCAGCAGAATTAAAGATTATACTTAACACATGAATCAGTTCAAGCACAGATATTCGGTTGCTGGTAGGATTCCCTGACTTATTAATCTCCTATTACAGTTACCTTTTAAATGAATGCATTATGCTCATTAAACCAAGAACATTACAGAGAGTAAGTCATCTAATTTATAGCAGTAGTTTCAAATGTCCTTCTTGATTGAAACAGTTTAGAAGTTTAACAATGTTCTTCTAAACTGTTTCAATCAAGAAGGACATTGGCAGAGAGCATAACGTGGAGTTTAATGCATATGAGTACAAGATAACGAAGAATCTAGCCACAAATATATGCTAACACTGCAAATGTTGCTAATGCCATTGGCATCCCATCATGGATCAAATTTGAGTTCAGAATGCATACTTATCCGTTGACTATGGCATGTGCTGCTTAAAAGAATTAAATAAAATCTGACTTTGATTATGATGAAGAATTCCCAAATGTAGCTAAATAAGGCATCTTGCAAATAGATTTTGCATTAAAGAAATATGTTATAATTACCACCAAAACATTTATTTTAAAAGCTAAATCCTAGGCAATGAAATGTGAGTTATTTTCTTTGCTCCATTAATGAAGAGCCCTGAAGGTTCTGTCTCGGGATTCTTTCAATATTCACCCACTATCATCTCCTCTCAAACCTTTTCTCTTTCCTACTCTTCTTAAGAACTACCATAGGGCAACTTTGGAAAAGCAATTTCTAAAATAACGAAATTTCTAAAATTGCTTTTCCAACAGAAAATTGGAAAAACAATTTCTAAACTAGCGAGTACGATTTTGATGGATATTTCCTTGTGAAAGAAAAAATAATACTGTCCTATAGTGGAACTGTTTCTACTTTTTCCAGCTTGATGATTTGGATATAGTGCTGCGGGGGGGGGGGGGGGGGGGGGGGGGGGGGGGGGGGGGGGGGGGGGGGGGGGGGGGGTGGTATCCTAGGTAGCAATGTACAAAACATAGTAAATATGGCAAATAGATTTCAATGTCTGCAAATGTACGAATGGTTTTATACTGATGAGAAAAGTTTAAATATATAATTGTACTTCAAAGGACACCGTAAAAAAGAATAAACATCAAGATTTGGGATGTTATAATGAATGTATATACACACTTAAGACCATATGAGACACAGTTTTGGAAACAATAGAAAAAATGTTGAGGAATTGAAAGGAAAGAAAAACAACAAATGCTGGAAGTGCAGTAGGTTAATTGGCCACTGTAAAATGCAGGTGGGTGGAAGAATAGATGAGAATGTGCAGTGAATAATAAATAGGATACATTTAGGATCAGTCTGAAGAAGGGTCTCGACCCAAAACGTCACCCGTTCCTTCTCTCCAGAGATGCTGCCTTACTCCAGCATTTTGTGTCTACCTACGATTTAAACCAGCTTCGGCAGTTATTTCCTACACAGATGAATATAGGATTAGTGTAAATAGGTGAATTATGGTTTGTGTGTACTCTGGGCTGAAGTGCATGTTTCAGTGCTGTACCCCTCTGACTGTAAGATTATGAATACTCAGCAGGTCAGGGAGCATCAATTAAGAAAATTGCAAAGTTAGCTTTTCAAGTCAATAATAGTGCTACTATTTACAGTTTTCGATAGGATATTTCGATAGGATATTTCTTGGTGAGAGAACCAAATGACAAACTTTAAACATTACTTTATTAGAAAGAAAGGTGTTAAATGTTATGGATAATATAGAGTAGAAGCTGACTATTTTCCGTGATTGTTGGGTTTAACGAAGGGCATGTACCTGTCAGAGTGAAGGGCAAGCTTCGTGGGGAAAAAGGAAACCTGGATGATGAGCAAAATTGAAGCTCTGATCAGGAAAAAGGAGGCATGGGCTAGAAAAAATGCAGCTGGGATCTAGTGTATATCTGGAAGAGTTTAGAGGACCGAGGAGCATATTTAAAGAGGATATCTGGAGGGCAAAAAGGTGGCTAAAGATAGCTATGGCACATAAGATTAAGGAGAATCCAAAGAGAGGTTAACCAGAGAGAGGTTAAGGCCCCTCAGAATCCAAAGCGATCACTTTTGTGAGGAGCCGCAGAAGTTGAGCAAGGTCTTCAATGAGTATTTCTCCTTTGTTTTTACTGGGGAGTATGACAGGAAGACTAGGGAACAGGAAAGATATGGAGATATCTTGAACAGTCCATATTACAGAAGAGGAGGTACTGGACATCCGAAGGCTTATGATGCTAAATAAATCTCCCAGGCCTGATCAAATATAACTGTGGGAAGCTGGAGAAGGAATTGTGCGGGTCTGGCTGAGATATATGAATCATCATTAAACAAGTTTGAAGTGCCGCTTGACTGGAGTGTAGCTAATGTTGTGCCTCTATATAATTTGCAAGGAAAAGCCTGGGAAGTATAGACCAGTGAGCCTAACATCTGCGGTAGGCAAGTTACAGGATAGGATTCTGTGGGAATAAACAGGTGCTGATTAGGAATAAACAACATGGTTTTGTACATGGCAGATCATGTCTCACATTTTGAAGCAATAACCAAAATGTTGATGAGAGCAAGGAGTAAATTGAGTTATTGTGGACATCAGCATGGCCTTTGATAATATTCTGCATGAATGGCTGCTCCAGCTTGAACATGGCGGCAGCAGTTATTGTCGCGCGGGGCGTTACTCCCTTTGGGAAACCTGAAATTCCTCCGTTGATCACAGGGACACGGGGAATTTTCACCTGAGAGCTGCCGAGGTTCTCCACGCCGCCTGAGGATGGCCCCCTCAGAGCCGCCCGCTCACTGAGTTCAGGTCCGCCCTTGCCCTCTCTCTCCCCCACCCTCTCCCCATCCTCCTTCCCTCCCTCCCTCCCTCCTTCCCTCCCTCCCCTCCCAACGTGCTGCCAGTCCGCGCTCGCAAGTCCTTTGATAAAAACCTTGCCCCTCCCAGTCCCTCTCCTCTCTCTCTCGCTCTCCTTTGATAACAACCTCTCCCCCCTCTCTCTCTCCCCTCTCCTCCCCCCTCCTCTCCTCTCCTCCCCTCCCCTCTCCTCTCCTCTCCTCCTCTCTCTCTCTCTCCTCTCTCTCCCCCGCTCCTCTCCTCCCCTCTCAATTTAATTTGCCTCTCTCTCTCTCTCTGTCTCTCTCTCTCTCTGTCTCTCTCTCTCTCTCTCTCTCTCTCTCTCTCCCTCTCTCTGTCTCTCTCTCTCTCTCTCTCTCTCTCTCTCCTCTCTCTCTTCCCCCCTCTCCTCTTCCCCCCACTCTCTCTCCCTCTCCCCCCCTTCTGTTTCCCCCCCCCTCCCTGACCCCCATCCCTGACCCCCCTCCCCTCCCTCTTCCCCCCCCCCCCTCTTCCCTCTCCACCCCCTCCTCCCTCTCCCTCCCCCTCCCCCCTCCCCCCTCCCCCTCCCCTCTCTCCCCCTCCCTCGCTAGAGAGTCAGAAGCCGGTGCTTCTTTGCTGTCAACGCTCGCTACTGGGCGAACGCGCCTTAGTGGCTTTAAACGGCTGTTGTCAGCTGGCAGTTATCAACGGCAGTTATCTATAGGATCTTTGCTCTATACCCGTCACAGGGGACGATCATCTGTCCACTCCCAAGATTAGTTCTCTTCATCCTTGCAATTGAAGCATTTTCATCCTATTTAGAACTACCTATAAATTCACCCGTACTTTAAAAGGAGCTCGGTCAATAAATTTCTCAGTGAAATTGGTTATGACCTGATGGGAGAGATCCAGTCCCAAGCAGGGCCATCCAGTGTAAATTCTAAACGTTTTGGTTATGTTCTGTACATGCACCAGCTGTCAAAGCTAACAAATGACTTTTCCTACACTTTCTTGCACTTTCATTCCAGTACAACTACTTGTTGATAATGTTTTATCAAATTCTTTCAGGTGAAAAAAGGTCCTTTTGATTTTAAAATCCTGTGCTTTCCCCCTTAATCCATCATTAAATATTGGGCTTAAAAATGAGCATGTGTTTTAAAGTTAGATGGTAAAAACACATGGCAGATCTGATAAACATTATTTGCAGAAATGATTTGCATTAAGATACTAAAAGGCTGTAGAACTCTTATTTATTATGGAACATGCACAATGCAGAATATACATATAGGTAATACTTTAATTGATGATTGCTCACTACGTTTTGTCCACTAGTTTAACTGACAGAGTGCTCTCTACTAGTTTAGCTATATTTGCAGACACAAGGAACTGCAGATGCTGTTTTGCAAATTAAAATATAAAATGTTGGGGTATCTCAACGGATTAGGTAACATCAACTGTCCATGTCAATTTTCTGACCACAAGGAAACCACCAGCTTTTTGGAGTTCCCCATTAAATCCATTAGTCTTAAATATTTAGAATTTCATTTTGCCAGATAGATTGCACATATCATCTATCCTGCTTTTTAAAACAATTATTTTGGTTGTCACGTACTTTGTTACAAAATCATACAGCATGGAAAAGGAGGGGCTCAGCTGTTTTTGTCAACCCAAGTTATTTCATATCATTAGCCTTTTCGTATTGAGTTACTAAAAATTAAAACTGACAAAAATTGTTGTTTCGTTTGCACAAATCTTGTCGACATCACCATCACTGATAAAATGGCTTAATATGAGATAAACATCCCATAGGCATGCATCTCTGCTTGTCTTGGGATTAAAAGGGAAAAGGGGTTCACATGATACAAACAATTTTCTTGGAATGTGACCCCTCCATATGGTCGCCTGTAGCAGTTTCAATTAAGCAGTATCCTTGCAATAGTGTCCATGACTTTAAAGTGCATCTGTTGTTGTTTAAAATTTGGACATTGCAAAAATGGAGCCCTGCTGTGGTAAAAAAAAAAATCAGAGTGCATCATGGCATTCCAAACATTTCCTTACTAGAAGATTATAGCCTGTTTTTTGGTGAACTTTATTGCTGTGGGCCTCATGACAGTTTTCAGAAACATGCTTGGCATTTTGGTTAAAATAACTCAGATGCATCAAGCCATTTTGTATAGACTATTGGTCTTCAACACTGGAAAAATTACTGTTGAGTGTTAAATAGAATAATCTTAATCGAGTTTGCATGTCTCTTGGAGAAGATACAGTAGTATGGAAATCAATCTAGATCCTTTTAGGAGGACTTTTTCTTAATTTGCTGCAGATTCTGTTTCATGTTATTCAATCAAAATTCAGCTTGTGTCCCAATGGTACACTAAAAATTAACTGATAGGTCCCCAAAGAGCATCTGCAGTGAATTAAAGTTGGGGCCAGTTAATTATATTCTTCCACGCATTGCCCCTCTTTATCAAACAGGTGGGTGGTAATTGAGCTGAGATAATTTGACTATAAGTGACTGGAATGTAGTAAGGTATCTAGATTTATGATTTCCTGTTTTTTTTTTTAAGGATTGTTCAGCTTCTGAAGAATATTATGTTGCTGCTACATTGCTGCCACTGACAACAGCGTTTTACCGGGTAAGTCATGTGATTTCATGCCATAAATCCCCAGAGTAAATTCAGTCTTGTCTGGATTTGATTGCAGGAGAAGTGGTCTGAGTACAAAATGTTGAATTTATTAAAAGGAGCTGTAAGCAACAGGCTTTTTGATTTTAAATTAACGTGGCCTTTTAGAATGTGTACTTTTGCTGAAATAGTGTGAAGATGCACAGAATATTTTGGTTAAATGGAACCTTACTTCTAATAAAAATATATCATTTTTAAATATCCAGTGGCAAATTTTTAAATGAGCATGTAGCAAAAATCGTAGAATGAGATCTGTTGTAGTTAATGGCATACTCAGTTAAATGATTAGATTAATGCTACATTTATACTTGCCATTCAGACAATGTTACATTTGAGGGATAATTACTAGTAATTCATTTATTGCCAATGTGGTAGAAAACCTATATAATGGAAGATTTTGTTAGTGGATGAGAGGCGTAGGTTTGATATGGTTTTGGAAAAATTCATTAAGGTCTATAGTCACAGGGGCCACATAAATAGTCATAGTGATACAGTGTGGAAACAGGCTCTTCGGCCCAACTTGCCCACATCGGCAAACATGTCCCAGCTACACTAGTCTCACCTGCCCGTATCCCTCCAAACCTGTCCTATCCATGTACATGTCTAACTGTTTCTTAAATGTTGGGATAGTCCCTGCTTCAACTCCCCCCTTTGGAAGCTTGTATCATACCCTCACCACCCTTTGTGTGAAAAAGGTACACCTCAGATTCCTATTCATTCTTTTCCCCTTAAACCTATGTCCTCTTATCCTTGATTCACCTGCTCTGGGCAAGAGATGTTGTGCATCTAAATAGTTTCAGATTTACATGCCAGGAATGTCCAGCTTGGTTTGTTGGCCTCAGCTGCAGTTAATTTAGTTACTTTTCCGGCATTCTCCTTGTGGAAAACAAACACAGGTAGCTTGAGAGTCAAAAAGAGTGAAAATAATTCTTACCACTTTTTTTTGCTTCTGTAAATGTTCTTCTTTTACTGCATGATCTTTTGTTTATCATGGAAAAAGCAACTCGTACCCTTCCAGATTTTTTAAAAAGGGTATGGAGTATGGTTAATTTAAGGGAAAACCTCTGACTAACAACAGTTTTATTGAAGGATATCAAACCAAATTTATTTATCAAACTTAAGAGCTTGGATCTTTTAATTTCACATTGTAAAAAAAAGTTGTACATAACCAGCTTGCAGGCAAAATTGTGCCCACACTACTTCCTCTGGCAGCTTGTTCTAAATATTCATTGTCTCCTTTGTGGAAAAACCTGCCCCTTAATTCCCCTTTAAGTCTCTCTAACACATTAAACCTCTGGTTCTGGACTACCCTGTCCAGGGAACAACATTCTATCTATCTGCCCTCTCTATGTCCCTCATAATTTTATGAACTTATCTTGGATCACCCCTCAGCCCCCTACATTTTAGTGGGAATAAATACAGCATATCCAATCTCACCCTAGAACTACAGCTATACATTCCATGCAACATCCTGGTGAATCACTTTTGTACTCCATCTCTATTGCTACCACAGCCTTCCAATAGTGTGATAGTCAATAATGTGATGACTAGAAGTGCACACAATGTTTTAAGTATAGTATAACCAATGTTTTGTAAAAATGCAACATGACATATAGTGATATCTAGTCAATGCCTCAGCATATGATGGTAGACACCCCCCCCAACGCCCTTTTCACTATCCCTATCTATCAATCTTGTCACTTTCAGGGAGTTGCTGTACAAGTCCAAGGTCTTGCTGTACATCAACCCTCCAAGCTCCCTAGTATTTACTCTGTGTGCGCTTCTAGAATTTCACTTCTCAACACATCACCACTCAATTGTGTGGATTGAATTCAATCTGACACCACACCATTGAACTAAATAGAAACATAGAAAATAGGTGCAGGAGTAGGTCATTCGGCCCTTCGAGCCTGCACCGCCATTCAATATGATCATGGCTGATCATCCAACTCAGCTTTCTATAGGTATGTTACAAAACCTACCTGAATCGTGGCTGAGAATCTGCCCCACCCCGTGTGCGCGATTTTGGCGCTGTTTAGAGGGGGCGGGTTTAAAATGGACTTTAATTTACAGCAATTGAACACTAAATTCCTTCCATTTGGCCTATAAATTGATGTAAATGAGATTTTAAAATCATGTTTTATTGTGAATTATTTGTGAATATTATTTGGACACTTAGGCTATTTAAAAATGTTAATCATTTGTTAAGAAATGGATAGATGTTTAGATCTAGTAATTGTAGTTTGAAATTAGCTACAATTGGGTAACTAACTAATTATATGCTTTAATTTCAGGTCATCCAAGTAAGATTATTTTATATTTGTTTCAGAATGGTTCAATCGATGATAACTGAAAAATTCATTCAGTTCTCTTAATTTTTAACAAGGTTATGGGCTTTTGACTGTCCATGATCACAGCTTTTTTGTTATGTCCATAGAAAATCAATAGGTAACAAGATGCTAATTTCCGAGTATGAAAATGGCCATAACTTTTTTTATTACTTGAGATATGAAAGTGAATTAGGTATCAAATTAAACTTATTTTTATGCTTTATCTGATGGGATCAATTGCAGACTTGATTTTTTAAATCTCAAAATTTTGTAACATTGCTAATATACCCACCACCCTCTGAGGAAAATCTTAAAACTGAAACTATGAAATACAAACTTAAAAAATCAACAAACTACAGAAAGACACAACATACCGGAGTAATATACTACAGATGCTGGATGTGTGAAATATTCAGCATCTCTGGAGAGAGAGGACCGGAGTTAAAAACAGATTGATGATTTTTTGTCGGAATTGGCCATTTCTGATATAATCTGGAAAAACAAGTTGATTTTTATGGTCTGAATGCAGTTCAGTGTTGTCAGAAGATGAGATTAGGGTTGGAATGAACCCAGCACAACAGCATTTCATCTTCTGATTGGCACACTACATCCTTCAAAAATCAGTCACTTATTCCAATCCAGCCACATGGATCCTGAATCTCCTGAATGTTGTTAGGCCCCAATTTCTTTTCTGTGTCTGGAAAGTTAACAGAATCACACTACGTGGATACAGGTACCTGATAATCAGCGCTTTGGATAGAAAGTGAAAAGGATCAACTAGTTGGCTCCTTTAGCTGATCTTGCTGTTGCAAAATGGCCCACACTGTAGCCAAGGAATGGAATGTTCACTGAGCCATTGAGCATAAGTCACTGAGTCACTGAGCATGTTTAGTCCAGTTGCCTACCGCAGTACATGACTGATATTGGTCAAGCGATTGAGCTTTGCTCTGGTTTGTTCCATGTGGCACCACTCTCCATAAATTGCTAATTTTGAGATTTAGCAACATATAAATCTTTGCAGTAGGTTAACCTGGGTTTCTACTTAATTCAAACGTAGGTTTTGTATGTCCTTCTATACTTTGACATACCAAGCTGGCTTGATGTTTTCTGGATGTGCAGGTCCTTTAATCCTGCTTTTGGGTGGGTTTAAACTAGATTGCCAGGGGGTGGAATCCTATGCAGCACCAAGACAGGTGAGAGGCTGGAAGTCGGTATGGAGGGTGATGAGAGAAAATTTAGTGAACAGAATAGGTAGGTGAAAGGTAGAGAGTGAGGAAGGACTGTTGGTTTGAATTGCACCTATTTTAATGTGAGAGGCCTGACAGGTAGGTCAGATGAACTCAGGGCATTGCAGTTATTACGAGAAATTTGGTTAAGAGGGGGGCAGGACTGGTAGCTCAATGTTCCAGGGTCCAGGTGCTTCTGAAGAGCCAGAGGTGGAGGGGTGTTGGTTTATTGATTAAGGAGGATATTGTGATAGTGGCCAGAGATTACATTACTGGCGGTTCATCCAGTGATGTTAAATTAGTGGAGCTGAGAAACAAGAAAGGGATGATCACCTTGCTGGCAGTGTACTACAGTAGTCTACAGACTACTAAAATAGTCAATGGGATCAGAAGAGAAAATATACCAAGAGATTGCAGGCAGTTGTGGGATTACTAAGGATGACATAGTAGGGAATTTCAACTTTTCCGATATTGACTAGGAATATCAGCGTGCAAAAGGTTTAAACAGGGCAGAATATGTCAAATATGTTCAGGCAAGTTTCCCGTGGCGATATGTAGAGAGCCCTACATGGGAGAGAGCAACTCTTCATCTAGTCTTGAAAAATTGGGAGGGGCAAGTGGATGAAGTGTTCATGGATGAGACTTTTGGGACCAGAGATCACTTGTTTCTAGGTTTAAGATAGTTATGGATAGAGATAGATGGGCCCGCCAGTTAAAATTCTAAATTGGGCAAGGCCAGTTTTGAGGGTATTAGACAGGAACTCACTCAAGTTAATTGGAGAAGTTGAAGGAAAAGAAACGTCAGGAAAGTGGAAAGTTTTAAAAAGTGTGTTAACAAGAATCCAGAACCTGCATGTTCCTGTTGGAAAGAAGAGCAATGCAGGTTGGCGTAAGAAAGCTTGGATGACGAGAGAAATCGAGGCGCTATTCAAGAGTAAGGAGGAGGCATGGGGCAAGTATAAGCAGCTGGGATAAGTGTATCCCTGGAAGAGTTTTGAGAACTGATGAGCAAGAAATATAAGAAAATCAGGAGAGCATAAAGGGGACAGGAGATAATGCTCAAGCAGATAATGTTAGGAATAATTTGAAAAGTGCAAAATGGTAACCAGAGAGAGAATGGGACCCCCCCCCCCCTTTAGAATCAAAGCGATCAACTTTGTGTGGAGCCACAGGAGATGCGCAAGGACCTTAATTAGTATTTCTCCTGTGTTTTACTGTGGGGGGGAAACATGGGAACTTGGGGCAATCAATGGAAGTATCTTCAGGGCAGTCAGTATTACGGTTGGGGAGGTGCTGAACACCCTGATGCATGTTAAGGTAGACAAATCTTCCAGGCCTGATCAGATTTATCCAGGGATACTATGAGAAGCTAGAGAGGAAATTGTACGAGCCCGGGCTGAGATTTAAGATTCATCTATAAATGCGCATGAGGTGCCGGTAAACTAGAGGGCGGCAAATGTTGTGCCTCTTCTTAAGAAGGGCTGCAGTGAAAAGCCTGCGAACTACAGGCCAATGAGACTAACATCTGTGGTCAGAAAGTTATTTTGAAGGATACATTATACATGCATTTAGACATTATACATGCAATTGCAATATTCCAATCGCAATTGGAATATTGTGTCCAGTTCTGGACTCCTTTTATAGGAAAGATATTATCAAACTTGAAGGGGTTCAGAGAAGATTTACGAGGATGTTGCCAGGATTAGAGGGTGTGAACTGTAGGAGAGGTTGAGTAGGCTAGTTCTCAAGATTCCGTGGATTGCAGGATTTGAGGGGTGATCTTATAGAGGTGCACAATATGATGAGGGGAATAGATCGGGTAGATGCACAGAGTCTCTTGCCCAGTGTAGGGAAATCTAGGACCAGAGGACAGGTTCGACTTGAGGGTGAAAAGATTTAATAGGAATTTGAGGGGTAACTGTTTCACCAAAGGGTGGTGGGTGTATGGAACAAGCTGCCAGATGAGGTAGTTGAGGCTGGGACTATCCCAATGTTTAAGAAACAAACAGGTACATGGATAGGACAGGTTTGGAGGGATATGGACCAAGCGCAGGTAGGTAGGACTAGTGTAGCTGGCACATGTTGGCCGGTGTGGGCAAGTTGGGCCGAAGGGCCTGTTTCCACACTTATCACTCTATGACTCTATATGTGGGGAGGTAGAAGTTTAGCCCCTACAAAAGAAACACAGAGGAAGGTGATGCTGTGATCAATTTTGTTGAAACTGCTGGACTGGTTGAGGCATACCAGGAAACATTTTATCCCACATAGTATGCTTTTTATGACTGATCTTCATGGTCTTAATGCCCTTACAAGGAAAATGTACTGAAGAAGTTTGAACAAAATGTTATATCAGAGTGGCCGTATACTGGGAGGCAATAATAAACTTAAGGTCTTTGGAGGCAAAAGACATTTAGAGTTCAGAGGAGAGTTTGGGAAAACTTTTTTTAGTGAGAAGTAAACTATAATAATCTGGTTTGAGCAGAGAACTGCTGATGATGGAAGAAAAGAGACTGATTAAGAACTAAGGACATAGGAGGCACAAAATTACAGTTTAAGACATGAAAGACAGAGTGGAAAGAAGCTAATCCACACAAAATGACAGTGGATTAACAATGTGTTGTATTTTCTTTAGGATTGGATATACATTTTAAATATTTTATTTATATGAGCTGGCATATGGATATCATTTGCCTCATTTAATACGATTAACCCATGAATTCCCTTACATTGAATCTAATGACATCAACAACAATTCTGTGTTCCAGTTTTGGATTAACTATCGGGTAAACTTTCAAGTTGGGATCTCAATTCGTAGTATATGAGTTTTGTTTTAATGTAAAATATGTTGGCAAAAGCTGGCATATCTAAATTTTATCGACAGCAACTTGCTATGTGTTGGATTTTAAAGAGATAAGTCCACATCTTGAATCAGTTTTAGTAAAAACACAGGCTTTTTGTTGTTTTTGTTTGTGTGACTCACAACATTTATTAGAATGGAGTCTGGCTCAGTATTGGAATTTGACTTTTAAGTGATGTTAATGTTTTGCTGTTATTCTCATCCTGAGCAAATTATTCACATCTATACGAGGTCAAATTTGGTTTTGACGTAGAATTCAATGACTTGGGAGAAATTTTGATTTAAATTGAAGAATGCATTAGAATTACTGACATAACTTTGTAATTCTTTGGATGAACCTTGTTACTTTCGGGTGGTGGGGGGAATCTAGAAAAGTGGCCTGACTTCAATTTCTGTAGCAAATTTCACCCGTTTGTGTATATATGTTACTTACATAAGCTAAACTGGAATGCTTAATTTTTAACACATACCTTGATGAAATGTTCTCTATATTCCACATATTGGAGATAAAGAAGAAGCAAGCTGATAATTTTTCTAAGGAAAGTTTGATACCACAACTACATATTTAGTGCAAATTGCATCTGAATAAATTAGAACAATATTTCTGTCCTTTTATTGCACAGAATTCATTATTTGCATCCTCAAAAGAAAATTCATTAATTTTCAGGTTCCAGGGCGGATATACAGTGCCCTCCTTAATGTTTGGGACAAAGACCCATCATTTATTTATTTATTTGCCTCTGTACGCCACAATTTGATATTTGGAATAGAAAAAATCACGTGGTCAAAGTGCACATTATCAGATTATAATAAAGGCTATTTTTATACATTTTGATTCCACCATGTAGTGAATTTAAGGATTTGCGGGAAGCGGCTGAGATGAGCGAGGCAGGCGAGCGGCAGGAGAGAGGTACATGGGCCGCGGAACCGAGGGGGGCCCACATTTCTGGCTAGACATGTTCCAATATCTTCGACTTTGGATGAGGCGCTGCTGTGCTCTGAGCAACTTGGTCGTGGGTGTTGGAGAGCCGAGGGAGGGATGGAAGCAGAAGCAGCGGCGGCAGATGCAGACGGGGAGCCAGGGCTGGCGAGTGGTTGCCAGGCTGGCGAGTCGCTTGCTGCAGCTCCGGCCATGGAGCAGCTTCAGTGCTAGAGTCCGGGGCTGTCGGAGGCTTCAGAAGCGTTGCGCCGCGGCCGTGAGAGTCTCTGTGTCGAATTGCTCTGGAGACCAGGACCAGGATGCGGCTCGGTGCATTCTGGAGGACAACCAGTGGCTGCTGGAAGTAGGTACCAAGTACTGGGTAGAAGCTGTGGAAGGTAGTGGCCTTCAAATGGGGGTGGTTGGAGAAAGCATCCTGCTTGCCTGCTAGATTTCCACTTACTGTAACTGCAGGAAAATTGTTCCCAGTGTTGGGGGAGTCCAGAACCAGGGGTCACTGTTTAAGAATAAAGGGTAGGCAAATTAGGAATTAGATGAGGACAAACTTTCATCACCCAGCGAGTTGTGAATCTGTGGAATTCTCTGCCACAGAAGGTGGTTGAGGCCAATTCGCTGGATATTTTCAAGAAAGAGTTACATTTTGCTCTTGGGGCTAGCTAAATCATGGAATATGGGAAAAAACAGGAAAGAGGTCCTGATTTTTGATGAACGGCCATGATCATATTGAATGGCTGCGCTGGGGCCTATTCCTGCACCTATTTTCTATGTTTCTATGCTTGAGTATATGGCAATAAAACTCAATCACTTGATTTTGAAACATTCATGCATGGTGGAGGTATAATGTAGTAGTACAGTGTGAAAACAGGCCCTTCGGCGCAACTTGCCCACACCCGCCAACATGTTCCAGCTACACTGCCTGCTTTTGGTCCATATCCCTCCAAACCTGTCCTATCCATGTATCAGTCTAATTATTTATTAAATGTTGGGATAGCCCCTGCCTCAACTACCTCCTCTGGCATCTTGTTCCATACACCCACCATCCTTTGTGTGGAAAAAGTTACCCCTTAAAAAGTTACCTCTTAAAAATGCTTGAAACAAAAAAACATTGAAATCATACTTCTACAATTCACTAAAACATGATACATCAAATTTCAAAAAGCACCCCCTTCACACACCCTCCCCCCACTCGGTCACTCCACTGCCTCGCCAGATACCCCCAAGGCCAGTGATCAGTGATCACTCAGGTCCCCCACTTTCAAAAATGCTCCGTGGCCCATGGTTCAGAGCACTGCCAGATGTGAGCGGGGAACTGAGGTCAGTTGTCCGTGATGTCTGGATCCCAATGCTCAGCGCTTCGTGTTTTGGAGTTGGCTAATGTTATTGATTTGTAATTAGCCTGATTTGTAATTAGTTGACAAAATCTCAATTTATTAATCCGGAATATCCTGGGGGATGGGATAAGTGTAATATACAAATTACATGCAAGGTGTCAGGCTGTGTGTCACAACATTCAGCCCCATAACCCATTATTTCCTTCAGTTAAATATTGGGAAGGTAGCACTATTGTCATTTGCCACTCAACTATTATGTTTGTTTACCTCACTGAATAATTCTAAACCCACTCCCCCCCCAAATTCCTTTGACAGGTTGAATAGAAATGTCCCCAATGTCATTGTTTTATTAATTGAACACATAGTTGAACATCCTCAAGGGGTGTAATCAGATGGAAACTGATTCAGCTGCGATGTTTAAGAGCTTGTTCAAAGAAGAGGCATATTTTGAAGGAGTGACAGATACTTGCAGGGGAATGTGTGAGGAGGTTATTATTTGTCTTTAGTTTTAGCTTGATCCAGGACAGCTGAAGAATCAAAGTTTAATATATTAATTGTGCTGATACTGACTCCAACCAACCACATAATGAATATAATCCATTCTGGAGGTTTTATTTTTTCTGATGCCATTTAAACTTCACTTGAATTTCAATCACTTCAATGTAAAAGTAATTGGGAATGGGGAGCATTGGAACAAAAATTTGCCCTCAGTACACATTAACTGTAATATAATAATGTATGCATGTTGGTAGGTGCAATCAAAACAAAGATCTTTTATCATTGTGTTATGATTACCACAGGAAATATTATGTACTCTCAAGATCACATTAAATAGAATATTATTGCTTAAATATATATTGTTATTGGACTGTATTTCGGAAAAGTCCCAGCTGAGAGGAAAACGGCAAAATACTGAAAATATTGGGGGTGAAAATGACTTCAGGACAGTTTGTAAGAAAATGAAGGAAATGGTAACAGAATACATACAGCTGAGAGTATAATTTTATGGATGAGAAATTGTGTTCAACCAATTGATGACTTCTTTGACAAAATAACTAGCATGTTAGATAACAAGGAAGCCAATGGATGTAGCAAATTTTGTTATACAAAATTTGGTCTGTGAAGTGCCCCATAAAAGATTACCGCATTAGATAAGCACCAATGGACGGACATAATAGGTTAAGTCTAGGGGGTCAGATATGGGGCTTTATGTGTGGGCCAGATATATTGTTAGTACAGAGGGGCTAGGAGCAAGGCCAAGTGTGCATCCAGAGTCAAGGTCTGGAATAGTACAGTCTGGAATAGAATGTGTGCAGTCAAAGCTGGGACAATGGAAGTATTCAGCACTGGGAACCTAAGCAGGCAAGCAGTTATGATCAGGGTAGAATAGGTGGCCAGTTGTAAGGCTGGACTCGGGGTCAGGAATGAGAGAAGGTATGCAACTGGAGTCAGGGTCAGGAGTAGTACCAGGTGTGCAGTGAGACCCAGGTAGTCAACATGGGCCAAGTGCTTGATTATAATCTAATTTCCACACATGCATACACTAAGATCATTCATGTGCTGCACCTGTTGATCAGAGCCTGGCTCTATTGCGGAATGCAATTAGGAATGTAATTTAGCCTAACCTTATTCATAGCTGATCCAATTTAAAGCATAAATATTGCATTCAAGTGTAAGTTAAAAGACTCGCTACAGTATGCACCAGATTGCACAATTTCAAGCTGAAAAATGCAAAGCTCCATACCAATGGGAAGGGGGGAACTCCCTTCCCACACCCTCCCCCCTCCCACAGTCTAACCCCATCCCCCCCCCCACCCCCTCGGTGGCTACGCTCCCTCAGGCTTGATCTCTCGCAATTTCTCACTCCCAACTCCCACCCAATGATGGCAGCCCTGCCAAAGTGGATAATCTCACATTTATCCACATTAAACTGCATCTGCCCACTCACCCAATCTGTCCAAGTCACCCTGCATCCTCATAGCATCCTCTTCCGAGTTCACACCACCACCCAGCTTTGTGTCATCTGCAAATTTGCTAATGTTTTAATCCCTTCATTTAAATCATTAATGTATATTGTAAATAGCTGCGGTCCCAGCACGGAGCCTTGCGGTACCCCACTAGACACTGCCTGCCATTCTGAAAGGGACCCGTTAATCCCTACTCTGCTTCCTGTCTGCCAACCAATTTTCTTTCTATGTCAGCACCATACCCCCAATACCATGTGCTCTAATTTTGCCCACTAATCTCCTATGCGGGACCTTATCAAATGCTTTTTGAAAGTCCAGGTACACTACATCTACTGGCTCTCCCACGTCCATTTTCCTAGTTACATCCTCAAAAAATTCCAGAAGATTAGTCAAGCATGACTTCCCCTTCGTAAATCCATGCTGACTCGGACCGATCCTGCTACTGCTATCCAATGTGCCGCTATTTCATCTTTTATAATTGGCTACAGCATCGTCCCCACCAATGTCAGGCTAATTGGTCTAAATTCCCTGTTTTCTCTCTCCCGCCTTTCTTAAAAAGTGGGATCACATTAGCTACCCTACAATCCACAGGAACTGACCCTGAATCTATAGAACATTGGAAAATGATCACCAATGCGTCTACAATTTCTAGAGCCACTTCCTTAAGTACCATGGGACGCAGACCATCAGGCCCTGGAGATTTATTTGCCTTCAGTCCCATCAGTCTACCCAACACCATTTCCTGTCTAATGTGAATTAAAACTAAAAAAGCTCAATTCTTGAGTGGCCAAGTCAATCACCTGATCGGAACCTAATTGAGCATGACCTTTATATGCTGAAGAGAAAACTGAAGGGGACTAGCCCCCAAAACAAGCATAAGCTAAAGATGGCTGCAATACAGGCCTGGTAGAGCATCACCCGAGAAGACACCCAGCAACTGGTGATGTCCATGAATCGTAGACTTCAAGCAGTCATTGCATGCAAAGGACATGCAACAAAATACTAAACATGACTATTTTCATTTACATGTCATTGCAGTGTCCCAAACATTATGGTGCCCTGAAATGGGAGGGCAATGTATAAACACTGCTGTCATGTCTACATGGTGAAACCAAAGTGTATAAAATTGGCCGTTATTAAAATCTGACAATGTGCACTTTAACCACATGTGATTTTTTTCTATTACAAATCTCACATTATGGAGGGCACTGAACATGTACGTTTTGTCCAAGTGATTGAGCATAGTGTAGAAAGCCAGCGAGATTGCATTCCATGTTGATCTATTTTGGCGGTGACTGAATTGTAGTGGGCCCGGGTCCTTACCATTGCAGGAGTTTTATATGTAGCATAACCATCCTTTCAAAGCTTCATCTGCTATAAGGAGAGACAGCATGGGGGCTAGGTTTGCTTTCCTTTGAGCGGAGAAGACTAAATAAGGAGCTGATTGAGATTTTGTAGATTATGAGAGGTAACGACTCAGTAGGCCAGCCAAGATTATGGTGGTGGTGATGATGATGATAATGATGATACTTTATTGTCACTTATACTTAGCTAAGTGCAGTGAAATTCTTTGTGTTTGCATACAAAAAATACACAAAGGTGTCACCACAAAGTTGCTGACAAAGTTACAAAAGGTACTCATTTCCTCCCCCGCCCGCCCTCCCACCCACAGTTGATCTTCTCCTTTAGCAGTGTAATATTTTGGTCCTCATTGAGTTTTTTCTGTTGGTTTATCTGCGGTTTAGTTAAAAGGGAAATTTGTATGTGCAAGTTAGAATTATTGATTTTTGGGACTAGACAAATCGGAAGAAAGATGTCCTGGCATGTTTTCAAGTCCATGATTTATGAAAACACTATTCTTGCCACAAGTATTAAATGTTATTTGGCTCGGCATTGGCAGTTGCATGCTTCACTTCATCATGCCGTTTATATATGGTTGGCTTTGATTGAAAAAATGTCATGGGAAATGTGTTCTTATGTATTGTAGAGGTTTTTTGCAGATTAATTGTTTTGCAGGAGTTATTTGTCAAAATGCTGGGCATTTGAAGAGGCTGAAATTTAAATGTTCCAGTCTCGCCTCACCTTGCCCCGATTATAGCTGTCTTTCCTCTACACCCTCAGTCTGAGGCAGGTCATGACCCAAAACACCGACTATTCCTTTGCCTTCACAGATGGTGCTCAACCCACTGAGCACTTCCAGTAGTTTTTTTTTTTGCTTTAGATGTTCCTCATCTACATTAACTGGCAATATTTGTATTTTCCAACTAATTTAATGGTTTGAAATTTCTCAGGTTTATCAAATACTAGACCAAGTGCGGACCCGTTGGGCCCGTTCCCCCAACGCAATATTCCACCACTCACCCGTAGCCCCCAACTGCGCAAGCACAGCTGACAGGTTCCCGTTGTGACGCAAGAGATCCCCGTTGTGACGCGAGTCACCCAACTGCGCAGGCGTGGCCGGCAAATGGGAGCGCGACTGTGATATTTGTAATGTTTAAAATGGCAATAACTTGTAAAATATAACATCAATGTGAACGCATCTCACTCTCCCTCTTCAGTCGTAATCCCCTCCTCCATTATCCTCCCTCTCCCCACCGTCCTCTGCTTCCTCCGCTCAACCCCTCCCTCCCTCCCCTCCTCTCTCTTCCTCATTACCTCACCATCTCCCCTCCTCTCTCTTCCTCATTACCTCGCCATCCATCTTCCGACCCCTATCCTCCCCCATTCCCCCTCAACACCCAGCAATCCTTCCCCCTCCCCTTCCCACTCCCTCCCCCTCCTCTTCACACTTCCCCTTCTTTTCCCTCTCCTCTCCCCGCTATCCCCCCCCCCCCAACTCTCCCTCTTCACCTCCCCCATTGTTCTCCTTTCCCTCTATCCACCACTCCCTACTTCCCCCACTCCCGCCCTCCTCTCCCTCCTCACCTCCCCAGGATCTCGATGTAAACCACCACCGGCCTCGTTTTCTCCACCACGTCGGCGATTAAGTTGTACTTGAGTCGGGGGCTGTCAGGGGGGACGGGTCGAGCGGCCTGGAGAGGGAGAGGCCGAGGCTGCGGCCTAGTCCTTGCCCCAGGTCCCGCTCCTCTCCCTCCCCGTGGGCCTGGAACAGCAGCTCTGCCGCCCCCAGACCTAACCCCAGTCTCAGCACCGTGGTCATTTCAAATCCCGCACACGCAGATACCGGGCCCGCTGCGCACGCGCGGGGAAACTTTCAGTTATTTAAAAATCCGCGTGCGTGGTTACCGGGCCCACTGCGCACACGCAGTCATTTCAAATCCCGCATGCGGCTGAAGGGCAGGGCAAGGAGAAAAGTGATTTTTTTCAAGCTTAAAATCCCATTGTGACGTCGTTGTGACGTTGAACGTGGCTGACGAGCAGGGCAAGTGGAAAAGTGTTTTATGTAAAGTTTAAAATGTCAATAATTTGTAAAATATTACATAAATCTGAACGAAACTTGGCCATTGCACACCCCAGGACAATGGTGAGCAAGGTGGGCCAAAAATGGTAGCACAATCGGGTACCGTTTTGTCTGTGTTTCGGGAAATCACCCACATATAAACAAACAGACAAGATGAGAGTATTAGTAATATATCTATCTGTATATATATATACTAGACTAAGTGGGACCCGTTGGGTCTCATGTTCACACGGGAGGGCTGGTCCCCCAACGCAATATTCCACCTCTTCACCAATTCACTCCGTCACTCAGGCCTGGTGGACTGGCAGCTCAGTCACTCAGGCCTGGTGGGCTGGCAGCGCAGAAACTGACAGAAATTCTGCCCAAAACAGGTGAGAGACTGTGAGAGAGAAGGGAGAGAGGGTGGAGAATCAATTTTAGACATTTTTCACATTTTTCTGCAGATCACAGCAATGAAGGAGGAAAGTCTATACTGGCCTGAATCTCACAGGGGGCAAATGAAGGGAGGAAGAAAAATACTGGGGTGAGGTTTAACACTTGCAGGGTGAATACTTAATGATGGGCTGAAGGGACTCCTGGGCTAGTATAGACCTGATGGGCCGAAGGGACTCGGCTAGTACAGGTCTGATGGGCCGAAGGGACAAAAAAAAAAACTGAGTGAAATCTCAGTGAAAGGCACTGTTTCTGGACTTTTCCTGGCTTGGCACGGGCCTTTTCGGCCAAAATGCTCCTCCTGGGCTAATACGGGGTTTTGGGGCAAAAGGGACTGGTTTCTCGGCTAATAGTGGCCTTGTGGGCCAAAATTAGTAGTTTCAGGCAGGCCAAACAACTTGTATCATTTCATTTCCAATTGCATTGCAGATTCAAGCACAGGGCAGGCAAATAGCTCATTGCATTTTCATTTCACTTCTATTGCCATTGCAGTTTCAAGCACAGGGCAGGCCAAGCCAAACGGCTGATTGCATTTTTACTTAATTTCCATTGACATTGCACTTTCAAGCACATTGCAGGCTCTAGCCAAATAGCTCATTGCATTTTCACTTCATTTCCATTGCCATTGCACTTTCAAGCACAGGGCATGCTCAAGCCAAACAGCACGTTGCATTTTCACTACATTTCCATTGCTATTGCACTTTCAAGCACCAGCAGGCTCAAGCCAAACAGCTCATTGAATTTTCATTCCATTTCCATTGCCATTGCAGTTTCAAGCACAGGGCAGGCCCAAGCCAAACAGCTCATTGCATTTTCACTTCATTTCCATTGCCATTGCAGTTTCAAGCACAGGGCAGGCCAAACAACTCATTTCATTTTTATTAAGGGCTAACAAATCATTTATTCAAGTACATTGCATACTCACAGTGTTCTGTAGTTTCCCAGCTCAGACAGAGAGTCGTGAGCTCTCCCCCGCCATCTTGCAGACAGACTGAGCCACGCCCACATTTCCGGGTTTTGCAGTCCCTCTCACTGGAAGGGGCGTGGCCTTCATGGCGGTGATTGACAGGAGAGAGAATCTCAAGATTTTTTAAACACTAATAAGTCATTTATTTTTCATGGATGGGAAAAATCCTCGGGGCATGCGCAGCGGAGGAGGACTCTGAGTAAGATGGCCAAAAAAATAACAGCCATATGTGGTAGCGTTTTTTCTAAAATCAAAGCACAGTGCAAACAGGAAGTGGTCAAGATGAGACTTTTACTTATATACATATATATTTTAAATATTTATTCCACCACTGACCCATAGCCCCCAACTGCGCAGGCACAGCTGACGGGTTCACATTGTGACGCCAGAGATCCACGTTGTGACGCGAGTCACGGGAACCCTCCCCAACTGCGCAGGCACGGCTGGCAAGTGGGAGCGCGACTGCGACGTTTTTAAAGAATGGCAGGAGCCTGTAAAATATAAGATCAATGTGAACGCATCTCACTCTCCCTCTTCAGTCCCCTATTCCCCTCCTCCATTATCCTCCCTCTTCCCACCCTCCCAACAACCCTGCCATGCTTCTTCCCCTCACAACCTCCCTCCCTTCCTCCCTCTTCCCCCTCCCCTCCTGCATTACCATTGCCATTCCTCTGCCTACCCTATCCTCCTCCATTCCCGCATATACCCCAGCATTCCCTCCCCCTCTTCTTCACCCTCCCTCTTCTTCTTTCCCCTCTCCTCCCCTCCCCCCACTCCCCCCCCCCCCACTCTCCTCTCCCTCCCTCTCCATTCCCCACCCCTCAGTCACTCCCTCCCTCCCTCCCTCCATAACCCCTCTCCCCTCCCTAACCCCCCCCCTCTCCCTCTATCCCCCTGCTCCCCCCACTCCCCGCCTCCTCCCTATCCCACCCCTCCACTCTCCATCTTCAACCCCCACTGCCCTTCTCTCCCTCTATCCCCCCCACTTCCGACCTCATCCACTTCACCCCCTCCTCTCTCTCTCTCTCCCCCCCTCCTCCCCCCGCTCTCCCTCCTCACCTCTCCCACTTTCCCCTCCCTCACCTCTCACTCCCTCTCCTTTCCTCTACCCTCAGTCACTCCCTCCATAACCCCTCTCCCCTCCCCACTCCCCTCCTCTCCCTCTACCCCCCTGCTCCCCCACTCCTCACCTAGCACCTATTCCCCCCTCCCCACCGCCCCACAATGAAAATCGCGATTTAAAAAGAAAAGAAATTCTCAATTAAAATCACATTTTTTAATGTAAATGAGATACGCGATCCCATTGTGACGTAATTGTGAATGAAACAGAAGAATTTGATTAGAACTGAGTTTATTGAAAAACGCAATTTTTTAAATGTAAATGAGATTCGGGATCCCATTGTGACGTCATTGTAACGTGGCTGATGGGCAGGGCAAGTGGAAAAGTGGTTTGAAAAGTGATTTTTGTAAAGTTTAAAATGTCAATAACATAAATATATACCATCAACCTGAACAAAACTTGTTTAATTTACATCACAGGACAATGGTGAGTAAGGTGAGCTAAAAATTGTAGCGCTATCGTGTACCGTTTTTGGCAGGGTTTTGGGATATCACGCACGCACGCATACAAACAAACAAGATGAAAGTTTTAGTAATATATAGATAGATTAGCTGTACTTACAAGAACTTACTTGTTTTATTATTTATTCTGATTTAAGGATGTAGTTGTTGCTGGCGAAGCCAACATTTATTGCTGGTTTTCAATTGTCCTTGAACAAAGTGATCTTTTCGACCACGAGAATCTTCTATTCGAGGTGCTCCTGCAATATTATTGGGGATGCAGTTATAGGATTTGGATCCAATGACAGTGAAGCAATATCAATGTATGTACAAGTTGAGATGGTGTGCAACCACTACCACTGTACCTCTTGACGACGGATGTTATGGATTTAGGAGGTGCAGTCAGAATAGGCTGCTGTTCAGTTAGCTATGGTGCATTTTGTAGATGGTATGCACTGAATTCGTAATATATAATTGAAGGGAATTAATGTTTGGGATAGTAGATGTAGCACCAAACATATGAGTTATATTAGAGTTACACACATCCAGACAAATATAAAGTATAAATTCTGTCACACTCCTGACCATGTTTTCATACTTTGTTACAATGTGAAGGGGCCACACACACACACATTTGCACCATTTATTTTCCACCAGATCTCAGAGCAATCCCATGCTGGAGTAACTTAGTGGGTCTGGTAGCATATCTGGGGAAAAAAGAATAGTGACGTTTTGGGTCGGAAACCTTCTTCAGATTGAAGAAGTGTCTATTTTTCACCCTGGTATTTGTTTCTTTGCACTTGGACGGGTTCCAATGCAGGACTGATGCAAGTGTGCAGCTGGAAGTCAGTTTAGCAACTGACGAAAGAAAGTTCAATGCACAGAATAGACAGAAGCATGATAGGGAGCGAGGAAGAACTGTTGGATTGAATTGTATTTATTTTAATGTGAGAAGGATGATGGGTAAGGTGAATGAACTCGGGTCTGAAGAAGGGTCTTGACCCGAAACATCACCCATTCCTTCTCTCAAGAGATGCTGCGTGTCCCGCTGAGTTACTCCAGCTTTTTGTGTCTATCTTCAGGGCATGGATAGCAATGTATGATTTGGACGTTGTAGCCGTTATGGAAACCTGGTTGAGAGGGTTAGGATTGGCAGCCTAATATTCCAGGACACAGGTGCTATAGGAAAGGTAAGGATAGAAGAAAACGAGGAGGGGTGATGCTTTATTAATTAAGGAGAATGTCACAGCAATAGTAAGAGAATAAGAGACGGGGGTTTTCTTAAATGTGCATATTTTAATGCTAGGAGCATTGTAAGAAAGGTTGATGAGCTTAGAGTCTGGGTAGACACCTGGAAGTATGATGTTGTGGCGATCAGTGAAACGTGGTTGCAGGAGGGCTGTGATTGGAAACTAAATATTCCAGGATTTCGCTGCTTCAGGTGTGATAGAATTGGAGGGGCAAGAGGTGGAGGTGTTGCATTGCTAGTCAGGGAAGATATTACAGCAGTGCTTTGGCAGGATAGATTGGAGGGCTCATCTAGGGAGGCTATTTGGGTGGAATTGAGAAGTGGGAAAGGTGTAGCAACTCTTATAGGGGTGTATTATAGACCGCCAAACGGGGAACGAGAATTGGAAGAGCAAATATGTAAGGAGATAGCAGATATTAGTAGTAAGCACAAGGTAGTGATTGTGGGAGATTTCAACTTTCCACACATAGACTGGGAAACACATTCTGTAAATGGGCTGGATGGGTTGGAGTTTGTAAAATGTGTGCAGGATAGTTTTTTGCAGCAATACATAGAGGTACCTACTAGAGGAGGGGCAGTGCTGGACCTCCTGTTAGGAAATGAGATGGGACAGGTGGCGGAGGTATGCGTTGGGGAGCACTTCGGGTCCAGTGATCACAATACCATTAGTTTCAATATAATTATGGAGAGGGTCAGAACTGGACCTAGGGTTGAGATTTTTGATTGGAGAAAGGCTAACTTTGATGCGATGCGAGATGATTTAAAAGGAGTGAACTGGGACATTTTGTTTTATGGGAAAGATGTAGAAGAGAAATGGAGGACATTTAAAGGGGAAATTTTAAGAGTACAGAATCTTTATGTTCCTGTTCGGTTGAAAGGAAACAGTAAAAATTGGAAAGAGCCCTGGTTTTCAAGGGAAATTGGACATCTTGTTCGGAAAAAGAGGGAGATCTACAATAATTATAGGCAGCATGAAGTAAATGAGGTGCTTGAGGAGTATAAGGAATGTAAAAAGAATCTTAAGAAGGAAATTAGAAAAGCTAAAAGAAGATATGAGGTTGCTTTGGCAAGTAAGGTGAAAGTCAATCCAAAGGGTTTCTACAGCTATATTAATAGCAAAACGATAACGAGGGATAAAATTGGTCCATTGGAGAGACAGAGTGGACAGCTATCTGCAGAGCCAAAAGAGATGGGGGAGATATTGAACAATTTTTTTTTCTTCGGTATTCACCAAGGAGAAGGATATTGAATTATGTGAGGTAAGGGAAACTAGTAGAGTAGCTATGGATACTATGAGGTTCAAAGTAAAAGAAGTACTGACACTTTTGAAAAATATAAAAGTGGATAAGTCTCCAGGTCCTGACAGGATATTCCCTAGGACATTGAGGGAAGTTAGTGTAGAAATAGCCGGGGCTATGACAGAAATATTTCAAATGTCATTAGAAACGGGAATAGTCCCCGAGGATTGGCATACTGCGCATGTTGTTCCATTGTTTAAAAAGGGTTTTAAGAGTAAACCTAGCAATTATAGACCTGTTAGTTTGACTTCAGTGGTGGGCAAATTAATGGAAAAGATACTTAGAGACAATATATATAAGCATCTAGATAAACAGGGTCTGATTAGGAACAGTCAACATGGATTTGTGCCTGGAAGGTCATGTTTGACTAATCTTCTTGAATTTTTTGAAGAGGTTACTAGGGAAATTGACGAGGGTAAAGCAGTGGATGTTGTCTATATGGACTTTAGTAAGGCCTTTGACAAGGTTCCTCATGGAAGGTTGGTTAAGAAGGTTCAACTGTTGGGTATACGTGCAGGAATAGCAAGATGGATTCAACAGTGGCTGAATGGGAGAAGCCAGAGGGTAATGGTGGATGGCTGTTTATCGGGTTGGAGGCAGGTGACTAGTGGGGTGCCTCAGGGATCTGTGTTGGGTCCTTTGTTGTTTGTCATGTACATCAATGATCTGGATGAAGGTGTGGTAAATTGGATTAGTAAGTATGCAGATGATACCAAGATAGGGGGTGTTGTGGATAATGAAGAGGATTTCCAAAGTCTACAGAGTGATTTAGGCCATTTGGAAAAATAGGCTGAAAGATGGCAGATGGAGTTTAATGCTGATAAATGTGAGGTGCTACACCTTGGCAGGACAAATCAAAATAGGACGTACATGGTAAATGGTAGGGAATTGAAGAATACAGTTGAACAGAGGGATCTGGGTATAACCGTGCATAGTTCCTTGAAGGTGGAATCTCATATAGATAGGGTGGTAAAGAAAGCTTTTGGTATGCTAGCCTTTATAAATCAGAGCATTGAGTATAGAAGCTGGGATGTAATGTTAAAATTGTACAAGGCATTGGTGAGACCAAATCTGGAGTATGGGGTACAATTCTGGTCGCCAAATTATAGGAAGGATGTCAACAAAATAGAGAGAGTACAGAGGAGATTTACTAGAATGTTGCCTGGGTTTCAACAACTAAGTTACAGAGATAGGTTGAATAAGTTAGGTCTTTATTCTCTGGAGTGCAGAAGGTTAAGGGGGGACCTGATAGAGGTCTTTAAAATGATGAGAGGGATAGACAGAGTTGATGTGGACAAGGTTTTCCCTTTGAGAATAGGGAAGATTCGAACAAGAGGACATGACTTCAGAATTAAGGGACAGAAGTTTAGGGGTAATATGAGGGGGAACTTCTTTAGGCAGAGAGTGGTGGCGGTGTGGAATGAGCTCCCAGTGGAAGTGGTGGAGGCAGGTTCATTGGTATCATTTAAAAATAAATTGGATAGGCATATGGATGAGAAGGGAATGGAGGGTTATGGTACGAGTACAGGCAGGTGGGACTAAGGGGAAAAAAAATTGTTTAAGATTGGACTTGTAGGGCCGAGATGGCCTGTTTCCGTGCTGTAATTGTTATATGGTTATATGGTTATAGGCCAAGATGACATTACAGCTGGTTCATCTAGTGAGGTTTAATGGGTGGAGCTGAGAAATAAAAAAGGGTATAATCACCTTGCTGGGAGTACACTATAGGCCCTATATAGCCAGTAGGAACAAATATGCCAAGAGATTGCAGGCAGGTGCAAGACTAATATGGTGGCTTCAGTTGAGAATTTTAACTTTCCCAATGTAGGCTGGGATTCTCTTAACACCAAGGGCAGAGCCAGGGTGGAATTTGTCAAATGTGTTCAGAAAAGTTTCCTCAGGCATTATGTAAAGGTCCCTACAAGGGAGAGGACAAAACCTGATCTACACTTCGGAAAAGGGAAATGGCTAGTGACTGAAGCGTCCGTGGGTGAGCCTTTGGGGATCAGCAACCACTGTTCTATTAGCTTTAAAATAGTTGTGGATAAAAATGGAGTAGACCCACAAATTAAAATTAAAAAGTTGAGCAAGGCCAACTTTAATGGTATTAGACGGGAACTTGCTAAAGCTGATTGGAGTAGGTTGTTTGTGAGCAAAGGAAGGTCTAAAAAGTGGATTGCTTTTAAAAATGTGATGACAAGTGTTTGGGGTATGCGTGTTCCTGTTAGAGTGAAGACCAAGCAAGGTGGTAGTAAGGAAGCTTGGACAACGAGAAATTGAGGCTCTGATCAGGAAAATGAGGGGGCATGTGATAGGTATAGGCAGCTGGAGTTTTGAGAAATGAAAAGCATACTTAGGAAGGGAATCAGGAGGGCAAATTGAGGGAAAGAGAGAGCTGAGGCAGATAATATTAAGGGGAATCCAAAGAGATTTTATGTAAATTAAGGGAGAGAGGGTAACTAGAGAGAGACTTGGGCCCCTCAGAAACCAAAGCTGTCGTCTGTGTGGAGCTGCAGGAGATGGGCAAGGTCCTCAATGAGTATTTCTCCTTTGTTTTTAATGTATTCATGTATTTCGGGAAAGACATGAATACAGGGGAACTTGGAACAGTTAATGGAGGTCTTGAGGACAATCCATATTGTGGTCCAGGATGTGCTGAACGTCCTAAGGTGTATGAAAGTAGATAAATCTCACAGGCTTGTTCAGATGGATCTGAGGACACTGGGACGCTAAAGAAAAAATTGTGGGCAGCCTGGCTGAGATATATGAATCATCATTGGAAACGGGTTAGGTGCTGGAAAACTGGAAGATGGCTAATGTTGTCCCTCTAGTAAAGAAGGTCTGCAAGGGAAGGCCTGGGAATTATAGACCAGTGAGCCTAACATCTGTGGTGGGCAAGTTACTGGAGAATATTCTAAGAGATAAGATATATGATAATGTGGATGGACAGGGGCTGATTGGGGATAGTCAGTGTGGTTTTATACGTTGGTGATCTTATCTTACATGTTTAATTGAGTTTATTGAAGAAGCAACCAAAAAGGATACTGGATACGGCCCGTTGCTGTTTGAGGGTGTATATCAACAATTTGGATGAGAATGTAGAAGGCCAGATTGTTTGCAGATGACACTAAAGTGGATGGTATCGTAGATTGCGAAGATGATTAACAAAAATGACAGCTGGATCTTGATCAGTTGGACAAGTGGGCTGAGGAATAGTTAATGGAGTTTAATGCAGATAAGTGCAAGGTGCTAAGTTCATAAGTTCATTTATTGTCACATACACATATATTGTTGCAAAGTATTGCATTTATACCGACATTTAAAAGACATTTACACAGGTACATGGATAGGAAAGGTTTAGAGGGATATGAACCAAACACAGGCAGGCGGGACTAGTGTGTATGGGGTATCTTGGTTGGCATGGGGAAATTGGGCCGAAGGGCCTGTTTCCATGGTGTATGACTTGTGCGGCTTGATTATATTTATGTATAGATTGATTTGACAAGATAGCCTGTAAACAAAGCTTTTCGCTGTATCTTGATACCATATAATATAACCATTTAACAATTACAGCACGGAAAACAGGCCATCTCGGCCCTTCAAGTCTGTGCCGAACACTTATACATGGCAATAATAAACCAATACCAATTTTTAAGCAATAAAACATTTTACCAAAGATTATTTTTACATATTTCAGTTATATGTACATCTACTTAATTTGCAGCTGCCTCATATTTGTAGATAATTCTCAAACGAATTTCAAATAAAATTCTGTATTTATTGTTTCAAGAAGCAAGAGTTGAAATAGTTATTTAATAGAAGATGATTTCTTCACCATGTCATTTTAGTGTGCTCTGACCTGCTGAAAGTTAAACGCCATCTTTAAAACTTGGGATTTTCATGGCATTAGATACTTTTCATCAGTGAGTCATTTATACAGGTTCAGCAAATGCATCCATATAAGCTGAAAAGCTTCATCACTGATGTCCAATGATAGTTAATCATGGTATCTAAACACACAATAGACATTGGTGCAGCTGGATTAAGGTGAGCAAAATCCTGTTTCAGTCAAAGAAGGGTATATTTATTATTGTAAAATAAGAACATACTTGACTGTCCATCAGAACAGAAATAGAAGCAAAATTCAACCATTTGGCCACATGTCTGCTCTGCCTTAAGATCATGCTGATCTTTTGCTTTGACAGCACTTTCCTGCAGTAAGCCAATGTCACTTAAATCTCTTAAAAGATATGGATCTGTGTATTGACCAACAGATCCTCACAGCCCTTTTGTGTCGAAATTTATTTTCAATTCAACCCTATTTTGAGTTTCATGCCTGGCTCCAGATCTAGGACAGTCATACTTCCTGCATCTACCCTGTCGAGACCATCGAGAATTTTTGTATATTTTAACTAAGATCATCTCTCATTCCTCGAAACTTGAAAACATGTGCCAAACTGCTTAATCTTTCCTCATCCTAAGAATCAATTAAGTGAATCAATCTGTCCTATTTCAGGACAGCTGGCATCTATTAAGATTAAGTCCAGTGTGAATCTGAAGTACCCCTCCCCTCCAGTCTGTTGGTGCCCTGCTTCAGAACTCATTGAGTTCTCATCGTGTGCAGCAGCTGAGTGGCAGGTCAGATGTGTTAGCATCTGACCTCCAGCTCATCTCAGATGTGGCCACGTGTGTGGATGTCTGGGATATGCTAAGCTGCAGATTGCGGATAACGGGTGGATTCCTCCAGAGTAAAGCTAAAAATAGATCTAGCCTATTATTATGTTTGTTGGCTACAGCATGTCCAAGGTGGGCAATTATAGAATTCCTATTGCTGCAATATACTGAACCTGATGTTATATGGAATGTCATTGTTTGGGCAGGAAGTTTTGAAGATTGGAATGTGCTGAGAAGCACAATGCACTTGTAAGATTGTTCCTTGCCAAAAACAGAATATAGAATATGAATACAAAATAATGAATGCATTGTTGGCAAACATTTTATGGCATTACTAGTTGTAAATTTAATAAAAAACAAGATCATTCTATAATATTTTTTGACTGGAATCAGATTCAGATTCAGATTCAATTTTAATTGTCATTGTCAGTGTACAGTACAGAGACAACAAAATGCATTTAGCATCTCCCTGGAAGAGCGACATAGCAAATGATTTGAATAAATAATAATAAGTGCTCGAGGGGGGGGTGGTGATTGGCAGTCACCGAGGCACGTTGTTGAGTAGAGTGACAGCCGCCGGGAAGAAGCTGTTCCTCGACCTGCTGGTTCGGCAACGGAGAGACCTGTGGCGCCTCCCGGATGGTAGGAGGGTAAACAGTCCATGGTTGGGGTGAGAGCAGTCCTTGGCGATGCTGAGCGCCCTCTGCAGACAACGCTTGCTTTGGACAGACTCAATGGAGGGGAGCGAGGAACCGGTGATGCGTTGGGCAATTTTCACCACCCTCTGCAATGCCTTCCGGTCGGAGACCGAGCAGTTGCCATACCATACTGTGATGCAGTTGGTAAGGATGCTCTTGATGGTGCAGCGGTAGAAGTTCACCAGGATCTGAGGAGACAGATGGACCTTCTTCAGTCTCCTCAGGAAGAAGAGACGCTGGTGAGCCTTCTTGATCAGAGTTGAGGTATTGTGGGTCCAAGAGAGGTCATCGGAGATGTTGACTCCCAGGAACCTGAAGCTAGAAACACGTTCCACCTCCGTCCCGTTAATGTGGATGGGGGTGTGCGTGTTGCCTCTGGACTTCCTGAAGTCTACAATGAGCTCCTTGGTCTTCTTGGAGTTAAGGGCCAGGTTGTTGTCAGCGCACCATGCTGCTAAGTGCTGGACCTGGCCAATTCATCATTGTTGCTGATGAGGCCAATCACCGTTGTATCATCTGCATACTTGTCACGTAATGTGGATTTTGGGGTGCAAATTCTGATTAATGAATAGTGGAGCTAAAGGTTGAAATGTTTGTTTACTAGGTCTAATCATAAAACATAGATTTGTATCCTTAAATATTACATTAGGAAATATTCCATTGGGGGTGCAACTAAGAAAGGGAATATTCAATAAATGGAGAAAGATTATGGAGGAAAATGGGGATTTTCAATTATATTCTAACAGGCAGCAATAAAGGTAGGGAAGGTGATTCATAAAGGATTTGGAGCTATCTTGAGCTGCGGTGAAATGTAAGAACAAGGAAGTTATGATAGGATTGTACCTACAGCCCCAGCTTCAGCATTGTCCATGTTACCGGTCACTGCATTACAGAATGAAGTGATCGTGCTGGAAAGCCACTAAGCTTATTTATGAGGATTTGTCAAGACTGGAAAGTTTTAGTATGAGGATGCGCCGGTTTGTTAGTTAATTGGCCACTGTTATTTGCCATATGCGTAGGTAGTGAATGAGAAACCGAGAACTAACGTGAACAGGTCGGCATGGCATTGGTGGGCCAAATTAGGGAGCATGGAATTAAATAATTACTAAAAAGGCAAGAGGAGAGACGACAACAAAAAATCCCAACCTGGAGGATGGTATGGGTTTGGAATTTATAGTTTTGAAAGGATACCCTGGGTGTTATTTTTTGAAGCCTGCCTATTTACTTGAGTAGCCATGATATGTAGAACTACAGATCAATTACCTGAAGGTAGGCAGCTCTTTCGAACACTGGGCTGAATGGCCTCCTGTGTGCTAATTTCTGTTGTTTTATTCTGTGAACTATGATGTAAATTGATGGTATTGTTATGGCATTACTAGTTGTAAATTTAATAAAAAACAAGATCATTCTATAATATTTTTTGACTGGAATGTGGATTTTGGGGTGCAAATTTTGATTAATAAATAGTGGAGCTAAAGGTTGAAATGTTTGTTTACTAGTTCTAATCATAAAACATAGATTTGATTCCTTAAATATTACATTAGGAAATATTCCATTGGGGGTGCAACTAAGAAAGGGAATATTGTTGAGGCTGATAAGAAATTTGTGTGTTGTATGATGCGTGAGATGTGTATGATGTGTGTGATGTTCTCTTTCATGTGAAGACAATCAACTATAGGAAATCTGGCTGGAAGAGAACTCCTGCAACTATAATAGGAATGTGCACAAATACACTAATTTTATTATGATTGAACTTGCTCGTGTGATACTTAACTTAGCATACTTCCAGGAATGTGAGTATTATATATAAAGAGGTACGGTGCTGCAAACCTGGTTTGAACCAGGTCCACTGCACTGCTGCAAACTGTTGGGCAAGGAACCTGGTGCAAATTTCTGCACTTCTCCCCATCCCAAATTCTGTATCAGCAACTCCTCTTGAATGTGATGGGGATTGTTTTCTTTCGCTTTCTTACTTTGCCTACACATTCCATCCAACCCAGAAACCTTATGGTGCTGCCACTCCCCAGTAATGATCTGCCAGCCAGAATCTAGCCCTGTGGCTGGCATCTTAGTACTTACGACATGACTCATTCCATCCACACAACACCATTCTTTACAGCTATCCCCTTTACACCAAGCTATGAGCAGTTTATTACTGTGAGATGCCAGGGTCCTCACATCCAGATATCTGACACAGTAAGATGGGTTTTTTTTTTAAGTACCATAGGATATGTGCTTGAAATCTTTGGCCTCCTGGACTATGGGCACAATAATGAATCCACATTGTGCAGAGTAGGGTTAATGCAATTGTACAATTAATTGATTGTAATCAATGATAAGCACCAATTTGCTTAAAAGGGAAGAAACAAAAGTCCTGATGTCTTTATGATATTGATAACTGGAAAGCACACTATTATTCTGGAGAGTAGGAATGGAAGACGTTTCGGGTCGAGACCTTTCTTAAATTGGAGCAATGCCTACATTGAAGGTATTAGACTGGAACGTTTAGTACAATACTATTAACAGCCTCATACGGAATCAATGTAATAAGTAAAGAATGGAAACCAGTCTTTTTTTTTATTTCTAATAAATGTTAAAATTATAAAATAGCTTGTAATAGATATTATATTACATAGTGAGGGCTGGTTTATAGTCCACTGCTCCACACAAACTTCACTGGCATTGCTTTCTGGTATCTTCATATTGTGCCTGGAATATATCATAGTCACGTTTTCTGAGTGTTAACATTTTTAGCTGTTTTACTTGATGCACAAGCATTTTGGGTCCATTGGAATTTTAGCCTGGAGAATAATTTTTTGGTTTGCTGGAACTGATTAAAATACGGGTTGGCACTTATGTTCTGTTTAACATTGTACAAGTCATCCAGTTTATCTTATTTGAAATACAAAAAGTAATTTATCTTCCCCCCCCCCCACCCACCACCCCCATGAAGCCATTATTTTTTCTACATAACTACTCAGACGTAGATTTTTTTTAAATCACATTAACTTGGAATTTCCTGGAAGGTTCTGGCAGAACACAAAATTAAAATTATATATTTTTTCTCCAGATCTTCATGTTTCTATGTTAAACGTATGTGAAAAACACATTTTTCACACAGAGTGGTGAATCTCTGGAATTCTCTGCCACAGAAGGTAGTTGAGGCCAGTTCATTAGCTATATTTAAGAGGGAATTAGATGTGGCCCTTGTGGCTAAATGGATCAGGGGGTATGGAGAGAAGGCAGGTACAGGATACTGAGTTGGATGATCAGCCATGATCGTATTGAATGGCGGTGCAGGCTCGAAGGGCTGAATGGCCTACTCCTGTACCTATTTTCTATGTTTCACTAGTTTATGCTGGTATAATGCTAAAAATTGTTTGTCATTCAAACTCTTAATTTCCATTCTCAATGGGATGAAATTGAATAAGGATCTTGGTGAAAATTTCTGCTGCAGTGATAAGATCAATATAGAAATTTGTCAACATTTTTTTGTTGGGGGTGCTAAGTGTTTATTCCTTGGAGCACAGGTGGCTGCGTGGGGATCTTATCGAGGTGTATTAAATTGTGAGGGAAATAGATAGGGTGAATGTAGAGGTTTTTTTTGGGGGTTACAGAAATCAAGAACCAGAGGACAGGAACCCACAATGGGCTTCTGCCCACAATGTTTGTGCTGAACATGATCTGTTTATCCCTCTAATAATTGTATTAACTTCTGTCAGGTCTCCACCTAACCTTCAATGTTCCAAAGAGAGCAATCCAAGTCTGTCTAACGTCTCCTTATATCTAATACCCTCTAAACCAGGCATCATTCTGGTAAACCTCCTCTGCACCATCTCCATTTAAAAGAGGGTCAGTCAGATGGATAGGAAAGGTTTAGAGAGATGTGGGCAAATGGGTCTAGATTAGATGGGGGCATTTTGGTTGGCATGGGCAGATTGGTTTGAAGGGCCTGTTTCCCTGAAGGAATTGTCAGGAAAGTGGGATGTTTTTAAAAGAATCCAGTCCAGGAAGCCTGGATGATGTGTGAAATTGAGGCTCTGGTCAAGAAAAAGGCTTGCGACAGGTATTGGCAGCTGGGATCAAGTGTATCCCTGAAGGAGTTTCTGGATCTGAGGAGCAAGGTTAAAAAAAGGAAATCAGGAGGGCATAAAGAGGACTGGAGAAATCTCTGGCAAATAATATTAAGGATCATCCCAAAAGATTTTATAATAATAATAATAATAATTTTATTTATAGAGCACTTTAAAAACAAACATAGCTGCAACAAAGTGCTGTACATCACTAATCATTTACAAAAAAAGTTAATACACACCAAAAATAACAATCAAAAGAAATAGTAGGAAAAGACATGTAAAATAAAGAAACATCAAAAACACCACAAACCGAAGCAAAGCCTCAGGCATGGTCAAAAGCCAGGGAGTACAAATGTGTTTTAACACTGGATTTGAAGATGGACAGAGAGGGGGCCTGTCTGATGTGCAACGGCAGGGTGTTCCAGAGTGCCGGAGCAGCAACAGAGAAGGCTCTATCCCCTCTGAGCCTCCGATTAGACCTCGGTACCTCCAGGAGCAGCTGACCAGCTGACCTGAGGGACCGGGCAGGAGCGTATGGGTGGAGCAGCTCAGAGAGGTAAGGCGGGGCGAGCCCATTCAGAGATTTAAAAACAAATAACAGTATCTTAAAATGAACTCGAAAGTGCACCGGGAGCCAGTGGAGGGAGGCCAGAATTGGCGATATGTGCTCCCTCTTTCGAGTCCCTGTTAAAAGGCGAGCAGCAGCATTCTGAACCAACTGGAGACGAGCCAGTGAAGAACGAGCAACACCAAAATAGAGCGCGTTACAGTAATCCAGCCTAGATGTAATAAAGGCATGGATTACTGTCTCAAAATGCTGCCGCTCGAGAATGGGCTTCACCTTCGCCAGCTTCCTTAGGTGAAAGAAGCTGGACTTAACCACCGCGCATATTTGGCAATCTAATTTAAAGTCACTGTCCATCCTAAAACCCAGGTTCACAACTGTTGGCTTCACGTACCTTGACAATGGACCTAAATCAACAAATGGAGGTTCACGGCAGCCATTGGGATCAAATAAAATCACCTCTGTCTTCTTTTCATTAAATCCAAGAAAGTTTAGGGCCAACCAGGACTTAATGTCATCAAGACAAGACAGAAGCGATTTTACAGAAAAGGCGTCTTCCCCCCTCAGCGGCAAATAAAGCTGGGTATCATCTGCATAACAGTGGAAAGAGATGCCATGCTTTCTAAGGATGGAACCCAGAGGAAGTATGTACAGCGAGAAAAGCAGGGGCCCCAGAATCGAACCCTGTGGAACCCCATATGACAGGGGAGCGGAAGAAGAATCAAACCCAGCAAGGCTAACACACATGGTTCTGCCCGCCAGATAGGACCTGAATCATCCCAGGGCACTGCCGCAGATGCCCACTAACTGCTGTAGCCGAGATAACAAGATATTATGGTCCACCGTATCAAAGGCGGCAGACAAGTCCAGCAGGACAAGAACCACACAATCCCCAGAATCATTAGCCAGGAGGATGTCGTTAAAAACCCGTAGCAATGCTGACTCCGTGCTGTGCATGGTTTTAAATCCAGACTGGAAGATCTCCCGAATATCATGCTCCTCCAGGAATAGTTTCAGCTGAGCATAAACAACTCTCTCCAATAAATAAAGGGAATAATGGTGACTGAGACCCCTCAAGAATCAAAGTTGTTAACTCTGTGTAAAGCCACAAGAGATTGGGAGGATCCTCAATGAGTATTTCTCCTCTGCCTTTTACTGTGGAGTGAGACATGAGGACCAGAGAACTTGGGTCAGTCAATGGAAGTGTCTTGATGGCAGTCTGAATTACAGTCAAGAGGGTGCCAAAGGTCCTGACGCGTATTCAAAGTAACATTAACAAATTTGCAGATGACACAAAGCTGGGTGGCAGTGTGAACTGTGAGGAGGTTGCTATGAGAATGCAGGGTGACTTGGACAGGTTGGGGAATGGGCAGATGCATGGCAAATTAAGTTTAATGCGGATAAATGCGAGGTTATCCATTTTGGTAGCAAAAACAGGAAGGCAGATTACTATCTAAATGGCGTCAAGTTGGGAAAAGGAGAAGTACAACGGGATCTGGGGGTCCTTGTACATCAGTCTATGAAAGTAAGCATGTAGGTACAGCAGGCAGTGAAGAAAGCGAATGGCATGTTGGCCTTTTATAACAAGAGGAATCGAATATAGGAGTAAAGAGGTCCTTCTGCAGTTGTACAGAGCCCTAGTGAGACCACACCTGGAGTATTGTGTGCAGTTTTGGTCACCTAATTTGAGGAAGGACATTCTTGCTATTGAGGGAGTGCAGCGTAGGTTTACAAGGTTAATTCCTGGGATGAAGGGACTGACATGTGCTGAGAGACCACTCTCTCAGCTGGGCTTGTACACTCTGGAGTTTAGAAGGATGAGAGGGAATCTCATTGAAACATATAAGATTGTTAAGGGCTTGGACACGCTAGAGGCAGGAAACATTTTCCCGATGTTGGGGGAGTCCAGAACCAGGGGCGACAGTTTAAAAATAAGGTGTAAGCTATTTAGAATGGAGACGAGGAAACACTTTTTCTCTCAGAGAGTGGTGAGTCTGTGGAATTCTCTGCCTCAGAGGGCGGTGGAGGCAGGTTCTCTGGATGCTTTCAAGAGAGAGTTAGATAGGGCTCTTAAAAATAGCGGAGTCAGGGGAAATGGGGAGAAGGCAGGAACAGGGTATTGATTGGGGATGATCAGCCATGATCACATTGAATGGCGGTGCTGGCTCGAAGGGCCGAATGGCCTACTCCTGCACCTATTGTCTATTGTCTATAAGACAGACAAATCTCCCGGGCCTGATCAGATATATCCGAGGACACTGTGGATAGCTAGAGAGAAAATTGCAGGTGTCCTTGCTGAGAGTTATGACAATAGGTGCAGGAGCAGGCCATTTGGCCCTTCGAGCCAGCACCGCCATTCAATGTGATCATGGCTGATCATCCCCAATCAGTACCCCGTTCTTGCCTTCTCCCCATATCCCCTGACTCCGCTATTTTTAAGAGCCCTATCTAGCTCTCTCTTGAGAGCATCCAGAGAACCTGCCTCCACCGCCCTCTGAGGCAGAGAATAAGTCATCATTAATTTCAGGTGAGGTGCCAGAAGACTGGATGGTGGCAAATGTTGTACCTCTATTTCAGAAGTTACTAGAGAGCATTCTGAGGGATAAGATATACAGGCATTTAGATGGACAGGGGCTGATTAGGGATAGTCAGCAAGGTTTTGTATGTGGAGGGTGTGTTTCACAAATCTGACTGTTTTTTGAAGATGTGACCAAAAAGAGTGATGAGGGCAGAGCTGTAGACGTATATGTGGATTTCAGCAAGGCATTTGACAATGGTAGGCTGATCTGGAAGGTTAAATTGCACGGGATCCAAGGAGAAATAGCTGACTGGATAGAAATTTGGCTTCACAGAAAGAAGCAGAGGGTGATGATAGTGGAAGGTTGCTTTTCGGACTGGAGGCCTGTGACTAGTGATGTGCCTCAGGATTTGGTGCTGGGCCCATCGCTTCTCATTTATATCAATGATTTGGATGAGAATATATAAGGCATGATGAGCAAATTTGCAGATGACACTAAAGTGGGTGATACTGTAGATATTGAAGGTGGTATTGTAGATATTGAAGGTGAAAAATTGCAGCAGGATCTTGAATGGATTGGCATGTGGTCTGAGGAATGGTTGATGGAATTTAATACAGAGAAATGCGAAGTGTTACATTTTAGGAAGGTTAACAGGGACAGGGCCTGCACAGAATGGTTGTGCTCTGGGGAGTGTTGTAGAGCAGGGGATGGAGGTGCAGGTTCATAGTTCTTTGAAAGTAGCATCACAGGTAGATAGGGTGGTCTAAAAGCCTTTCAGCACATTCAGCATAGAAGTTGGGAGGTCAGGTTACATTGTATAAGACATTGGTGAGGCCGCATTTAGAGTATTGTGTTCAGTTTTGGTCACTGTTATAGGGAAGATGTTGTCAAGCTGGAAAGTGAGCAGAGAAGATTGATAAGCATGTTGCCTGGACTCGAAGGCCTGAGCTATAGGGAGAGGTTGTGCAGGCTAAGTCTTTATTCTTTGGAGCACAGGAGGGTGAGGTGTGATCGTATAAAGATGCAAAATTGATTGAGTAAATGCGCAAGATGAGGGGAGGGAGATTTAATCGGAACCTGAGGGGTAACTTTTTTACACAAAGGGTAGTGGGTATATGGAACAAACTGAAGCGGAGGTTTCTTGAGGCAGGAGCTATTATACCATTTAAGGGACGTCTGGACAGGTACATGGATAGGTTTAGAGGGCCAGGTGCAGGCAGGTGTGGCGCGTGTGGATGGGGGCAGGTTGGTTGGCGAACAACTGGCCAACATTAACAAGTTGGGCCCAATGGCCTGTTTCTGTGCTGTATGACTCTATGATATGATAAATAATATAAACTCTCAAAGCTCATGATAACATTTGAATGTTGAAAGGAAGGACCATTATATAACCTAATATCTGTCTGAAGAAGGGTTTCGGCCCGAAACGTTGCCTATTTCCTTCGCTCCATAGATGCTGCTGCACCCGCTGAGTTTCTCCAGCATTTTTGTATACCTTCGATTTTCCAGCATCTGCAGTTCCTTCTTGAACACATCTATCTGATGATGTCTCTTTTGCTTTGGGTTGTTATTTTAGATTATATCCAACGTGAGGATGTTTATGTGCTTTATTCTTTATCAATATTATGTTTGATTCATCTTCAAAATGTTTGGTAGATACATAAACTTAATTTACCATGGAAACAAAACACGAAATGTTTGGCGTTGTTAAGCTGGATGTTTGCACTTTTCATTTTTGTGTGGAAATTTGCTGCCCTCTAATGGAAAGATGAAAATATTGGCTCAGCTTTTTAATGGTCCATAATTGTAGAACTAAATTCATCATTTATCTTGTAATTTATGTAAGAAATCAGATGTTTAATATAATATTTTACCTCAATTTACAGCCATTTTAGCTGTAATTTAACAATAACAATGCAAAGAAAGTCAAGGAGTCATTAAACATGTTTTCAAAAAGTTGCAACTTGCAGATAGCCTAAAGTAATTAAACTTTTATATGTTTAAGTTTTCTTGGTTAATTTGGAATATTGTAGCAAAAATTCACCAGTCATCGAGCAGATATTTTGGAATGTAATGGCCTTTTTTTCAAATTTAATTTTTGATTTAAATATCGATTGCAGAAAAAATATAATATATGTGATCCGAATGATATGAAATGATAATGTCCACTAAACTAGATTGTGCATCCAAGTAATCTAAGAACATTGACTTTACTTTGGAGATACAGCAAAGAAACTGTCCGTTCAGGTCTCTTCTCCCCCCCACCCCCTCCCCAAATTCCACGCCGCCCAGTCCACGGCGACCCATTTATCTTTTGTCATAGATAACTGTAATATAAATATCTGAATCTTTCTTCTTTTGTTTTGTTCTTTTACAGAAATTGGCAATAGGTGTCAACCAGTTTGCATATACATGTGTACAAGACCATCATGTTTGGGCTAACCAACAGTTTTGGGAAGCTACATTCTACAATGATGTGCAGAGTCAAATTCGAGCGCTCTACCTCACCTCCAGAAATGAAAATTTTCTATCCAATTTCAAGCAAAAGGTAACTAGATATTACTTTCCTCTGTTTTGTGTAATACGGTATGAATACCAAAGACTCTCCTGTACCCCAATTCTTTTTAAAATTCTTTTTTTTTAATAAACATTTTCTGAAATCATAGTTTTATGGTATCAGTAAATGGAATAACACATTAAGATGAAAGAGAACAGAAGTTGTTTTATCTGGAAATAAAAAATAATTCTTAAATTTCTTAAATATGTCATCCCATTATTTCTATATATTTATTTGTAGAGTAGGCAAATTCTCATTCATTGCAAGATGGATGTTGAGATCATAGGGTGATTAGACTTGGTGAAGTGTTAAAATGCATTGTGTAGATATTGCAGCATTTTTTGAGTCAGGTGGCAGGAGCCTTGTAGGTGTCTTGAGTTTTGGGAGGTGAGTTACACAAAAGGTTTTTGATCTATTGTACTCGCCATATCTATGTGGTTGGGTTGGTTAAGTTTCTGGTCATTGGGTTCAATCCAAGTGCAATTGAATGTCATGGGTAGGTGATTGAATGCTCATAGAAAATGGTAATTGACTGTCACCTTTAACTAAGATGCCACATGCTAATCCTCAGGCCTTGCCTAAATATTGTCAGGTATTACTCTCACTGGCATGGGCTGTTTAGTTTAATGAATTGCCACCAAACTGAAAATTGTGCAATCATTGACAAATGACAGACGAAAAGTTGTTTATGAAACACCACTTTGGTCTCGGATTTAAGAAACTAGAACATTCATGTTCTGAGGCTGGGTTAATTGACCTCCAACAACCACAACTATCTTCCTCTCTGCAAGGTATGAATCCAACTGTTGGTGTGCCTTCCCCTTAAGTTGTATACCACACAAGAGTCAAACGCTGCCTTGATGTCAAAGGCAGTCACTCTCTTCTAATATTCAATTTTGGCAACCTTTGGACTGAGGGTCTCATGAGGTATACAGCCAGGTCCAGGCAAAATCTACATTAAGTATTGCCCTAGTTATTAGTGAGTAATTAATGGCATTTTTTAACATCACTAACTATCACTTGGTGTTAATTAGTTAGTTGGGTGGCCGGATTTTTGTGCTGAAGAGGTTATATCTGGGCAACTTTCCATCTTGTCGAGCAGATGCTAGTGTTGTAGCTATAGTCAAAGATGATCACGGATTGCAAGTCTTCAATACTATAGCCAGGATGTTTTCAACTCCCATTGCCTTTCGTCTTTCTAATGTCCTCAGCCAACTCTTGATGTTACATGGATGATTAGAATGAACTGAACATTGGTTTTGTAACGTGGAGATTGCAGAGAGAAGTCCAGATGAATAACCTACTTGGCAGTTCTGGCTGAAAGTGGTTAGGATAGTCCTGTGGTGCAGTTTCATCATATTGACAACTTACTCTTGTTTACCTGATACTGCTTTCAGCATGCCCTGCTATGCTCTTAATTGAACGGGGACGTTCTCTGGTTTAATTGTAAATGCTTGAATGAGAGATGTGTTGGGTTATGACATAAAGAAATTATTGTGATGGACATTCCCACTGTTGGTGCTTGTCCATATAGCCTCAAAAATCCCCAGTTTTGACCTGTCGGATCTATTCTCAAGCCCATTTAGCACAATGTAGACCCACACCACTATGAAAGATGACATGAATGTGTCTCCACAAGTGGTGTGCATTGGTCACTGAGGTCAGTTGCTTGACCAGCCATAATGGATAAAATCAGTTTTATTACAAAATCTTCAAGTTACCATATTTGCCATCATATAACTAGTTTAAAGTTTTGCATAATTTTGTCTGATAGCAAGTAATTTATTTTTATCTTTGACCGTCATCCTTTGTCCTTGCAGGACATATCTCTCTTATATCATACACCTGTTAAAACTCTTTAAATGGTGTTACTTCTTATAAACTGTGTGTGTGTGTGTGCACATATTTTATATATATATATATACACACACACACACACACACATTATCACATTTGAAATTCTGAAATTAAGATTTATGGAAATATCAATAAAAGGATTATAATATTGGTCATGATATCATTTGAACCACAATGTTTGATTGCCACTGATGTGCACTATTATACTAAATGCATGTAACATGCAGTGATAAAATTTGGTTCATTGGAAGTTAAATAAGACAGAGGTATTTCAGTATGAATTCCGTGAAACAACCTTGAATTCTTCTTTGTCCTGGGAAGGATTTTTGTGGAAAAATATCTTTCACTGTGGTATTTTTACTTTGTTGCTATCTTTGCTGTGCTTCCACATATCCTACGTGCTCTTTGATATTTTGTGGCCTTAAAACGCTCCTTTCAATGCGGTGCTCTGTCAGTAGTTCATCTATGTGTTCTAACCTTTGCAAAAGGCATAAAGGCGAGAATAAATCCTGGAAGAGAAAAAAATATTTTCCAGCTCTTGATCCCCGTTTTGTTTATTTTAGGATAAAGATCCACTACCAACAGAACAAGAGAAAAGAGTCATGGACCTAGCAGCAGAGCAGTTGCGGTTATGGCCAACGCTACACAAAGAAAAACAGCAGGAGTTGGAAAAAGGAGAAGAAAACACAGTGTTTAGCCAAGCCATTCATTATGCCCAACTCATGGTATACTTGCTGGTTCCCTTGGACACGAGTAAAAACAAGTTGCTTCGAAATGCTGCAACAGGAGACTGGGAAAGTGGGAGTAATAGTTTTGTCACTAACAGGTTTGTATAAAGTCATGTGCAATATTTATATTTCACACCTTTTCACGTAAAATGTTTTTCTATCCATGTTTGGCTGTGGTACCCTTCCAAAAGGCTCCTGTGTGGATTATAACCTCTGTCGTTCGAATAATGTTGAACACCACCAATTGGTTTTAAAAAGATCATCGGGGACTTTTCAATTTCAAAATTTGTACTCATACAAGTATAAAAATGTTGTAATATACTTTTTCCTGATGATGAAATGCATATTGATACAGAAAATATTTTAAATATTTTCAGATGTAAAAAATAGTATTTTGAAAATTTAGATGGGCATTTACTGGCAGAGGTTTAAGTAAAAATCTTGGAAAATTAATTTACTCTGGCTGCCTGATCATTATGTTTCACCATTTTAGTCAAGCACTGGCTTCAGCCTTTGAAGTGTTAAAGATCAATTGTAGGTCATAAGAGTCATGCAACACAGAAACAGGCCCTTTGGCCAAACTCATCCATGCCAGCCAAGATGGTCCATCTAAGCTAGTCCCATTAGCCTGTGTTTGGCCCATATCCCTCTAAATCTACCCTGTCCAAGTGTTGTTTAAATGCTGTCATAGTACCTGCCTCAACTACCATCTCTGGCAGCTTCTTCCAGGTCTGCAGAAAGTTGAAACATTTACTGGTAAGCTTAAAATACAAATTGATCCATAACCCCATAGGACAGAGTAGCAATATAAAGGCCTTCTGAACATATGTGCCTCAGAATTAGGTGCAGGTGATGACCATCTGGCCCTTCCGTTCATCAAGAATGTGGCTGATCTTCTGTCTCAGCTCCATTTTTTTTCCCCATTATCCCCATATCCCTCATTTTTCTCACAATCCAGAAAACTAAAAATCTCTGATTTGAATGTTTTTTATAATCATCTAGTTTCATTTATAATCATGCTTTGAAAATCACAATGGATCAAATACTTGTATTTAATTATAAGACACCTACCAATTCTGCAAAAGTAAAGTTCAGCTTCTTGCAATAATAAACTTGCTGCTTACCTCTCATACAATTCTAAGCATTTACTTGTTTACCAGAAATACTCACTGATCCTCTTTAATATAAATAGCTTGTTTTAAATCCATTTCCATATGCATCAGCTATGCTGTATAAATTGATACCAGGAGATTAGAACTGATGTTAGCCTTCCTGTGTACCTATTTTGACATTTAATTGTACAATTTACTATCCATTGTTCATGTCATATCTCGTGTTACAGGTGTTATTAATTTTCTGATTTTTGTTTTTAACTTTGGCACCTTCTTACTTTCTTTCATTAAGATAGTATTTTACCAAAAAACTAGCAGTTGGAGTAACATGCAACACCCCAGTAATACTACGTATAATGTCCCTGCAAAGTGCTGTGTGGGTTAAAGTGAACTGTTTCCCAAAGTTGAAGGTTAAATTTGAAACTCATTGGGCCATCTTGTCTCTTACATCTCACCTTCCTGAGAGAGGAAGAGAAGTAGTTGCAAATTTATTTTCCACTACATTATACAGCATGTTTTTCTTGGCGTGCAGAACACAAACAAGATTACATTGGAATGTTGCACATAATCTGACTGAATTTTGAGTTTTTCAAGGTTAGAGGTTGGTCATGTCAACTTTTTTGGTCTGTTTACCATGCTAGCAGTGGAATTTATCGCTGCTTCTTGAAATGCTGCTGGAAGGTTCACAACTCATCAGGAAGTTCAGATTGTCATTTTATAACTATTTAGGTAAACAGCATTCAAAATCAACCATGTATATCTATTATAAACAAGTACATTACATAAATAGTTTTATTATCAGGAATCAGTAAAATTACATCAATGCAGCAAATATGCACACATTATTCATAAATTATACATATGTTGCAATGACATTTGTTATCTCATTGTGAAATTGTGTCTGAAAAACATAAAAATCTAAGATGCTTCCTTTAAAGTATATGCATTGTAAATCTCTAGGCCTACACCTACAACACCCATTAGCAGTAACAATCAAATTAAATCCTAGTATATGATTTTAAATTTTGAGTTTTCAAATCTGTGTTTTGAAGTCCATTGGCACTAACTAGAAATGCAAAAAAATACAATAGATCAGTTGGTTTTTCTTCTTCTTTCATGTGGCATGCACAGCCTAAAGTTGTTGGACAACTTGTTCTATTTGATCTTCCGTTTGTGCACATCGAGTTGATTGCATTACTCGAAACAGGGCGGACCACATGAAGGTTGCAATCTTCCACCCCATCAGTTGGTTGATTTCTCATTACTGTCAGCAGTATCAACATTATTCTATATTTTGATACGATGATTATTATATCAAAATATCAATCTCTAAGCCTTTTGATTTTTCTTTGCGTAGTTTTTGTATACTCTCTAAATAGTTTTTAGAGAGATAATGGACTGGAAGCTTGTAACTACAGCTATGCCTCAGGGATTTGTGTTGGGCCCATTGCTATTTGTGGTTTATATCAAAAATTTAGATGAGAATGTACCGGGCATGATTAGTCAGTTTGCAGATGACACAAAAGTGGGTGGTATCGTAGATAGGGAAGATGGTTAAAAATACAGCAGGATCCTGGACAGTAGGGAATACAGGATAAGGAATGGTAAATGGAGTTTAATGCAAAGTGTGAGTTGCATTTTGGGAAGTCAATCCAGAACAGGACCTTCGCAGGGCTTCGGAGAGTGTTGTAGAGCAGCAGAATCTATGAGTTGCAGATACATATGTTGAAAGTGGAGTCATTTTTAAGGATGGGAGAAAAGGCTTTCGGTACATTGACCTTCGACGGTCAGGTTATTGAGCATAGAAGTTGGGATGTTATGCGATAATTGTACAAGATGTTGGTGAGGCTGCATTTAGAGCATTGTGTTCAGTTTTGGTTACCGTTCTGTAGGAAAGATGTTAAATGGAAATAGTGCAGAGAAGATTTACGAGGAAGTTGCCAGGACTTGAGCGATTGAGCTATACAGAGAGGTTGGGTAAGCTAGGACCTAAAGCAGGCTTACATTTGCACTCAGTTTGGCTGCCTGAATCTCGCGGTTGCATACTATTTGAACCCCCCCCCTTACATTCCCATATTGACTTCCTCCTATATTCCTTCCTTACGAGGATGTTGCCAGAACTTGAGAGCCTCTAACTAAATATATTTCCTCGACCTGACTGTCAGAATCCCAAGATTCTAAATGAGTTGGTTGCAGAGATAATTGATGATCTTCCAAAACACCAAACTTCAAGAACATCTCGAAGATTACAAATATAGAAAATCTAACAACTTTAGGATGGACAGTCAGAACCTTTTAAAGTATAGTTTAGTTTATTGTCACTGAGGTACAGTAAGAATCTTTTGTTGTGTGCTTACTAGTCAGTGGAAAGACTATGCATGATTGCAATCAAACCATTCACAGTGTACAGAGAGGTTTAAAAGACTGGAGCCATTAATAATAATAATAATAATAATAATAATAAACTTTATTATGGACTCGAGGGGCAACATTATATAAAAATGCATTGCATATTAAAAAAATATCATAAAGTACATATAAAATCTTAGTGTAGTAAGATGTTATATGTATAGTAAGATTTTATATATCATTGTAATGCATGATTGCAAATCTAATCCTTTGACCAGTACATAAAGAGTCTCCTGACTTCCATGTCCTCCAGGTGGAAATATCAAGGACTAGGGGGTTTAGGTTCAAGGTGAGAGGGGCAAAGTTTAATGGAGATGTGCGGGACGTTTTTTGTACAGAGGGTGATGAGTGCCTGGAACGCAAGGGTGGTGGAGGAGGTGGAGACGTTATGGGCGTTTAAAGATTTTTAGATTGGCATTTGGATATGCAGAGAATGAAGAAATTTGGATCGTATGCAGGCAGATGAGATTAGTTTATCTTGGTATCAGGTTCGGCACAAACGGCATGAAGCAAAGGACCTGTTCCTGTGCTGTACCTTTCTATGTACGACCTTCATTTATGAAAAGGGAGAGAACCAAATTATTGATCCATAGCTTAAAATCTGTTGTCGTCAAAATATCAGATTCATCATTAAGGCTTAGTGGTCGGTTTCTGGACAATCAGCGTATGATTAGATGATCAGCGTAACCTTGTAAAAGTAAAGGACAGATTAAATCAAGTTTTTTAAGGATATATATTGTAGGATAGTAATTAGAGAACTAATGGATGTCATCTATCTGGGTTTTCCAAAGACACTTAATATGACAACAGATTGTTGTGTAAAATAAAGGGTAGAGGGATATGGGGCAAATGTGGACAGGTGAGACTAGTGTAGATGGGGTACCTTTGTCAGTGTAATGTATTCATACATATTCATGTATATGTTAATGAGTTGGTGTTCAATATAAACGGGGAATGTTGGGTAATAAAGCTCTCTCTCGTGATCCAGGCAACCTGCGTGTAAGTTGGTATTCATTCTGCCGTCTGGAATATAACAAAATTGCTGACGAGGATGGGATAGAGTTTGTGAACTCATCCTTTAAATACAGTGAAGAACTGTTTTGCAACATGCAGTATTGTTTAACATTGTAAACGGTATTATACGGAGTTGTGTTGCAGTTGTTTGCGAGCTGGACACGATAGGCTGCAGATCCTTCTATGCAGGGGACAAATCGTTGAGAGTTTGTCAGGCTATCTCTATGTTGTGTCTACGTGGCAAGATGCCGTCCTTGGGATTGTATAAGAATTTTTTTTGTCGAGTTCCTCAAGCTGAATAGCCTTTGTACAGCTAAGTTTTAGGTGAATTGTTACACCAGAACAGACAGGAAATCGGGGTTTTTGAACAGACTTTAAAAAAAAGAGAGAATGACACGATGGCAGCGTCCGCGGGCTACATAGGAAACCTTGAACCTTGGTACTTTTGAGTAGAGAGCTGTTCAGCTCCTATATGGAGAGCGCGAACATTTTTCACAGCAAACAACATAATGGAGATTAGTGGTGAAGGAGAGATAGTGACTGAAACAAATAAGGCTGTGAACGCATGAAAGCGATTCTGCTCACGGAGATCGGTCCTGAAGTTTACGGCACACTCGTGAATCCCCTTACGCCCATAAAGGCAAAAGATGTGCCATTCAATGACATTATGAAGAAATTGTAGGAGCATTTCATCCCAAAGCCTCTGGAAATTGCAGAAAGCTATAAATTTGACACTCGAAACCAGAAGCAGAATGAGACAATCAATGAGTACATGTTGCCTTGAAAAACTTAACTTTGCGCTGTAACTTTGGAACCTTTCTCGGACGCGCACTACATGACAGATTTGTCATGTGAATGAACAAATTCAATCTAAACTGATGTACACTCCAAATCTTACATTTGAGAAAGCATGCAAGATTGATACCACAATGGAGATGGTATCAAAGAATGCTCGCGAGTTTCGTCCACCACAGACTGCAGTGGCTGTTTGCAGTCACAAGGCAGTGCCTATGGCCAAACCAAGAGGCGCTAAACCAAACCCAAATGTATGGCGGGGAGCCGAGGTCAGCCAGTTGTTATCGTTGCAACGGTAATCACTCATCCCAATTTTGTCAGTTCAAAATGGCCAAGTGCTATAACTGCCAGAAGAAAGGCCACATCGCCTCAGCATGTCTGGCCAAGCTTAAAACAGAAAACCACCAATCTGCGGGAATCAAGCGACAACAACAGAGAGGAGTTCACAACTTGGAGGTGAACCCAGATGGAAATGAACTTGGGTTGTACACCATTTATGCAACCAACATCGATAAGCCTACAACCAGCCAAGGCAAGGACTTTCGAACTAAACTATTGATAAATTAACAGTTAATCGATATGTGTATTGACACTGCAGCAGATTGTTCGGTCATGAGCAGAGACCTGTATGATACAAAGTTCCCACAGGTACCATTGTTTGAGAGTAAGGTCAAGCTGAGAACCTACTCGGGTGAAGTTTTGGAGACGCGTGGACAAATTAACTGTAAAGTTCAGCATAATGGTCACTTGTTTGCACAACAGGCAACCAGTGGTACAGAGGTAGACATGGAGGAGTACAGATCCACTGTGCTCTCCTACATCAACTGCTGTGTGGAGACTGTTACAGTGGACAAGCAAATAAATATGTTCCCAAACCGGAAACCCTGGATGAACAAGGAGGTTCAGAATCTGCTAAGGGCAAGCAACAATGCCTTTAAATCCAGGGACACTTCTGCCTACAGTGCGGCCAGGTCGAACCTGAACAAAGGCATAAAAAAGGCCAAAGACATCCACAGGCAAAGGGTGGAAGACCACTTCAATACCGCGGACACCAGAAGCATGTGGCAGGGTGTCAGGGACATCACTGACTACAAGCGCAGCCCCGCCTGCCCCCACGGTGATATCACACTGGCCAACGAACTAAACACCTTCTTTGCCCGCTTCGAAACTGGCAACACCACCAGTAGTGGAATAACCCCGGCCAAGGCGGAGGGACAGGCCTTAACACTGAGCACTCAGGGGCTACAGTGCGCTCTGCGTAGGATCAATCCACGCAAGGCTGCAGACCCGGATGGAGTCCAGGGAAGGGTACTAAAGGACTGTGCTGTACAGCTGGCGGAGGTATTCACGAGAATCTTTAATCTGTCTCTATCTCTGGCAACGGTCCCCAAGTGCCTGAAAACAGCCACCATAGTACCGGTGCCAAAAAAGTCTAAAGTCACCAACCTGAACGACTACCGCCAGTTGCCCTAAATCTAATCCCAATGAAGTGCTTTGAAAGGCTGGTCCTTTCCCGCATCAAATCCAGCATCCCTGCCTCACTGGACTCATCAATTTGCATTCAGGGCAAATGGATCAACAGAGGATGTCATCTCTCTGGCTCTTCACACTGTCCTGACTCACCTGGACAGACAGGGCACGTACGTGAGGATGCTCTTCATTGACTATAGCTCTGCATTCAATACGGTCATCCCACCAAGCTCACCACCAAACTCCACCAGCTAGGCCTCAGCTCGCCGATATGCGATTGGATCCTGAAATTTCTGACGGAGCGACCGCAGGCAGTGAGACTGGGCACGCACCTGTCCTCCACTATCCCCCTGAGCACTGGCACACCACAGGGCTGTGTACTAAGCCCCATGCTCTACTCCCTCTTCACTCACGACTGCATTCCTGCATTCGACACCAACACCATCGTGAAGTTTGCAGACAACACAACAGTGATTGGGCTGATCACCAACGGGGATGAAACAAAATACAGAGCGGTGGTGCAGAACCTGGCGGACTGGTGCGCACGTAACAACTTGTCACTAAACACCTCCAAGACCAAGGAGCTGATTATTGACTTCAGGAGGTCCCATAAGGGTGAATACGCCCCAATCTCCATTTACGGGGAAAGTGTGGAGAGAGTGTCCAGCTTTAAGTTTCTGGGCACTCACATTTCAGAGGACCTCACATGGTCCACCAACACCGCTGCGCTGGTCAAGAAGGCACAGCAATGACTGTTCTTCCTGAGGACATTAAAAAAGACTGGTCTGCCCCAACAGCTGCTGACAACGTTCTACCGCTGCACCACAGAGAGCATATTAACGTATGGCATCTCTGTGTGGTATCTCAGCTGCACGGAGGCGGAGAGGAGAGCTCTTCAGCGCGTCGTCCAGAGAGCACAGAGGATTATTGGGACACAGCTACCAGCCTTGGAGGGCATCTACCACACACGGTGCCTCAGGAAGGCCGTCAGCATTCATAAAGACTCCTCACACCCTTGTAACGGACTGTTCGAACTTCTTCCCTCCAGCAGACGTTACAAGGCCTTCTACGCCCGAACCTCCAGACTCAGAAACAGCTTTATTCCCAGAGCTATAGCGGCTCTGAACCGGCCCTGCTGAGTGCCCCCCATCCCCCCTGGACTGTCTCCCTCGGATGGTCACATCACACAGCTTATATATTTATTGCACTTTTCTTTTACATCGGTTGGAAGCTGCATACAAAATCTCGTTGCACTCATGTGCAATGACAATAAAAATATATTATTATTATTAGTCAGTAACACTGCCAATCATAAACCAACCCTCCTTGGAAAGGATTGGCTGAGTAGAATAGAGTTAGACTGGAAGAACATTTTCAGCGTCGATTTGTCCAAATCACGTCTTGAAAACGTCATAAGCAAACATGCAAACATTTTTGCTGACAGTTACACGGGAATAACAGGGTACTCTGCACACATTCGACTTAAGCAAGATGTGAGACCTGTGTATTGTCGACCAAGACCTGTGCCATATGCTCTAAAGCAACAAGTGGAGGAAGAACTCGACAGGTTACAGCGGAATGGAGTACTTGTGAAGACAGACTAGAGCAACTGGGCAACACCAATTGTGGCCATACCCAAGGCTGACAAAACTGTTCGACTATGTGGTGACTACAAAGTCACATTCACATTGATGAAGAACAATATCCGTTACAAACCTCGTAAGATCTGTACGCAGAACTTAGCGGAGCAAGGGCCTTCTCTAACCTGGATTTGTCTCAGGGTTACGCACAACTCAATGTCGACAAGGAAGGCCAGTGGTATTTGACTATCAACACACATAAGGGCTTGTATTCATATACAAAGCTGCTCTGTAGTGTGAAATCCTCCCCGAACATTTTCCAGTCTATCATGGACAAAATGTTACAAGGCATTCCGCACTGTGTGTGCGACCAGGATGACCTACTGATATTCACAGAGGGCATGGTAGAACATCTGGAAATCCTTGAGCAAGTTCTCACACGACTGAACTGCCACAATGTCAAACTGCGAAAAAGTAAATGTGCATTTGCGCAGTCAGAGGTGGTCTACCTTGGACTCAAAGTAGATGCCAATGGACTTCACCCTGTGAAGGCGAATGTTGAAGGCTAGTATCGTGCTGAAGTACAGAACCACATAACAACGGGTTACTCACCTGCAGAACCGTTGATGAAGAGAAGGCTAAGAATACGCCTGTCTAGATCAACCCAATTTAGCCTTGAGAGTTAAGCAAAAACAGTTTAGTCAAAAACACCATTTTGACTTGATGAGCAAGTTTGTGTTCTCAGTCCTCCCAACAAGTCCAGTCGAGCCAAATGGGATGTTGGGAAAATAGCGGAAGTGTATGGAACAAAAAGATACTTAGTTGAAGTTGGAGATAGGATCAAAAGTGTTCATGTTGATCAAATGATTCCAGCCAAAGATGAACCAAAAACAGCATGAAGACTTAATCCCTGAGTTTTTATCTGAAAGAAGAGACCACTGTGATTGAAACACAAAATTCAGTTAGTACAGACAAAGAAACAGATTCCTCTGGTCAGTCAGGATACTAAAACTGAGCCAAACAGGCCTACAGTTGAGTCAACACCTAAACTTGTTTTACATCTGTTACTGTTAGATGATCAGGCAGGATGTGTAAACCAGTAGTCAGATTCGGTTTGTAAGTTAAGTAACTCACCGTATAAGTAAAACAAAAATGTGTAGATATTTATATTAAATATATTATGTTTATCATTTAAGATTTCATAAATACTGGTTTAAATCAAGTATCACAACAACCAAAATTGTAACCGTGTACTTAGATTTAATACTTAAAATAAAGAGAGCAGTATAATGTATTCATACAAATTCATGTATATGTTAATGAGTTGGTGTTCAATATAAGCAGGGAATGTTGGGTAATATAGCTCTCTCTCGTGATCCAGGCAACCTGCGTGTAAGTTGTTATTCATTCTGCAGTCTGGAATATAACAGTCGGCATGGGCAAGCTGGGCCGAAGCTCTAAATAGGCCGTGGACCGAGGTGCTTTTCGTTTAATTTCGTGACCCAAATCACAAAACTACCTGAATTTTTAACATATTGTGTAAAAATATTATAGAAATCATACCTGAAAATCGTCAAGACCTGCACAATTTTTTTAAATATAGGGATAAACCTCAAATTTTCCGAGTAGTAATTGGCCAATCAATGCACGTTTGACATTGCGCCGGAAGCCAATTGACCAATCACGCACTTTGTTTCATGGTGGCTAGGCAGAGAAGGATTTTATTAAAAATGTGTACATAACACGACAAAATTTAATGAGGCGTGGATACTTGGAATGAAAAGTGAAACCTCTACCAAAATGGAAAAAAAACGCGGCGTTTCTGGGTCTGACGTTGGCGTAGCAACGAATCAAAGGCTGGCAGCCACGTCAGAAACACACACAGCTAGCCAACCAGCAGCCACACAGTTTTAATATTATATAGATGCTAACCTTGCTGATAAGTTTGTTTTACATTTGATTTATCTTTGTAATGTTATGATGTGAACTGTTCAATAACAATGATAAATAAAAATGTACAGCTAGGGTTAGGATATTTGTATATAATATAATTACAGTCATATACACGTCATATATATAATATATAAATGTATATATAATGTGAATATATATGTATCATAATATATGGTTTAAGTAGACAGCAGTACGGAATTAGGCTCTCATGGAGTAATATGAGCATTGAATAGTAGACGGCGCTTACTTTTTCGATCTCATTTTCTATTTGGTTTAATTAATTAATGTGCAACTTTTGGCAGTGACGAGTTATGACTTCCTTCTCAATTATATTTTATCTAAATCTGTGCAAAATTTCAAGTAGTTCCCAGACATGGGTCACGAAAGTTAAATTCTAGACACATTTTCGATGCTTGGCCCACAGCCTAAAAATAAAGGGTTGTTTGTAACATATTCATGTGAATAATGGAAATAAAACAAATCACAGCTGCTGGAGATGTAAAATGAAAACAGTGCTGGAACTACTGAGTTGGTCACCTGCAACCTTGAGAAGAGAAACATAATTGATGTTTCAAGTCATATTGACAAGCTCATTGTTTCTCTTCCCACAGACGCAGCCTGGCCTCTGTTTTCAGCAATCTGTCTTTATTTTAGAATGAATAATGGATTGGTTAAAACCAGGAAGCAAAGAGCAGGCATAGATGAATTTTCAATTTCATGAAATGGTATTAAAAGTATGACAGAGATCAATATTGGGATCCTCAGATGTTAACAATTTAAATTAACAGCTGTGAAGAAAGGGCAGTTAGTGCCCCATTTTGCTGGTGCCGGGCTAAATGGGAAAGTGAGCTGTGAGGAAGATGTATGGAGTACTCCGTGTCTGCAAAAGAAAGTAAATCAATTTAGCGAATATAAAAGAAGATGGCAAGTGGAGTTTCCCTTTTTTAAATATACAGTAATGCATATTTTCTTTGATAAAGAATAGAAAAATCGAATGTCTTTTAAATAATGAGAAACTGTTTTGAAAATATAAGAAACTTAACATCGTCATGTTGGTTGACGATGCATGGTATGCTGGCTTACTTAGGGAATTGCTGAGATTGCGCAAGACTTTAGTAATGCCTCTTCTGGAGAACTGTGGGATTTTGGTCTCTACCAAGGGAAGGATGCACTTCTTGGCCTCAGTGATTGTGGATTAAACTGTGTTTCATGAGATGAGAGGAGAGTGACTAATGTTGAATTATATTCACTTGAATTAAGAAGAAAGCAATTTCATTGAGGTCTACAAAATTCTGAGAAACTGTTTTTCAAGCTGGGATGTCTAGTCATTGCATCTGGACTGGGGAATAGCCATTTAGAACTGAGATGAAGGTAAATTACTTTTTTAAATGTTTTAAAATTTAGATGTTCAGTTGTTGGGTGTATTCAAAGCTGATGTCAATAGAATTTTGGATACTAGGGAACTGAAAACCTATGTGGCTTGGCAGGAAAGTCGACAAAGCTGAAAGTTTTTATACTAGCAGGCTCAATGGGCCATATTTATTATATGTGCAGCATAGATTAATGGGCTACATTTCATTTATTGGAAAATTAATATTTATGCATGAAAACGTTTTTCACATAGATAATAGTGAGCACTCAATTAATGCTAGATTGTGGCAACATTTCTACTCTGATTATAATTTAAAACGTATCTGTGTTTACTTGGAGAAACATCCCTAAAGACTCAATATAACACTTCCAGGTGACTTTGTTGTTTTAACATAAGGTACTTACTTTGAAAGATTGAACTTATGTAATTAGACTCCTTCAAGATATTCTTTTGAATAGTCACAGAATGAATGTAAACCTCTAGCCTCCAGTATATTGCGTATACGTTGGAAATTTAAGTTCTTTTCTGCATCCCACATATCCATCTATTCATGGAGTCACATATATTCGTCACAAGGTATACAGGTTTTATTTTGAATAAAGAGAAATATTTTCGTTTTGAGATGAAAGTTATGTTTGTAATTTTTGCTGTGGTCTCTACAACTGATTGAAGTTTTTACTGTTTCTTTTTCAGCATTGCTGGCAGTGTCGCTGAGAGTTATGACACCGAAAGTGGGTTTGAAGATGCAGAGAACAATGATGTTGCCAATGCAGTTATTCGTTTTATAATGCGGTTTATTGACAAGGTTTGCACTGAGAGTGGGGTTACCCAGGACCATATCAAGAATCTGCACTGCATGATACCAGGTTAGAATATAAAGTGTTTTATCAATAGAAAAAATAAGTCTGTGTTTGGATAGATACATATTCCATCCTTCCAGCTGATTTTCTAAAGCAGGTGTAGACAAGTTAAGGGGCTGTCCCACTGCGGCGACCTAATTGGCGAGTTTAGAAGAGTTTGCCCTCGACTCATACTCGCAGCATGGTCAACACGAGGTCCTAGGAGATCTTTGTAACTCTCCTTCATGATCGAGAGTAGTCCCCGCGTACTCGAGGCCTCAGCTTGGTCCCGATTTTTCAACATGCTGAAAAATACCCGCAAGTAAAAAAAAGGTTGCCATGGAAAAAAATAGATATTTTTTTTACTCGTAGGTTTAGTCGAAGTAGGTCGTAGTAGGTCGGCATGTTATTCGAAGGTAGTCGAAGGTAATCGAAAGTAGTTGAAGATAGTCGTAGATAGGCTTCAACATAGTCGAAGGAGATCGACGGAGGTCGTCTTCACTCTCCACTATTCGGTGTCCAATTTTCCCGAAGCTAGTCTTCAACATAGTCGAAGGAGGTCGAAAGAAATCTTCTACATAGTCGAAGGAGGTCTTCAACATGACACTTTTTCAAACTCTTCTAAACTCGCCAATTAGGTCGCCGCAGTGGAACAGCCCCTTTACTGTTTCTTACTGCTTCTGTAATTGTTATAGCGGTTGCGCAGTAATATTCAGCTAATTTTGTTTTCTGGCTGTCATTAACTTATGAATATAAGTAAATTTATTAGGAGAAAAATTGCAATAGATTTTATATTATTATGCCATTTAACCATTCATTTTTAATTTGGGATGATTTTGGTTTTGTGTGCGGCACAGCGGTAGAGTTACTGCCTTAAAGCACCAGAGACCTGGGTTCAATCCAGACTACGAGGGGTGTCTGTACAGAGTTTGTACTTTCTCACGTGGTTTTTGGCTCAGTGCTCCGGTTTCCTCCCTTATTCCAAAGATGTAATTGGCTTCTGTCAATAGCCCCTTGTGTGTCGGATCCGAAACTGGTATAGGATAGACCCAGTATACTGGTCGGCGCGGACCCGGTGCGCTGAACAGCCTGTATCTACATTGTATCATTAAACTAAACTAAAATGTAACACTGTTCATGATCACATTCCTGCAGGTTTTTCTTGTTTTTCTGCTTTTGTCTGTTTTTTAAATTTATTTATTTGCTTCTCTGCATTGTGGAAGTATCAGTTCCATGCCAAGTATCTGGATGCTTATAACATACCGTCTGAATGTCTGAGGGAAATAAAAACTGTCAGAGTCACTTGAAGCCATAAGTCAGATAAAGAAACTACAGAATTAATTTGATAATTCTATTCCTGAGACCATTCCGGAAAAGGAAATGTGGCGGCTAGGAACAATGGTATGGGGAAAGCAGGAGCTAAATAGATTTTTTTTCATCTAGTCCTTTTATTTATTCCATAAGTACAAATTAAGCAAGAGGACAGCAGATTCTTATTAGCAAAGTTAAAAATTTCTTCAGCAAACTATTACAGTGATCGCATTTTAATAATAGATTTGATAACCTGCTTCACATGCCATTTTCCTAACCTCAATTTTTTTTCTATGCTAATGTTCTAAATTTCGAAATTAATTATGTCCCAGTAAAATGAGGTATATAGGAGCTGTTTCAAAATGTCATATTTTATAATTAATTTTCCCAAATCATAAATACATTTAACAATTTTAGTTAAACAAGCAGTTTAACTCACCATGGTTTTCCAATTTATTTAAGGAATTGTGGCAATGCACATTGAAACACTTGAGGCTGTTCATCGGGAAAGCAGGAGGCTTCCACCCATACAAAAGGTAAATAAATAACATATTATCCCCGCACTGCACACTTAAATGGAACTTGGATTAAAAAGAAAATAAGATTACTTAAATCAGATCCGGGACCAGGGTGATTTGGGCTGAGATTCACTTTACATAAATGGTTATACAGTTTCCTTTGCTTTATAATTCACCGTCTTTTGATTTCCTGTAGCTTTCTTCATTACAATTTTTATATTTCCGCCTGTTCTCTTTACTTGCTCTTTTTTTTTGGTTTTATGTTATAGTGATAGATTTATTTTCATTCGGTGCTTCTTAAACTTCCTTATTCTTTGATTTCTTCTTTCCTTTCAGATTGGAGCAAGTAAATAGGGCTCGAGGGTAATCCACACTTGTAATTAATCATTGCAGCACCACCTGGTTATAAGCATCTGGTATCACAATAGTTAGTCTGTTGGACTGCAAATATCTTCCAAACATGGTCCAAATATTAGACAGGTGGAATTTCTGATTTTATTTGTTGAAGACCATATTAAATCCACTATTCCATGATCGGATATTGCCTATCATTAACATTGTTTCAGTCTAAAATTATTTTATTCTTTGCAGCTTTGAATATTTTTTTAAGCAATCTAATATTAAACTTGTTTAATGTTAAAATGTTCACCTCGTATGGCTAACTATGCTCTACTTTTATAAATTCAAACTCTAAATAACTATGCATAATCAGGAAAGCAATGAAGCCTTATCGATGAGGGCAGAGCTGCAGATGCTGTGCATGGGGATTTCAATAAGGCATTCGACAAGGTGCTGCATGGTAGGATCCTTTGGAAGGTTGGATCGCATAGGATCCAAGGAGAGATAGCTGAATGTATAACAAATTGGCTCCATGGAAATAAGCAGCGATGGTGGAAGGTTGTTTCTCGGACTGAAAGCTTGTGACAAGTGGTGTGCTTCAGGGTTCGGTGCTGGGCCCGTTACTGTTTGTCATCTACATCAATGATTTGGATGAGAACATACAGGACAAGATTAGCAAGTTTGCTGATAATACACAAAATGAGTGGTTTTGCAGATAGTGAAGATGGTAGTGAAAGATTGCAGCAGGTTCTGGATCGATTGGCCAGGTGGGCGGAGGAATGGTTGATGGAATTTAATAGAGGTGTGATGTGTTGCATTTTGGGACGTCGAACAAGGGCAGGACCTACCTTGTAAATGGTAGGCCTCTAGGTAGTGTTGTAGAGCAGAGGGATCTAGGAGTGCAGGTGAATGGTTCCTTGAAGGTCAAGTCGCAGGTAGATAAGGTGGTTAAAATGGCTTTTGGCACTTTGGCCTTCAGCAGTCAGTGTATTGAGTATAGAAGTTGGAAGGTCATGTTGCAGCTGTATAAGACATTGGTGAGACCGCATTTACAATATTATGTTCAGTTCTGTGCATCATGTTATAGGAAATATATTTTCAAGCTTGAAAGGGTTCAGAAAAGATTTACGAGGATGTTGCCAGGACTAGAGGGTATGAGCTATAGGGAGAGGTTAAGTAGGCTGTGTCTCTATTCCATGGAGCGCAGGAGGATGAGGGTGAATCTTATAGTGGTGTACAGAATCATGAGAGGAATAGATCGGGTAGACGCACAGTCTTTTGCCCAGAGTAGGGGAATTGAGGATCAGAGAAGGGGAAAAGGTTTAATAAAAATCCGAAGGGAACTTTTTCACACAAAGGATGGTGGGTGTATTGAACAAGTTGCCAGAGGAGGTAGTTGAGGCTGTGACTATCCCATTGTTTAAGAAATAGTGAACCAGGTACATGGATAGGACAGGTTTGGAGAGATATGGACCAAGTGCAGGCAAGTGGGTCTAGTGTAGCTGGGATATTGTTGGCCGGTGTGGGCAGGTTGGGCCGAAGGGCCTGTTTCCACACTGTATCACTCTATGACTCTATCTTATAATTTTCTGAGCACTTTAAAATATGTGCTCCCTTGGAATCGTAAACGCAGTGTCCCAAAAATTCCCATATTTTCAATATCATTGCTATTGAAAATGTTGGCTGAGTGAACAACCAACAGTTTATAGAAAATAGATAATGTTAAAAAATAGTTATTTAAATTATTTGAATTATGAATTTCTGAAACAAAAATTGATGAGATGAAATTTGTGGAAAAATATTTTGAATTTTGCTATGATGACACATTAACAGAAACATCAAAATCATGTAGTGCATCACCTCATGCCTTATTTCTCTTTTCAAATAAAATGTTTTCTAGGCATTTTTATATCATAAGCATGTTTTTTGCAAGTTTTTTTGGCATTGAAAGTTGACTTGGCTCCATTATTTTCTTGGTCTTTTATATCCCCCTCAGTGTAGCAACATTCTGTTAAACAGCTGTATTTAAAATGGCAGCATACTTTTTTCTTTGGGAAAAAAAACCCAGCAGATTTATAAACATAAAAAATAGGTGCAGGAGTAGGCCATTTGGCCCTTCGAGCCTGCACCACCATTCAATATGATCATGGCTGATCATCCAACTCAGTATCCTGTACCTGCCTTCTCTCCATACCCCCTGATCCCTTTACCCACAAGGGCCACATCTAACTCCCTCTTAAATATAGCCAATGAACTGGCCTCAACTACTTTCTGTGGCAGAGAATTCCACAGATTCAAACAGAATTCCACAGATTTCAAACAGAATTGTAGGAAATAGAAATCTAAAGTATAACCAGAGATTGTGAAGAAATGTTTAAGTGAGTCATTATGAAAAAAATGAAGTGGCTGAAATTAATGTAAAAATTATACCTATAAATCAAAAAAAGAAAGCTTACTTTTACAAGACTTGAATTGTTGCAAAATTTCAGTAAAATGGGAGATTTGAAGTAAGGAATAAGTCTTGAGAATAGGTCTTAATGCTGTGTTTGAATTTTAACTTTAACTTTGAAACTCATATTCAGGTTTCTTCCATGCTGATGAGTTGCACCACTTTAAAACAATACTCCAGTTTATTATGCAAGAAGGAAAGGATGCTAACAATTTTAAGGAATTTAATTTTTGCCATGTTTTGTTTTTTTTGTAATGCAAAAAACAGCTTTTTCTGGCCTGCTTCTTTAAAATAGCTATTATTAATTGCCACTCATGAAAAGAGTGCAGAATATGTACCGATTATGAACCACAAAAAAACATTTCCATTCAAGAAATGCTACTGGATTTATTGAACTCCTTTTCTAAAAAGTAGTATGGTTGTAAAATGGTGCAGAAAGTCAGTTTATTTGACAAGGTTTTTCATATTTATTTAATATTTTCTTATGATATGGGAGGCCATTCAGTCCTTTCTGTCAATGCTTTTCACTGTATCTCAGTACGCCTGACAATAAACTAAACTAAATGCCATCTGTCACAGCTATCCCAACAATGACGAGGAAGTTGCCAGAACTGGAGGGCCTGAGTTATAGGTTGGGCAGGGTAGAACTATATTCCTTTGAGCACAATAGATAGGGTAAATTCACAGAATCATTTATCCAGAACAGGGGAATCAAGAACCGCAGGACATAAGTTTAAGGTGAGAAGTGAAAGATTTAATAGGAAGCTGAGGGGAAACCATGTAGAATTTCTTCAGAACCTGGTCCTGTACAGAAAGACTGGATTTCTATGATTTGTAAACTTATTGTAAATGGAACTATAACTATTATGATCAACAGGTTGAAAAAATAGTCATGTTCCAGATGATAATATTTTCAAGAAACTTTTGCCCCAGTTGCATGAAAATACCAAAGTAATTATGGATGACATCTCAATAAAGTGAGGCAAAAAGTACATCTCAGTCAGTGAAATTGAGTGCATACATATGTAAAACAAAAAAAATTGTTGATATGTTGAATGAGTGTTACAGTGCCCTCCATAATATTTGGGACAAACACCGATCATTTATTTATTTGCCTCTGTACTCCACAATTTGAGATTTGTAATAGAAAATAATCACATGTGGTTAAAGTGTTTATTGTCAGATTTTAATAAAGGCCATTTTTACACATTTTGGTTTCACCATGTAGAAATTACAGCAGTGCTTATACTTGGTGTGTGTCGTCGTCCCCCCCCCCCCCCCCCCCCCCATTTCAGGGCACCATAATGTTTTGGGCACAGCAATGTCATGTAAATGAAGTAGTCATGTTTAGTATTTTATTACATATTCTTTGCATGAAATGACTGCGATTTATGGACATCACAAGTCGCTGGGTGGCTTCTCTGGTGATGCTCTGCCAGGCCCGTATTGCAGCCATCTTTAGCTTATGGTTGTTTTTGGCGGCTCGTTCCCTTCTGTTTTCTCTTCAGCATATAAAAGACATTCTCAATTGGGATCAGATTGGGTGATTGACTTGACCAATCAAGAATTTACCATTTTTTAGCTTCGAAAAACTTCTTTGTTACTTTAGAAGTCTGTTTGGGATCATGGTCTTATAATCTTCGTCTCATCTGCCCTCAAGACCTTTTTCAAGAACTGTGGTTGCTCCTTTAAATACCTCTTGGCAAACTAACCTGGCCATCCTATTTTTGCGGCTAACCAGTGGTTTGCATCTTGCAATGTATCCTCTGTATTTCTGGTCATGAAGTCTTCTGCGGACAGTGGTCATTGACAAATCCACACCTGACTCCTGAAGAGTGTTTCTGATCTGTCGGAAAGGTGTTTGGGGATTTTTTATAATAGAAGGAGTTCTTATGTCATCAGCTGTGAAGGTCTTCATTGGCCTGCCAGTCCCTTTGTGATAAGTAAGCTCACCAGTGCTCTCTTTCTTCTTAATGATGTTCCAAACAGTTGATTTTGGTAAGCCTAAGGTTTGGCTGACTGTTTCTAACAGTTTTATTCTTGTTTCTCCGTCTCATATTGGCTTCTTTGACTTTCATTGGCACAACGTCTGTCCTCATGTCGATAAACAGCAATAAAAGTTTCCAAAGGTGATAGAAAGACTGGAGGAAAGACTAGGTGCTGAGAGCTCTCTTATACCTGCATTAAGGAGGCATTTAAACACACCTGAGCAATTACAAACACCTGTGAAGCCATGTGTCCAAAACATTATGGTTCCCTGAAATGTGAGGACTATGTATAAACACAGCTGTAATTTCTAAATGGTGAAACCAAAATGTATAAAAATTGTCTTTATTAAAATCTGACAATGTGCACTTTAACGACATGTGATTTTTTTTTTGTTCTATTACAAATCTCAAATTGTGGAGTACAGAGGCAAATAAATAAATGATGGGTGTTTGTCCCAAACATTATGGAGGGCACTGCATGAATCATTGACAACTTGTGCTGAAAACACGAGTCATTGAATGGATCCAAATGATGACAGTCAAATGAATTTTAAACAATATTGTAGAACATCTTCATCCAGCCACTTGGTTAACAAATTTGGTGTTACTATCAGAAGTAATTGAAAATCGTATGTATGAACATTATAGGATCCAGTGTGGGGATGTGCAATTATTAATGTTGAGAAGTTTAAGTAGTGGAAGACCACAACGATTGTCAGCTACAGACCAGAGAGATTTTCATCCACTTAAGAATTCTATTTATATCTTGGATGGAAGTCTGTTTTCAATCTTGCAACATAATGATGCAAATATCATGGATGATCACCAGGATTTACTTACGCATTTATAGGAGGTTGTAATGTATGTTATAACAAAAAAATTCACATGATGATGGAGAGTGATGTGTAAACTAATAATATCTTCAACCAAATACCATATTGCAAAGTACATAAGCCTATTGACATTAAACATTGCTCTATAATAACTGTACAAGTTTGAATGTTAGAAACGTGACCAAATTTTGCTATTTCATGGAAGAATGAAACCTCATAGAAAAAATAGGTTTGGACTTAAAAGGTGAAATGCTTCATAAATAAATCCGGACAGATATAATTTAGTCCAGGCTCGGCTAAGCATGATCCTAATTTTGTGTCCCATTTGGATATGCACTAAATAGGTGTTTTGTGGATCTGCACGTTCATTCTTGTTGCGCAGTTAATAAATATATCATTTTAATATATAGACCAAGAATGTTGATGAAAATAATGTTTCCTGGGTAGACTGGAGGAAAAAATTCTCTTGATAATGAATATGAGAAAACACTGGAATGTAAACGTGAATCACTTTGTGAAAAAACCTGGCGGATGAAGAAATGCCATAAGAAATATGCAAGACTATCCGAGAGTGATTAAAATAATATGAAGAAGCTAAACCCAGGATTACAAATAAAGCTAAAAGTAGATCAGAGTTGTGAAAATTTGAGCATTAAATCAAAACAAATTAAGTTTAAAAAGTAGATCCCTTGAGATGAACAATAACAAGGAATAAATAATGATATAAATTGGTTCTCTTTTGATCAAACAAATCTTTAAAATAATTGATAAAAACTAATTAAATGCCTTGTACTTAATTAATGATTCATGTAATCGTGAAGAACAACTTAAATTCAAATAAAATGCAGATAAACTTTAAATGGTTTGGGTTACCGATTTGTATCTGAATAGGCCATAAAAATGGATATATGAAATGCTTGGAATTGGTCACCAGCTATTTTCCAGACCTTAAAATGAGTAAAGCTGGGTAGCCAGACCAGGTTCTGTAGAAGATTATGGGATTCTCAGCTCCTGTGTGCAGTACTCTGTGGCAGAATTGACGAATCGACCTGGCACTGAAGACCCACAGCCAAGGACTGCTAAGTAGGTATCTACAATTTGTTTTAAACTTCCTAGATAAAAGGATGAATATTTCCAACATTCGTTAAGAAGAGCATATCTTTATTGTTGGTTTGTCTTGGAGTGCAATTTTTTTTGGTTACATTTGTTATTATTTTATCTTCAAATTTGTGCCTTGAGTATAAAAATAAATTCATTTGAGCTGCAGAAAACACTTAATTGCAACCAAATGCATGAAACAAAACAAGCTACATTGCTATCCAGGATCAAATATTTCTATTATCTTTGTATTAATCAAATGAAGGGATAAGGTCTCTTTGAAGTAGCTTATTTATATATGTTGCAATTTAGTTTTCCCACGATTTTTACAGCCCAAGATTTTGCGGCCAGCTTTATTACCTGGCGAAGAGTTTGTTGGTGAGGGGCTGCGTGTTGTTCTGGACTCAGATGGTCGAGAGGAAGCATCAGGAGGACCACTGGGTGGACCACACATCCTGCCTGCAGAGGGGGCATTATTTCTAACCACATACAGAATTATTTTCAAAGGCACACCACATGATCCCTTGGGTACGGTTTTAAAGACTTTACATTTATAGCATTAAGAGCTGATCGTATCATTTATTAAGAAATTAGGTATTTATGATGTCATGTTTTTAATCAACAAGGATAAACAAAACAGTTAGCAAATTTTCAATTCTAGTGTCTGACATGCATTGATATTTATACGTTAAAATTTGAGAAACAGAACAATACTTTGTCGATGTGCATTCAACTTAATCGACTGTTATATGCAGTGCTCTTTTTGCAGACAAAAATGTGCCAGTACACACACAACAGTTTAACAAAGCTATTGGGAGCTGAACATCAATCTAATTGTTTACATTTTGGAGGTGCTGGTACTCCATACTGTCACAAAAAAAAGCTCTGGTTATATGTAAAGTTGTTTTATTGCATCACCCCCCCCCCCCCCCCCCCCCCCCCCCCACACTTTTACATCAATTCCATCATATTTGTGCCACACAAAAATATGAACTTATTCGGTTAAAAATCATGGTTGACACTAATACTACATTGTAAAATGACTAATTAAAGTTTTTGTATCATAGAAACATAGAAATTAGGTGCAGGCGTAGGCCATTCAGCCCTTCGAGCCTGCACTGCCATTCAATATGATCATGGCTGATCATCCAACTCAGTATCCCGTACCTGCCTTCTCTCCATACCCTCTGATCCCCCTAGCCACAAGGGCCACATCTAACTCCCTCTTAAATATAGCCAATGAACTGGCCTCAACTACCCTCTGTGGCAGAGAGTTCCAGAGATTCACCACTCTCTGTGTGAAAAAAGTTTTTCTCATCTCGGTTTTAAAGGATTTGCCCTTTACCCTTAAGCTGTGACCCCTTGTCCTGGACTTCCCCAACATCGGGAACAATCTTCCTGCATCTAGCCTGTCCAACCCCTTAAGAATTTTGTAAGTTTCTATAAGATCCCCTCTCAATCTCCTAAATTCTAGAGAGTATAAACCAAATCTATCCAGTCTTTCTTCATAAGACAGTCCTGACATCCCAGGAATCAGTCTGGTGAACCTTCTCTGCACTCCCTCTATGGCAATAATGTCCTTCCTCAGATTTGGAGACCAAAACTGTACGTAATACTCCAGGTGTGGTCTCACCAAGACCCTGTACAACTGTAGTAGAATCTCCCTGCTCCTATACTCAAATCCTTTTGCTATGAAAGCTTACATACCATTCGCTTTCTTCACTGCCTGCTGCACCTGCATGCCTACTTTCAATGACTGGTGTACCATGACACCCAGGTCTCGCTGCATCTCCCCTTTTCCTAATCGGCCACCATTTAGATAATAGTCTGCTTTCCTGTTTTTGCCACCAAAATGGATAACCTCACATTTATCCACATTATACTGCATCTGCCAAACATGTGCCCACTTACCCAGCCTATCCAAGTCACCTAACAGTCCTCACAGCTAACACTGCCCCCCAGCTTAGTGTCAACCGCAAACTTGGAGATATTGCCTTCAATTCCCTCATCCAGATCATTAATATATATTGTAAATAGCTGGGGTCCCAGCACTGAGCCTTGTGGTACCCCACTAGTCACTGCCCGCCATTGTGAAAAGGACCCGTTTACTCCTACTCTTTGCTTCGTTTGCCAGCCAGTTCTCTATCCACATCAATACTGAACCCCCAATGCCGTGTGCTTTATGTTTGTATACTAATCTCTTATGTGGGACATTGTCGAAAGCCTTCTGGAAGTCCAGATACACCACATCCACTGGTTCTCCCCTATCCACGCTACTAGTTACATCCTCGAAAAATTCTATAAGATTCGTCAGACATGATTTACCTTTCGTAAATCCATGCTGACTTTGTCCAATGATTTCACCACTTTCCAAATGTGCTGCTATCCCATCTTTAATAACTGACTCTAGCAGTTTCCCCACTACTGATGTTAGACTAACTGGTCTGTAATTCCCCGTTTTCTCTCTCCCTCCCTTCTTAAAAAGTGGGGTTACGTTTGCTACCCGCCAATCCTCAGGAACTACTGCAGAATCTAAAGAGTTTTGAAAGATTATTACTAATGCATCCACTATTTCTGGAGCTACTTCCTTAAGTACTCTGGAATGCAGCCTATCTGGCCCTGGGGATTTATCGGCCTTTAATCTATTCAATTTACCCAACACCACTTCCCGACTAACCTGGATTTCACTCAATTCCTCCAACTCCTTTGACCCGCGGTCCCTTGCTATTTCCGGCAGATTATTTATGTCTTCCTTAGTGAAGACGGAACCAAAGTAGTTATTCAATTGGTCCGTCATATCCTAGTTCCCCATGATCAACTCACCTGTTTCTGACTGCAAGGGACCTACGTTTGTTTTAACTAATCTCTTTCTTTTCACATATCTATAAAAACCTTTGCAGTCAGCTTTTATGTTCCCTGCCAGTTTTCTTTCATTATCTATTTTTCCTTTCCTAATTAAGCCCTTTGTCCTCCTCTGCTGGTCTCTGAATTTCTCCCAATCCTCTGGTATGCTGCTTTTTCGGGCTAATTTGTACGCATCATCCTTCGCTTTGATACTATCCCTGATTTCCCTTGTTATCCACGGATGCACTACCTTCCCTGATTTATTCTTTTGCCAAACTGGGATGAACAATTTTTGTAGTTCATCCATGCAGTCTTTAAATGTCTTCCATTGCATATCCACCGTCAACCCTTTTAGAATTAATTGCCAGTCAATCTTGGCCAATTCACGTCTCATACCCTCAAAGTTACCTTTCTTTAAGTTCAGAACCATTGTTTCTGAATTAACAATGTCACTCTCTATCCTAATGAAGAACTCAACCATATTATGGTCATTCTTGCCCAAGGGGGCACGTAGAACAAGACTGCTAACTAACCCTCATTACTCAATACCCAGTCTAAAATCTGGGTATTGAGCATCTGAGCATACAAAATTTAAATTCGCAAAAATCCATACTTGCTGGCTTCTGGTTGAAACCAGAGCAGATGGAGAGCAAATGGAAGGACTGATGGTAAGGCAGATGTTATGACCAATAAGTTTCAAAGGAAAGACAGGCAATGAGAGGTTAAGGAATAGTGTGAAACTGATAGACTGAATGTGTGTTTATTTCAACGCAAGGAGTATCGTTGGTAAAGTGGATGAACACGGAGCCTGGATCAGTGCTTGGAACTAAGATATATTGTGGCCTGATATTGTGGCCATTTGTTTGCAAGAGGGAAAGGACAGGCAGCTCAACATTCAGTGTTTTGATGTTACAGATGTAATGGAGAGGGATGTAAAAGAGTTGAAGGTAGACAAAAATGCTGGAGAAACTCGGCGGGTGAGGCAGCATCTATAGAGCAAAGGAAATGGGCAACGTTTCGGGTCGAAACCCTTCTTCAGACTGATGTGAGGGTTGGGGGGGGGGGGATGAAGAAAGGAAGAGGAGGAGCCAGTGGGCTGAGGGAGAGCTGAGAAAGTAGGGACTATCTGAAATTAGAGAAGTCATTCTATCTGAAATTAGAGATGTTAGAATAAAAGAGTTGAAGGAATTGCTTTACTAATCAGGGGGAATGTCACAGCGGCACTCGGACTACTGAAGGGTTTGTTCAGTGGCAATATGAATAGAGCTCAAAAATAAGAAAGGCGCAATCACTCTAATGGGATTATACTAATCATAAGAAGAATTTGGGCAAACTTGGAATGTTTGTCTGCAACATTTGGAGATTTAGGGGAGACCTGATGAAAGTTAATTAAATTGAGAAGCATAGAAAAGGTAGATGGTTAGAATCGTTTTCCCATGGTGGAAATGTCAAGATCCAGAGATCATAGCTTTAAGGTGAAAGGTCTAAAGTTTAAATGAGGTATGCATAGAATGGTGGGTGCCTGGTACACACTGCCTGGGGTGATAGTGGAGGTAGGGTTGATAGTGGCATTTTAGAGGCTGTTAAATGGATGCATGGAAATGGAAGGATATGAATCACTTGCAGGCAGAGGAGATTCGTTTAACGGCATCAGGAACTTCAGCATGGACATTGTGGGCTGAAGTTCCTGTTCTTGTGTTGTACCTATTGCATATCTTTGGTTAATATGGACTAATTTCCTCTGCTAATAGTGATGTTCGCGAATAGTGAATGTTTAAATATAACGTCAAATCAAGCATAAATTTTAAAGGTGTTAATGCTTGAAATTTCTTGTTCTCAGAAATAAAAATGTTGACCAGTTTTAGAAAGCCTTTCACAAAGAGCGCTAAATTTCATTGTGATCCTGCGTGATATTGGCTACCAAAACATAGGTTGGTTATTGTATTTGTAGTATCTGGGATAAAGCCTCTTAAAATTAATGTAAAGAAATAAGAAAGAGTATTATTAGTTCTGATGCTTATCTTTAATTTGTTTTAGGGATAATGAAAATATGTGTTCTGTGCTGATGTTAATAGGGACTTTGTTTATGTATTTTGTATAGTTGGTGAACAAACTATAGTTCGGAGTTTTCCCATTGCATCAATGACTAAGGAGAAAAAGATCAGTATACAAATCCAGCTCCAACAAAATACGCAAGAGGGACTACAGATCCGTTCATCAACCTTTCAGGTATACTTTATTCATAGATTTTGTCTCAGACAATTTAACATTATATTTTTGGAAAGTAGTCCAATTTGTGTCTTACTTATTTGGATGGTCTAGTGCCAGTGCAACTAAACTAACTTTTTCTATTTGCTGTTACAGATAATTAAAGTGGCATTTGATGAAGAAGTGAACTCTGAGATGGTTGAGATCTTCAAGAAGCACATGGTGAGGTTTCGGTACCCACAGTCTATCTTCACCACTTTTGCCTTTGCCGCAGGTCAGAATGCACCACAGATAATTTTGCCAAAGCAGAAGGAAAAAAATACTTCGTTCCGGTAAGTGTAAGAAAGTGGATGAGACCTCTTGGTTATAACAACTTTAAAGATTTGCTGTTCATAAAATAGCTTTAATACCGATAATTGTTATGATTAAGATTGGTTAAAATAAAAGTAATAGTAATGACATTGTCACTTTGTTCATCCAATCCTTGCAAGGGACTATGTTATGTTACAGTTTGGTTGGAATAATTTGCACAAATCAAAATTGAAAAAAATAGGAAATGACTGTAATTGTAAGCTCTAAATTTATTTCTGTGCAATATAGTTGATAGTATCTTTCAATTAAGTCTTGCCAAAGTTCTTTAAGCTGTGTATAAATAAACAGAAAAAAGGGGAGATAATCAAAAACAGATAAGCAGTAGCTAGCGAAACTGTTAATGTTTGCAGCAAGTGCATTAATTAACTAGTAATAGCAAACAGAGTCGTTCTTTCATTCAGATCTGAGATTTTGTTAAAGTGGTGTAAACTATTAAATCTACTTTAATCTGAAAAGAGTAAGAGGGTTTATTTTTTAATGGAGCATGCGATTCCTTGGCGTTTTTCGCATCCAATCCAGAACGTTGACAATTTTGATAACTGATTAAAATTTGCATATTTTGTATTTTGCAGTCATTCTAGTTTTATGAATTATGGCCATTTGACTTTGTAAATTAGAAATACTATGAAGGATATGAAAAAAGAAATTAATGGATAACCTAAAACCAATTTTCTTCCAACCTGTGTGCACTCTTGAACTCAGTGGCTTGTTAGGCCTTTTCTCAGGGAGTTGACTTAAACACTTTTCTCAGGGAGTTGAGTTAAGTGGTTTGGCATCACTATTAGCAGAACGGGGCAAGGACAATCTATGTTCATTCCTAAAGGAAATTAGTGAATCCCAGATGAGTTTTTTCTCCTTATTTGAAGCTTAGCTCAATTTAAATCCAATAATATAACTGCTGTGCTTTCTTATTCCCAAACCCCTGACATATTGTACAAGGGTGTAAAATATCAGAGAAAGCCTTGTAACTTGGGCATCCATCTTAAAGGGATAAAAGTGGCACACTGCTGTTGCATGCATTTAGTGGCGTTTAATTTAATTTAGAGATACAGCATCGAGTCCATCTCCTACCGTCGACCACCGTTCACACTAGTTCTATATTATCCCACTATCTCCCTACACATCAGGAGCAATTTTACAGTAGGCAATTGCCCTACAAACCCATACATCTTAATGATATGGGAAGAAACCTATGCGGTCACAGGGAGAACATACAAACTCCGCACAGGCAGCATCCTAGGTCAGGATTGAACCCGGGTCTCTAGCGCTGTGCGAAGGCAGCTTTACCATACATCTTTTGTATGTTTATTTTTTTTAATAAGTTGTTTGAGGTATGTGGTGCTCGGGTAAAAAAATGCTTGACCTTAATCATCAATTGCCTTATCCACATTATTGTAGAAAGTCTGCATTGTGGTTTTTATTGCAGTTTACATGATCCAAAATCAGGTAACATTACATTAAAGTTTCCTAAAATGAACCATTTCCTACTCTGAAAAATTTCATCGAGGTCTCCCAAACTTCAATGATAAAATCACATTGCTCCAAAACTGGGGGGGAAATTTTGTTTTTTACAATAGACAAGATGAGAGTTTTAGTTATGTATAGATTTAGTGACACTCAGAATTAATTTATTTATTTCTAGCACTCTTTCCAAAAACATTGTAAGAAGTGCGAAGAAAGCTGGAAAAATGACCATAGGCCGTCAGTCTACAGTGAAAAAGAAACCAGTTGTTTTGACAATAGATGAAAGAGGCAATCGATCAGGCTGGAATGAAGAAGATGAAGTTTCAGGTAAAATGAGCTTTAATTAGAAAAATATAATGAGGAATAATTTTTGATTTTGCACCCAAGTGCAGAAACACTTGTGCTATTTTTGTTACTGGAAGAAACCAGGATGTGGACAACTTAACAGCAATATAATTGAACCCGGTTTTGAGACATTTCCATTGCAATCCTAGGCCACGTGTCCAGATTGCTGGAATGGGACCTGTAATACTCCAATTTCAAGGTGGATGTTAATAATCGACAAGTCTGATCTTTTATCATTATCTCCATTTTCATTGCTGCAGTGGTTTTGCAAGAAAAGTATGTACAGTTAAGAACATAATTACTTTACATCAAATCAGAGTAGGAGGTTGATATTTTGGCATAGTTTGGCTTCATGCAAATAATGTATTACTGCCATATAACTTCTTAGGCACTGATAATTAACTTTTAATAATGTATTGTTTCATCCCTCAATATTTAATTGGTGGAATTTTTAAATTTCTTCTCTCTTGTCTATCTCAAACCCATCTTTTATTCACTCTTATAACCATATGACAATTACAGCACGGAAACAGGCCATCTCGGCCCTACAAGTCCGTGCCGAACATCTTTTTTCCCTTAGTCCCACCTGCCTGCACTCATACCATAACCCTCCATTCCCTTCTCATCCATATGCCTATCCAATTTATTTTAAAATGATACCAACGAACCTGCCTCCACCACTTCCACTGGAAGCTCATTCCACACCGCTACCACACTCTGAGCAAAGAAGTTCCCCCTCATGTTACCCCTAAACTTCTGTCCCTTAATTCTGAAGTCATGTCCTCTTGTTTGAATCTTCCCTATTCTCAAAGGGAAAAGCTGATCCACATCAACTCTGTCTATTCCTCTCATCATTTTAAAGACCTCTACCAAGTCCCCCCTTAACCTTCTGTGCTCCAGAGAATAAAGACCTAACTTATTCAACCTTTCTCTTTAACTTAGATGTTGAAACCCAGGCAACATTCTAGTAAATCTCCTCTGTACTCTCTCTATTTCTCTCTTAGGCTTTATTTATGATTTTGTATTGAATTTCAATGCACTTACTGATTCAGACACTTCAGCAGATTAACAATTCTTGATTAACAAAATGCATAGCTTCCTTTCCTGTACAATGTCATGGATCTGTAATGAGTTTTGCACCAAGATATGTTGCTAACGTAGTAAACTGCAACACAAAATTTCTGAAGACTGTTGGCAAGTTTTAATGTAACACGTGGTTGGTATCAATCATTTACAGATGAGTGATAATCCAGCCTGGTAGAGTTAAATTCAGAACAGAATGAATCTCTGAGAATAATGCGATAACAAACTAGTTTTAATCCTTCCAAACTGCTATCCTTTGGAACATTTTTGTTTTCCGGGTTGAAAAGAGCATATTGTACAATGCCAGAGAACAAATCAACAAAGTTAGTTAAATATTTAACCACAAGTATTATAAGATAGCATTTAACTGTGCTTTGGAAGCCTTCATTGTTCTGCAAGCCAAAACCAACATCCTGATCTAGTAGCTTCAATACATATATGCTGTTGATCACCTCCCAAAGTAGAGCAATCATATGTGTGAGAACCTTAATTTCATCAAATTTAACCTGATTTAGTAGCTATGTTAACCTTATGACTGATCAAATTGAAATCTATTTTTTATTATATAAACGTCTGTGGCTGCCGCCTGCCCGCCGCCTGCCTGACTTGTGGCTGCCAGCCTTTGATTCGTTGCTACACCAACACCAGACGCAGAATCGACGAGATTTTTTCCATTTCGGTCGAGATTTCACTTTCCATTCTAAATATCCACTCCTGATTAAATTTTGTCGTGTTTATGTACACTTTTTAAAATAAAATCCTTTCCCCCCCCCCCCCCAAATTTCAAAATAAAACAGCTCTCAGCCATAACATGTTGGTGAACGTTCAATCTTGTGATGTCACAATGCAATGTTCCATCGTGTGATGTCACAATGCCCAATGCTCACAGATGTCCAATCGGAATGGATCCTTTTACATATGCCTTTGCAGCAGCCCCAGCCCCCCCCCCCCCCCCCCCCCCCCCCCCCCCCCCCCTGCAGCCTGTGTCGAAGCGCGTCATCACGTGTGGGAATAGAGAAAGAGAATGGAGAACAGATGGACTGTCCCTACTCCTCCCCCTTCCAATCTCCCTCCCCACTATTTCCCCTCTCTCCCCCCACCCCTCTCCCCCTCCCTCCACACTCTTTCCCTCCCCCCTCTCCATCTCCTTTGCCAAAGACATTCTTGCCATAGAGGGAGTACAGAGAAGGTTAACCAGACTGATTCCTGGAATGTCAGGATTTTCATATGAAGAAAGACTGGATAGACTCGGCTTGTACACACTAGAATTTAGAAGATTGAGGGGGGATCTTATTGAAACTTACAAAATTCTTAAGGGGTTGGACAGGCTAGATGCAGGAAGATTGTTCCCGATGTTGGGGAAGTCCAGAACAAGGAGTCACAGTTTAAGGATAAGGCGGAAATCTTTTAGGACCGAGATGAGAAAAACATTTTTCACACAGAGAGTGGTGAATCTCTGGAATTCTCTGCCACAGAAAGTAGTTGAGGCCAGTTCATTGGCTATATTTAAGAGAGAGTTAGATGTGGCCCTTGTGGCTAAAGGGATCAGGGGGTATGGAGAGAAGGCAGGTACAGGATACTGAGTTGGATGATCAGCCATGATCGGCCGAATGGCCTGCTCCTGCACCTAATTTCTATGTTTCTATGATTCCCTCTCCTCACCTCCCCCACACCTCTCTCCTCATCCCTCTCTCACCCCTTACCCCGCTCTCCTTTCCCTCCCAAATCTCTCCCGTTTTCCTCCTCCTCCTCCCCCCCCCCCCCCCCCCCCCTGCAAACGCCGTTGTGGAAACAGACCCAACGGGTCTGCACTTGGTCTAGTAAAACTTAAAAACAAAGAACAGCAGATGCTGGTTAATTTACAATAGGACACAAAGTGCTGGAGTAACTCAGCAGATCAGGCAGCATCCCTGGAGAACATGGACAGGTGACGTTTTGGGTCAAGACCCTTTTTCAGACTAATTGTAGGGGGAGAGAGAAGAAAGCTTGAAAATGGGGTAGGCGGTATTACTTTAAGTATTAATTTTTATTCTTATTTTAATTCTAATTTTATACAACCAAATTTGAAATGAGAAGGATACCTGCAGATGTTTAAGAACTAGGTTTAATGCATCATGGTCTATAAGGCGGCTTAAATAAAATATTGAGAAGTCTGTCCTAAATATATTGTGATCAAGGATTCAGTTGTTAATGTCCCTTGTATTATCTCACCTTACAGCATCAGATGATGGTGAGCTTCCCACAAGTAGCACTTTGAAGGCTTCAGAAAAGTCAACCATGGAACAATTAGTTGAGCGAGCATGTTTTCGGGATTACCAGCGACTGGGTCTTGGAACTATTGGTGCAGGATCATCTCGTTCAAAGACAGAGCACTTCAGAATAACTGCTGCCAACAGGATGTATTTACTATGCAGAAGGTTGGTATATTAAGGTCTCTCCTTTCCAGTTAGAAGTAAGTAGGTTAGTCATGTTATATAAGCATTCTGGTGAACTGACAACGGTGTTTCAGTGGAAAACAACATTTATTTGACTTTAAAATATGCACATGTGCAATTTATGAAAGCTACTTGATCTAAGAGATCAATTAATAATTGATACGCAAGGAATCATTTGCAGAGTACAGACACACACCACCATGTGCAATATACAATTTAATTAAACTCACACTTATGTAAACATTTCTTTAAGTCCACTGCCGAATTTCCAAGTTATCTGAAAATCTACGTTAGCGGTGTAGTACTGCCATCGTACGCGGCAGTTTCCGCAAGCTAATCAGCTGTACTCACGGTTGCTCCCCCTCTCTTTCACTCTCTCGCATATCTTCTCATTTTAATAACGCTCAACACATCTCGTGCATTGCTCTTGGTTTTTCTGTGAAAGTTTTCTTGTGCTATTAATTTATGTGCCCTAATCATGACTGGTAAAAGGCAAAGTGATACTAGAAGTGCTGAACCCGTTAGTAAATGTTATCCAGCACAATTGATATGCCACCTCCAGCAAGCTTGGATGTTAGTTTTAAGGTAATTGCCATTACTATAGAATTTTTGAATATTTTTTCATTCCTTATTTCTAATGAATATACTGTATTGACCCTTAAAATTCATTAAACCTGATGCTTGCGGGGAAGAAACTGATCCTGAATCTGGACGTTTCATTTACTTCCTATTATCAGGAGTGAAATGAGTGTGTGGCCAGAGTGGTATGAGTTTCTGTTGTTGCTGGCTGCCTTTTTGAAGCACAAACTCCTGTAGATCCCTTTGATGGTGGGGATGTCAGTATCCATGATGGACTGGGCAGTGTTCACTACTTTTTGCAATCTTCTTCGTTCCTGGGCATTTGAGTTGCCAAGTCAGGCCTCTCAGTCCTGACACAGGATATAAACCTGAAATGTCGCCTCCAGTCATGCAGCTTGATCTGCTGTGTTCTCCCAACATGCTTTATTTTCAGATACCAACATCTGCAGGCTTTTGTGTATTCCATCTTTTTTCACTAGTCCCCTTTCTCTTTAACTCTTTCTATTTTTTTTCTCTGAATGATTTTCATGGAAATAGGAGATTATTCAGCAGTTCATTTTGGTAAAGTTTGTTGCATACCTCAACTTCATATTCCTGCTTTAGCTGTATTAGATTGAATACAGTTACATAGCAATCTGTCTCACTGTCACTGTTGCCTTAATAGTTATTTTTCTCTATTATCTTTTTATTTTGTAAGCTCTTTTTCTTTTTCCCTCATCCAAATGACACTCATGATTTTGCTCTCTTTTATTCCATGCACCTTGCATTGTCTGTGCCTATCAATGTTTTATGCTTCTTTAGGTTTAGATTTATTATTGTCACGTACTGAAATACAGTGAAAAGCTCTGTTTTGCATGCTATCCAAACAGATCAGATATACCCTACATAAATACAATAGTTAATCTGAAGGAACTGAGAATACATGCTTGCGGGGCACCGGTGATGAGAATTATTGAGGAGGATATGTTGTCACCTATCCTCACTGATTGCGAACGGTGTGTCAGAATCTGTGACTCACTCTGTGGCCTTTAATATTTTTGCTTTCATTTCAACATTATTGAAGACCATGAAAGAGCTTTACCTTGGCTTTCTCAGTTATCGTAGAGGTTGGAACCTGAGCTGGTCAAATCTAACCATGGCTTGACTGTAAACCTTTGGGGCAGAGGCAACGGGCTCGCTTAAAAATAGATAAGAATTCAGTTAGAAAATCTGAGGGATTTTTTCTGACTGGATTCATGAAGTTGGACTAGATAGGAAAAGCCAAAACTTTACTAAAAATAATTGGAATTGGATTCTGAAACATTTTAGTGCAGAAGTACATGATCCAGAAGTGGAAAGTGTTTTGTTTATATCCGCCAAATATAATGAGTGATAATTATTAAGGAGAATGCAGAGAAAATGCTTGACAGGTGAAATAGATTTTGGTACTTTTTCACCACAATCTCTAGAAATTCAGAAGAGCTGAGTTAATTCAACACAAGAAAATGTCTCTCAGCCTGTAGGTCTGTGCCTGATCTCAACAAGGTAATCTTGTTAGTCCTTTCTCCCATTATTTCCCTGTTTACATACCCATCAACTACTCTTTGATTCTTTTGTCACTAAAGCACATCAGGGATTTACAGCAGTCATCCATAAATTAGATAATGGTTAATTAGGTGGCCATAAATTCGATAATGGTTAATTAGGTGCTATGAATGGGAGCATTTAAATAATTAAGGTATACCTTGTCAACCACTTACTTTATTGGGAGGTAGGAAGAACACATGTAGGTAGCTGTGTTTAGGTTTTCGTCATCTGCCAGTACATCAGAATGGTGAGCAATCAAGTTAAAGGAGAAAGTGAACTCACGAACAAGAGCTGAAAAGGCTTTGGCCCAAAAGGAGTACAACAGATGCCACAAAGAAGTGCGAAAGAACATCAGGAGGGACAAGAGAACACAGATGCAGAGGCTAGCCAAAGAGGCAGAAATTGCATGAATAAAAGGAACATGAGGGAGTTATATACCATCGCTAGGAAATTGTCCGGGACATATCTGCATAGTAATAAACCAATTACAGACAAGAACAGTCAACTGTTTTCAACCCAGGAGGCGCAGCTCGACAGATGGGGAGAACATTTCGAAAAAGTCCTAAACAGGCCACCACCGGCTGTAGAGACACATTCCCAAAGACAGACCACTACAAATTAAGTGTGAGACCAACAAAATCAGAAATAAAGGCTGCAATCAAGCAACAGAAAACTGGCAAGGCTGCTGGCCCTGACAATATTCCACCTGAAGCCCTGAAAGTAGATATAAACTCATCAACAGACATGCTCTATGGCTTATTTGGGAATTTCGGAAGAGGAAAATACACCCACAGAATGGGCAGGGGGATACATCGTGAAACTGCTGAAAAAAGATGGCCTAAGAAAATGTGACAACTACTGAGGGATCACCCTACTTTCTGTACCCAGTAAAATTCTCAACCAGGTCATCCTCAACCGTCTTCAGGAAGCTGTAGACAAGAGGCTACGGGACCAGCAAGCAGGTTTCAGGAAGGATCGCTCATTGCACAGACCACATAGCAACATTACGCATCATCATTGAGCAGTCTATTGAATTGAACACGTCCCTGTACATCAACTTCATCGACTTTGAGAAAGCGTTTGACAGTGGAGAGAAGAGGAAGTCTGCCAATTCAGCGTTTGAACATTGACTGTGAGGTTTGGAAAGGAAAAAAAGGATATGAACGGTTGTAGCCCTTTGGAATCAAAGTAGTAATCGGGCTAGAAATAAAAGTGAGGTAACCAAACAACTATTAAAGCTGTGATTATGAAATAAATTCTATTTATGTGGTTCCTTTCTGATCTTGGCTTATCCCATAGTCAGTTCAGTACCCTAGAAATAATTGCTGCTATGATTTATGGAAACATAAGCAACCAATTTGGTCAAAGTGCACCATTGTCGATGAAATAAATGACTAAATAGCGTGTTTTTGATTTTTGCATTAGTTGTGAGAAAAATCCCCTCGCATTTGAAGTAAGAATGTTGGCACATTTTTCTCTCAAACAACAAACTGGTGAAACAACCTAAATTTTAATATTTTTAGTATGATTATTTGATACTTACAGCATGTTTGGACAGGCTAGATGCAGGGAGATTGTTCCTGAAGTAGGGGAAGTCCAGAACAAGTGGTCACAGTTTAAGGATAAGAGGGAAGTCTTTTTGGACCTAGATGAGAAAAACATTTTTCACACAGAGAGTGGTGAATCTCTGGAATTGTCTGCCACAGGAGGTAGTTGAGGCCAGTTCATTGGCTATATTTAAGAGGGAGCTAGATGCGACCCTTGTGGCTAAAGGGATCATGGAGTATGGAGAGAAGGCAGGTACAGGATACTAAGTTGGATGATCAGCCATGAATATATTGAATGGCAGTGCAGGCTCGAAGGGCCGAATGGCCTACTCCTGCACCTATTTTCTATGTTTCTATGTTTGCAGAGAGTGTCACATGGAATCAAATGAAATAGCTGTACCTTTAGTTAGATATGATTTAGTTGGCTCAGAAAGACTGAACATTTAAATAAGAAGATAAAAATAAAGTTTCCTAATGAATGTGCTTCATCCTTTGTAATGTTCCATTTTATACCGCGTTTCAATTAATTCATTTCAAAGCTTAATTTTATGTACTCTAGAAAATGAGCTGAGATTTCCCCAACCCTCTTTATGGTTAATACCTACAATGTATCAACAATCACAACTTTTTAGGTTGGTTAATTTTATGCTGTGATTTTAATGTAACGAGAAAAACTGTACGTACCCATATTTCTTTTTATTTTATGACACACTTAAATGATAGTACTGTGAACTATTGGATTGCTCTCATGTTGCAAGACTTGGCAAAGATGATTTTCAACCAACTGACTGGATTCAACTCGAGTTTACAAGATGTCGACCGCAAACTAAATTGTAAGAATTGATGAAGAAAACACTAATTCAAACCAACCTTAATTTTCACGGAGCGTAAATGGTCATAGATTATGGAAATGGTCATAGAAGCACATTCGCAAGCAATAAGAAACGAATATATATACTAAATAGTTTAATTCATAAATTATTCAATAAGCTTTCCGCAGCATTAAGTTCCTGGTATCTGATGTAAGCTTCCCTTTTGTTCCTTAACTAATCCTCAATGAACCATCTCAACCAAGGGGCTCCTGATTTGGCAGACTTCCTCTTCTCTCCACTGTGTTTCTCCTGATTCTCTTCAATCTCGAATAACTAATATTGCTCTGGCATTGATTTGCCATAACATGACTTGTTTCCGTTCAATTAGCCTGGGGAAATTGCCCTACCTCATTAATTTTACTCCTTTTTTTACCCTATTTACATAACTGCTAAGTGTAACCGATTTATGATCTCTTAACACAAAAGTGCTATCTCTCTTTCTACCTGACCAGCTGAATTCCCTGAAACTAACTGAGGAATTACACAACCATAATTTGTTATTGCATACTGGCTGAAAAAATTCTCTTGAGTACATATTTGAATTTCTGGTGCAACTATACCTTTGACACTGACAGTTTTGCAGATTATTTTTTCACAATAAGTTAGAAGCGATTCAATTTATCTTGTTTGTGCTCCAGAATCAAGTTTGCAATATTTGTTTGTTGTGCATGCCCGTTATTTGAAGCTGAGCTCTAGATCAGGAGTCAGCAACCTTGTTCTGTATAGGTGCCAGGACGCATGTCTGTGAGCGGATGGCAGGCCACATCTATCACGTGTGCACATGGATCGCGCCCCGGCAGACATGAAATCATGTGTTCATATAGATGCCGCCCCTTCGAGGACGCCGCCCGGAACACTGGCCACCTGTTACGGGCGCTCATGAACATGGCGCACCTACGGACCATCGCCTTGGCTCTGTCCTGAAGCCGGTGGCTCAAATACTCACACTCACTCGTCCCCTGCCTATTGACGACCCGGATCCCGACAGTGAAGCCCAGACACAGAAGGTGCTCGGCTGTGCCAGTGGCTTTGCGCAGGATGCGGTACAGCCGGCGCTCGGCTAGCGCAGGCCTCTTTGCGTCACTGCGCCTGGGCGCCACGGCCTCAGACCCGGGAGGTACCAGAGGTGACGGAAGTCTACCAGCTGGATAATTACGGGGAAAAAAATACACCTGCTGTCCGGATGATTTCAGGTAACGGCCCGCATTCGGCCCGGGGGCCGTAGGTTGCCGACCCCTGCTCTAGATCAATATCAACTGTTTCAGACAACAGAATAGGCTTCATGCTTAACAATCTTAGTCCGAGCAAAATGCTTAATGGTGTAACAGGATACCACTACAAATTAAGTGTGACAGACCAACAAAATCAGAAATAAAGGCTGCAATGAAGCAACAGAAAACTGGCAAGGCTGCTGGCCCTGACAATATGCTACCTGAAGCCCTGAAAGTAAATATAGACTCATCAACAGACATGCTCTAAGGCTTCTTTGGGATAATTTGGGAAGAGGAAAAGACACCCACAGAATGGGCAGAGGAATACATGGTGAAACTGCTATAAAAAAAAATGACCTAAGAAAATGTGACAACTTCCGAGGGATCACCCTACTTTCTGTACCCAGTAAAATTCTCAACCGGGTCATCCTCAACCGTCTTCAGGAAGCTGTAGACAAGAAGCTATGGGACCAGCAAGCAGGATCTGCGTTGTAAGCTCTCCGCACCAGAGCTCCACGATGTTGGAGCAACGGCCCAACGCTCCGGAGCTCCAAACGGCGACCCAGGTAGGCATTGCCCGCTCCGTAGTGACTCCAGCGCTACGCTGCCGCTGTAGCAGCCCTGGTCCGGTTCCCGGTCCCCGGCAGGAAAGGCCGCTCCGATCCAGCTGGTAGGCCGCGAGGTGGGGGGCGAGGACACGACTCGGCGAAATAGTCGCGTCCCCGCCAGGAAGAGACTGGGAGATGGTTTTCCCCTTACCCTGCCCCCCTCCCCCACATAGAAAAGTAAAAGTTTCCCCCTAAAACAGACTTTGGACTAACTGAAAATTAAAAAAAAGATAGAAATGACAGACAGACTGTAGGTAGAGGCTGCTGCCAGTGCAGCGCTCCTAGTGGCAACATTACACATCATCATTGAGCAGTCTATTGAATGGAACACGTTCCTGTACATCAACTTCATCGACTTTATGAAAGCGCTTGACAGCTTAGACAGGACAACGCTATGGCTGCGCCTGCGGGCCGGATGATTTCAGGTTACGGCCCACATTCGGCCTGGGGACCGTAGGTTGCCGATCCCTGCTCTAGATCAACATCAACTGTTTCAGACAACAGAATAGGCTTTACGCTTAACAACTTCAGAACAGAGGTCCTTCAGAACACGTTGCCCTTAGCTTCATAACAATGTCCACCAAATAATAAAGTTTTGCATGAAGACACTGCAAATTGGGTAAAAATATGTTTTAGTAACTGCCTGCTAATGAGGGCAGACTTTGCCCACAGGCCACCAGCACAGGCTTTGGCCATTTGTGGGAAAGAATGCTTGAAGATGAAAATTTTTGTCCAAGCAAAATGCTTAATGGTGTAGCAGGCAATAGTGAGCTTTGCCATCCTGCGCACTTCGGAGACATTCCAGATTAGCTACAGAATGCAGAGGTGGTATTTACGAGGTTAGTTAATTTGAGTTTCTGGTTAGAGACAATGATGTGATTGAAATGGTTCAAAATAGTATAAAATGCACAATCAGTGCTTTCTCTCTAAAAGCCTCCGATTCCTTTAGCAGAATAAGTGAACTAATGTTAGCATCCGTTGCGAGAGTAACATTCCTATTATCGGAACGATAATTACATTTAACAGCTCTAATGAGGAAGCCCCATTGGATGCATGCCTGACTCCCAAAATATACTTCCCCGAGCTCACGGAAAGAGATTATACCAGCAGCAGAGACTGGTGGTTCCATCGGAAGTCACAGAACTAGAGTGGAAACACATTTTCCTTGACCTAAGGATCTGAAGGAGAACTAAAATCGTAAAGTTTACCTTTATTGCAATAAAAACAAAGATTAAAGAATACAGAGCTTCCCTGTATGGTTGCATGATTTTACAAGATGACAACTTCCTTCTATTCCTTCAATTTTTTTTAAACTCTGAATGTCAATTTAAAGCCCTTGTAGACTTGGAAAGCTCACCAGGGGCACTGTCTCTCTTCGATCGCCATTTACCTCTTGTGTATCAGAGCCAAAGGATAATACAGATACTTTTCATTACAGTATGATTTATTGAGACATGCTTTTCTTATCAACTAATAAAACAGCAGGAAAGCTAGCTGATCAACATTTGTATTAATATTATCTGAAACTCTATTCTTCTGTATAAAGGCACCAGCCTAATAATTCTTTCATGTAGCATACTGGTTTTGAAGCTGAAAATCATCATCAAATGTGCTTGGAATTTCTATGAGTAAACTTATTGAAATCCTCCATTTGATTGGCAGCCTTTCAGACACTGGTTTCAGGCATAACAATGATGGCAATCACTGTACGAAGTACATTTGAGATTTGATATTGAGGATTTGAACTCTATAAGCTTACTTGAATCCAATCCAGCTATATCCAGTTACAAAAGTCAATTCTCCATCAACAACAAACTCATGGAATGTGTTTAGTAGGACATCAAAAACCATAGCCGTGAGCACTAGCTCGCCCCAAGGCTGTGTCCTAAGCCCCCTGCTGTTTAGTCTGCTTACACACGACTGTACTGCTAGACTCAACAACAACTTCATCAACAAGTTCGCTGATGAGCATCTCTAGAAAAAGGATGGGTGATGTATTCAATCCGGAAACGGGTGTCTATCTTTAGTATAAACCAGCATCTGCAGAGGGTTGTGGGGGATGGGGGAGAAGGGTGTGTGGGGGAGAAGTGTGTGGGGAAAGGGATGTGTGTGGGAGGGGGGTCTCTGCTGACGCTGCTCTCTCCCCGCACTCGCACAACACACTCCGCTCCTTCAGCTTTATTGTCCTCGCCGTCGGTGATTGACAGCGGGTGCCGGAAGGGGCGGTTTTTACGATTTTTAAACCTTCATAACATTTGTAATATTCCATCGATCGGAACAAACACTTGCAGCACAGGAGAATGGTGAGTAAGGTGGCGAAACATCGTAGCGCTATCGGGTACCGTTTTTGTGCAAATTTAAAAACAATGCAAACCGGAAGAGGACAAGATGAGAGTTTTATAAGTATACTAGACTAGGTTGGACCTGTTGGGTCCCATGGGAGGGCTGGTCCCCCGATGCAATATTCCACCTCTCCACCAATTCCAATATTGGTGGCCGGGGGGGGGGGGGGGGGGGCTTTCTGGAGCGCTGGTATGGGTTCTTGGGGTGGCAGCTCAGTCCCTCAAGCCTGATGTGTTGGTAGCTCACTCACGACTGGTGGGCTGGCAGTTGACTCATGGCTATTCCTTGAAATTCCATTTCAAGCAGAGTGCAAGCCAACCAAATTCAAATCCATTTTCCTACCTTTTCAAGCAGGGTGCAAGGCCACCAAATTCAAGTGCAGTTTCCTACCACTTCAAGCAGGGTGCAAGGCCACCAAATTCAAGTGCAGTTTCCTACCACTTCGAGCAGGGTGCAAGGCCACCAAATACGTGCAGTTTCCTACCACTTCAAGCAGGGTGCAAGGCCACCAAATTCAAGTGCAGTTTCATACCTCTTTCAGCAGGGTGCAAGGCCACCAAATTCAGTGCAGTTTCATACCACTTCAAGCAGGGTGCAAGGCCACCAAATTCAAGTGCAGTTTCATACCATTTCAAGCAGGGTTCAAAGCCACCAAATTCAAATGCAACTTCATTCCATTTCATGCAGGGTGCAACACCAGCACTTTCAAATGCAGTTTCATACCATTTCAAGCAGGGTGAAACCACCATAAAACCACACAAAACACCAAACTCACAGTTCAGTAGACATTCAGTGTGTTCAGTTGTTTCACAGCTCAGACAGAGTCGGGACCTCTTCCTACCCCATCATGCAGAGACTGAGCCACACTCACACTTTTGGGTTTTATAACCCCTCCCCCTCCCACCGGCTAAGGTGTGGCCCAAAGCACCCAAACCACAATTTGCAGTAGTACCTTTTAACTTCAAGCCAAAGCACCCAAACCACAATTTGCAGTAGTGCCTTTTAACTTCAAGCCAAAGCACCCAAACAACCATTTGCAGGCAGTGCCTTTTTACTTCAAACCAACCATATTTTCATTTTCAAACCACATTAAGGGGACTCACAGTTGAGTAGACTTGTGTTCAGTGTTATTCAGAACTCATAGAGACGTGACCCTTGGCTTCATCCACCTTGCAGAGACTGAGTGAGGCACATCACTTCCTGGTGTTATAGTCCCTCCCCCGCCCTCCAGCAGGTGCAGCAGAGAGCATGGTAATTTCATTAAACTTCAAGCCAAAGCTCCCAAGCCACCATTTGCGGTAAGTAGTGCCTTTCAACTTTAAACAAAAGCTCCCAAGCCACCATTTGCAGTAAATAGTGCAATTCAGAGATACGTGACCCTTTGGCTTCCTCCATCTTGCAGAGACTGAGTGAAGCACACCACTTCCGGGTTTTATAGTCCCTCTCCCCTCCCACCAGCAGGGGCAGCTGAGAGAATGGGAATTAAAAAAAAAAACATTAATATCTCTCTGATTTCTCATCGATCGGAAAAATCCTCCAGTCCCGGAAGGCGGAGAGGGGCTCTGAGCGAGGTGGCCAAAAATGACGGCCGTAGGTGGCGGCGTTCTCTCGGAAATCACAGCACAGCGAGCCAAAAGCGGTTAAGATCAGACTTTTAGTAATATAGATAGATAGCTTGGCATCCTGCTTGTACAGACATTTAGGGCGAACGGGCATGTTTCTGTACCGTACCTTTCTATGGTTTATGTCTGTGCTGATTATAATGCTAAAATAAATTAAACGCATCTGCCTACCCATGATCCATGTCACATCAGTTTGTTTCACTAAGACTGCTCAGCTTCAATCATGATCCAAATGTGGACAAAAATCAAATTCCAGAGGAGTGTTAAGGATGATCATTGCCCTCCATTTAAATCGAAGATAGACACAAAATGCTGGAGTAACTTACGGGACAGGCAGCATCTCTGGAGAGAAGGAATGGGTGATACTGAAGTCTGAAGAAGGGTCTCGACCCAAAACGTCACCCATTCCTTCTCTCCAGCGATGGTTCCTGTACCGCTGAGTTACTCCAACATTCTGTGTCTATTTAATTATCTTTCCTATCTTTATAGTTTTCTAAACTTCCATAAGGTTTCCCCTTGGATTCTGCACCAGAGAAAACAAACCAAGTTTGTCCAACCTCTCCTCATGGCTAATACTGTCGAATTGAGAGTCAATACTGTTTAATTTTCACATGTACAGACAATGTAACAATGAAATCCTTAGTTGCAGCAGCATAACTGGTCGATGACATAATACACTCAGATAATAAATAATATACAGAAATTCAATAAATTAATAACCCCAATACTCGCATGAATCACAGAATTCAAGCAGTCATTGCATGCAAAGGATATGCAATAAAATACTAAACATGACTACTTTCATTTACATGACATTGCTGTATCCCAAACATTATGGTGCCCTGAAATGGGGAGACTGTTGAAACACAGCTGTAATTTCTACATGGTGAAACCAAAATGTATTAAAATGGCCTTTATTAAAAGCTAACAATGTGCACTTTAACCACATGTGATTTTGTCTATTACAAATCTCAAATTGTGACATACAGAGACAAATAAATAAATGATGGGTATTTGTCCCAAACATTATGGACGGAGTGCACTATGTGACTTTTCGGGTTGGGACCCGAAGAAAGGTTCTTCTGAATCTTTATTGTGTGCTTTCAACAGCTTCATTGTCCTTGAAAGCCCCGCAATATGCATACAGTCAATGCTTTGTACGTTTGATTTCTATGTTTGATTTCTATGTCCGAGAATCATTATTTTATAAATGAGTTTATCAACTTAAACATGTTTATTAGATAATATTGTATTCTAAACCAATGCTCTTAACGACAAATTTTCTTCATGGCAAAAGTAACGTCAGCCAGTTCAGGTTCCTGTTGTAAATAATCAGTTCTCATAGTTCATGCAATGTATGTGCGGCAGAATTTGAAGCTTTGGAGACACCAGAAACTGCAGATGCTGGAATCTTGAATAAAACACAAAGTGCTCGAGTAACTGGGTCAGGCAGCATCAGTGAAGGGAATGGATAATGTCACTTCAGATCAGGGCTTACCATGCCAGGCACCAAAACCAAACAACAGATGGCACCAGGACACCACCTGCCTTATACTGCCTGGAAAGCCCTAAACTGCCTCCGCACTGGAGTGGGACATTACGGACTCGACCTGAAGAAGTGGGGCCTCTCGGACTCTGACAGGTGCAACTGTGGAGAGGTACAGACAATGGCCCACCTTCTGACTTGCGGTGAGAGGCATGCACTGCGGACAATCTCCGCAGAGGCACAGATGTGGCACTGGCTGTGGCAAAGCGATGGCAGAGCGTCGTTTGACACACGAGCGAAAGGGCCCTTCTTCAGACTGTGTAGGAAGAAACTGCAGATGTAGATTTAAGCCAAAGATAGACACAAAATGGGCTCTCTGTCTGAAGAAGAGTCTCGACCCGAAACTACACCCATTCCTTCTCTCCAGAAATGCTGCCTGGTCCGCTGAGTTATGGGCCTGCCCCACTTAGGCGACTGCAGGAGACTATGCAGTCGCCACATCACGGTGCTTGCCGGGTAGTTGCCTCAAGGTCGTGAGGAGTTCCTGCATTCTAGGAACTAGTCGTGGCCTCATTGTGGTCGCAGTAAATTTTACAACATGTTGAAAAATTAGCAGCGACCAGAATGAAGTCTCCATGAAGGGTAGCGAGAATTCCCGTGCCGTAGGTGGGTCGCCAGGAGGTCGAAGGTTCTCGTAGGTTGTAGCCGGTGCTGACCGATGAATTTCATTGGCTCATTGGGAAAACAAAACGTAAACAGTAGTTTTCAGAACCAAGGATAACCGACCAGTAATGTTAATGTCCGTCGAGTTTCACAGCCGTGTATCTCTGGCTTCTTAAAAGTTGTTTCCACTCCTTCTTTCCCCTCTCCCCCCCTCTTTTAAACAACTTAAGTGACCCTTCCCGTACACTGTGCTTTCACCGTCTTAATTACAGCGCCAACCTTCCTGTTCATCACGGTTTGTGTCTGTATCACATTGGCTTTGCACCATGTGAATTTCACTCAGACAGCGCTCCCCCCGCTTGCCCTGTCCCCCGCCTGCATAATGGGCTGATGAAGGAAGCGATGTGTGTGTGTTCCACTCTGACAGTCGCAGTTCCAGTTGCCGTTTTTTCAGGCGACTTAACAGTCGCTGGCAGTTGCCTGAAAAATCAGCTAAGTGGGACAGGCCCATTACTCCAGCATTTTGTGCCCTTTTTCAGACTGATTGACTGCTCAGAAGGAAGAAGGGTCCCAACCCGAAACATCGCATATCCATTCCTTCCACAGGTGCTGCCGACCCACTGAGTTATTCCAGTACTGTGAGAATTGAAGCCTTATTTTGTAAGCTAATAACGTCTTTGGGATGTGGGAGAAAACCGAAGCACCCAGAGAAAACCCACACGGTCACAGGGAGAATGTGCAAACTCCGCACAGAAAGCACCCGAGGTCACAATCATACTTGGGGCTCTGAGGCAGCAACTCTACTGCAGCACCACTGTGCTGCCCTAAATTTTACTATTCATATAATTTGGAAATGTTAGTCCAGTGATCTATACTCTGGAGAAAAATGCATTGAAAAACCTGGCAAACGAAGCTAATATTTGATAAGAAAAGGCCTGTTCTGAAATAATTGCTGTATGTAGTCATCCTTTTTATAACACTCGGATATACTCCACATATGTACTTTATTTATTTGGATAATGCTTTTATCAAGCACAGGACATTCATTGTCTAGGGACAAACTAGTGGAAGCTTGTAATGGAAAATAGCATGACCTTTCCTTAAAATAACTTGGACATCAATAAGGTAGACTGAAAACATGACATAACTGAAATTGTTTTTAAAAAGTTGTATGAAAGAGGATGGAAAACAACTGACCTGCCAAGAGTGTGAAATAATCATGGTCTTTTTTTTCTCCCATCTGTTCTGTATATGAGAGTCACATTTTCATTATAGCTGGCAAGTTTGCTCAGTTACACAAAAAGTAGAGTGGAGTTTATTTGTATTCTTTGGCTCTGAATTTAAAAATAGTCAAATTATACAAAATTATTTACTGCAAATTACACATAAAAAGTCAATTTAAACAAAACCCAAATCAGAATTCCTATAAACGATAATGGAATCTGGCCTAAAATGCTTGGTTTGTTGCTATTTATATGGTCATTTCAATTGCATTTGTAATCCATTTATACGGTCTCTTGTGCCAACTTCAGTGCAGCTAGATAGTGCAACAACGCAGCTAAATAGCCATCACACTTTTCCAAGATGATATCCAGGACCAGACTCAAATCTGAAGATAGTGGTGGGCTGCCAGGTCCTTGCGGAGTGCTGCAATTACACGTTCATTTGGGGTGAAGGTAAGGGGAGCAGTGTAGTGATTTAGCTGTCTGAAAGCTGCACCACCAGGGGGCTCTCCATTCAAAGCATATAGTTCAACAATCAATGGGAGTGAGCAATTTGTGGGATCTTAGATGTCAGCATAATGGGTTTGCCAAGCAATAGAATGTTTGAAATGAGACTTAGCCTACTTTGTCCAGTACTGTTCTATTAAAGCCTACTTGTCGCAAGATGGATTCATTTTCCTTGTCTCACAAACTTTGCACAGGATAAGACACCACTTGAAGAGATAAATTATTGGGTGTCAAATTTCTTGAGTGATATAAAATGCATTAATGTGCTTCACTGAGATTAAAATCATTAATGTGTTTCACTTTGAGATTGAAAGTACACTTTTCACACTTCTATATTTGTTTTTAAAATGTATTGGCTTGTAAATTTGCATCCATTGAAACGATGGCTGAAGATTTGAACAGGTTTTGTACAGGCCACATGCATGGTACCTCTGAAGCTATTGTAACAGAATATGGAATTGATCAACATCAGGAAAAAGCCCATTTTAAAATTTGAAAGGATTCCTAGGCACTCATTTATTTTAATATTGCTGATACAAATTAAACATCTTTTGAGTAAAATTCAGCAAACTTGAAACTGTTGTATCAGAAGATGAATCAACTTTCCAATTGTCAATTTTACACCCTGCATGCGAAAGACATACTTTCTGGCATGGCTTTTTATTAATAATAAAATTTGTTGCAGCCATTTTAATGGATAAACCACATATATGGCTGTTTAAGATATCTTGGTGATATTGATGCATTGAACCATGCGCGTGGTTCAGCAAGCAGCTTCAAAAAACAAAACGTGGATTTGGGGTAACATTTGAACTTAGCATGGAATATAGCATGGCAAGTGTCCCTTTGCCCTAATTTGCCCATGTAAACCAAGATGCCGCATCTATACTATTCCCACCTGCCTGCATTTGGCCAACAACCCTCTAAATGTTTTCTATCCATATACTTGTTTAAATGTCTTTAAAATGTTGTTAGTATCTGCCTCAACTACCATTCTGGCAGCTCGTTCCATGTACCCACCACACTCAGTGTGAAAAGGTTTCCCCTCAGGTTCCTATTAAATCAATCCGCTCTCACCTTAAACCTATGTTCTTGATTCCCCTACTCGGGGTAAAAGACTGTGTATTTGCCTATCTATTCCCCGCATGAACACATATACCACTATTAGATCACCCTTCATCCTCCTGCACCGCAAAGAATAAAATTCTAGCCTGCCCAACTTCACCCTGTAGCTCAGCTCTCAAGCCCTGGCTTGATCCTCGTGCATCTTCTCTGAAGATTCAGCATTGCTACAATTGAAGTTGAGGATTTTATATTTTGTACTGAGCAAATGACCTGAGGCTGCCATCTAGTGGATTTATTTTTTATTTTTCACTTTGGAGTTTTAAAAATTATGCAAAGTATTCATGTGAGGCAAATGAAACTGATGCGGATGTGATGCTGTCTCCTATATCAGGGGAAAAAGAGAAATTTTTTTAACTTCCCTATATATATTGGGGGGCAGGTGTAAAATCAATTGGAGAATTTGATGTTCATACCGTTGTGTTGTAAGCTACCCAAGCGGAATGTGAAGTGAGGTACAGCGTCCTCCATAATGCTTGGGACAAAGACCCATCATTTATTTTTTTGCCTCAGGCCGAAACCCTTTCTCAGACTGATAGGGGGGGGGGGGGGGGGGGGGGGGGGGGGGAGAAGGGAGGAAACAGGGAGGAGGAGCCCGAGGGCGGGGGGATGGGAGGAGACAGCTCGAGGGTTAAGGAAGGGGAGGAAACAGCAAGGGCTAGCAAAATTGGGAGAATTCAATGTTCATGCCCACTGGACGCAGGCTACCCAGGCGGAATATGAGGTGCTGTTCCTCGAATTTCCGGTGTTGCTCACTCTGGCAATGGAGGAGCTATACCTTCAGTTTGCATGTGGCTTCACTCTGGCAATGGAGGATGTCCTGGACATCGAAGTCAGTATTGGAATGGGAAGAGGAATTAAAATTGTTAGCAATTGGTAGATATGACATTGTTGGGATTACAGAGGCATGGCTGCACAAGGATCGGGACTTGGAACTGAATATTAAAAATTAGACGTCCTATAGAAAGAACAGGCAGGTGGGCAGAGGAGGTGGGGTAGCTTTGTTGGTGAGGGATGAAATTCAGTCCCTTGCGAGGGGTGACATAGGGACTGATGATGTAGAGTTGCTATGGATAGAATTTCGGAATTGTAAAGGTAAGAAGACACTAATGGGAGTTATCTACAGGCCCCAAAACAGGAGCCTGGATATAGGGTGCAAGTTGCAGCAGGAGTTAAAATTGGCATGTAACAAAGATAATGCCACTGTAGTTATGGGAGATTTCAATATGCAGGTAGACTGTGAAAATCAGGTTGGTTCTGGACCCCAAGAAAGAGAGTTTGTAGAGTGACTCCGAGATGGATTCTTAGAGCAGGTTGTTCTGGAGCCTACCAGAGAGAAGGCAATTCTGGATTTAGTGTTGTTAATGAACCAGATTTAATAAGGGAACTCAAGGTAAAGGAACCGCTAAGAGGTGGTGACCATAATATGATGTTTTAATCTGCAATTTGAGCGGGAGAAGGTTAAATCAAAAGTGTCAGTGTTGCAGTTGAACAAAGGAGAATATGAAGGCATGAGAGAGAAGCTGGCCAAGGTCGACTGAAAAAGGATCCTAGCCTGAATGACAGTGGAACAGCAATGGCAGGAATTTCTGAGCATAATCCAGAAGATGCAGGATCATTTAATTCCAAATTAAGATTCTAAGGGGAGTAAGAGGCAATCGTGGCTGACAAGGAAAATTAGGGGTGGAATAAAACTAAAAGAAAAGGTGTATAACATAGCAAAGAGTAGCGTAATGCCAGAGGATTGGGAAACTTTCAAAGGACAACAGAAGGTAACAAAAAGGGCTATATGGGGTGAAAGGATGAACTTCGAGGGTAAGGTGGCCAAGAATATAAAGAAGGATAGCAAAAGCTTCTTTACGTATGTTAAGAGAAAAAGATTAGTAATGACAAATGTGCCCCTTGAAGGCAGAAACAGGTGAAATTATTATGGGGAACCAAGGAAATGGCAGAAAGATGAACAGGTACTTTGGTTCTGTCTTCACTAAGGAATCTCCCAGATGGACTAGAGGACAGAGGAACTAGGGAGACAGAGGGACCGAAATAAATTTGCATTAGACGAGATAGTAATGGGTAGACTGACAAATCCTCAGGGCCTGATGGTCTGCATCCCAGGATACTCAAGGAGATGGTTCTAAAAAATTGTGGATGCATTGGTGATCATTTTCCAATGTTCTATAGATTCAGGATCAGTTCCTGTGGGTTGGAGGGTAGCTAATGTTATCCCACTTTTCAAGAAAGGAGCGAGAGAGAAAATGGGGAATTATAGACCAGTTAGCCTGACATTGGTGGTGGGGGAAGATGCTGGAGTCAATTATTAAAGAAGTAATAACGGCGCATTTGGATAACAGTAAAAGGATTGGTCCAAATCAGCATGGATTTATGAAGGGGAAATCCTGCTTGACTAATCTTCTGGAATTTTTTGAGGATGTGACAAGTGAAATGGATGAAAGCGAGCCAGTAGATGTAGTGTATCTGGACTTTCAGAAAGCCTTTGATAAGGTCCCACACAGGAGATTAGTGGGCAAATTTAGAGCATGGAAAGAGAATTGGTTGGCAGACAGGAAACAAAGATTAGAGTGCCGCAAGGCTCAGTGCTGGAGCCGCAACTATTTACAATATATATTAATGATTTAGATGATGGAATTAAAAGTAACACTAGCAAATTTGCAGATGACACAAAGCTGGGTGGCAGTGTGAACTGAGAAGAGGATGCTAGGAGGTTGCAGGGTGACTTGGACAGGTTGAGTGAGTGGGCAGATGCATGGCAGATGCAGTATAATGTAGATAAATGTGAGGGTATCCACTTTGGCGGCAAGAACAAGAAGGCAGATTATTATCTCAATTATGTCAGATTAGGAAAAAGGGAAGTGCAACGAGATCTGGGTGTCCTTGTACACCAGTCACTGAAAGTAAACATGCAGATACAGCAGGCAGTGAAGAAAACTAATGGCATGTTGGTTGTCATAACAAAAGGATTTGAGTATAGGAGTAAAGAGGTCCTTCTGCAGTTGTACAGGGCCCTGGTGAGACCACATCTGGAGTATTGTGTGCAGTTTTGGTCTCCTAATTTGAGAAAGGACATCCTTGCTCTTGAGGCAGTGCAGCGTAGGTTCATGAGGTTAATCCCCGGCATGGTGGGACTGTCACATGAGGAAAGATTGGAAAGACTGGGCTTATATTCACTGGAATTTAGAAGGATTAGAGGATATCTTATAGAAATGTACAAAACTATAAAAGGACTGGACAAGCTAGATGCAGGAAAAATGTTCCCAATGTTGGCGGAGTCCAGAACCAGGGGCCATAGTCTAAGAAGAAAGGGGAGACCATTTAAAACTGAGATGAGAACAAAAAAATTTCACCCAGAGAGTTTTGAATTTGTCGAATTCTCTGCCACAGAAGGCACTAGAGACCAATTCACTGGATGAATTTAAAAGAGAGTTAGATAGAGCTCTGGGTGCTAGTGGAATCAAGGGATATGGGGAGAAGACAGGCACGGGTTACTGATTGCGGGTGATCAGCCATGATCACATTGAATAAGCATCTAGATAAACAGGGTCTGATTAGGAACAGTCAACATGGATTTGTGCCTGGAAGGTCATGTTTGACTAATCTTCTTGAATTTTTTGAAGAGGTTACTAGGGAAATTGACGAGGGTAAAGCAGTGGATGTTGTCTATATGGACTTTAGTAAGGCCTTTGACAAGGTTCCTCATGGAAGGTTGGTTAAGAAGGTTCAACTGTTGGGTATAAATGCAGGAATAGCAAGATGGATTCAACAGTGGCTGAATGGGAGAAGCCAGAGGGTAATGGTGGATGGCTGTTTATCGGGTTGGAGGCAGGTGACTAGTGGGGTGCCTCAGGGATCTGTGTTGGGTCCTTTGTTGTTTGTCATGTACATCAATGATCTGGATGAAGGTGTGGCAAATTGGATTAGTAAGTATGCAGATGATACCAAGATAGTGGTTGTGGATAATGAAGAGGATTTCCAAAGTCTACAGAGTGATTTAGGCCATTTGGAAAAATGGGCTGAAAGATGGCAGATGGAGTTTAATGCTGATAAATGTGAGGTGCTACACCTTGGCAGGACAAATCAAAATAGGACGTACATGGTAAATGGTAGGGAATTGAAGAATACAGTTGAACAGAGGGATCTGGGTATAACCGTGCATAGTTCCTTGAAGGTGGAATCTCATATAGATAGGGTGGTAAAGAAAGCTTTTGGTATGCTAGCCTTTATAAATCAGAGCATTGAGTATAGAAGCTGGGATGTAATGTTAAAATTATACAAGGCATTGGTGAGACCAAATCTGGAGTATGGTGTACAATTTTGGTCACCCAATTATAGGAAGGATGTCAACAAAATAGAGAGAGTACAGAGGAGATTTACTAGAATGTTGCCTGGGTTTCAACAACTAAGTTACAGAGATAGGTTGAATAAGTTAGGTCTTTATTCTCTGGAGCGCAGAAGGTTAAGGGGTGACCTGATAGAGGTCTTTAAAATGATGAGAGGGATAGACAGAGTTGATGTGGACAAGCTTTTCCCTTTGAGAACAGGGAAGATTCAAACAAGATGACATGACTTCAGAATTAAGGGACAGAAGTTTAGGGGTAATATGAGGGGGAACTTCTTTACTCAGAGAGTGGTAGCGGTGTGGAATGAGCTTCCAGTGGAAGTGGTGGAGGCAGGTTCATTGGTATCATTTAAAAATAAATTGGATAGGCATATGGATGAGAAGGGAATGGAGGGTTATGGTATGAGTGCAGGCAGGTGGGACTAAGGGGAAAAAAAATTGTTCGGCACGGACTTGTAGGGCCGAGATGGCCTGTTTCCGTGCTGTAATTGTTATATGGTTATATGGTTATATGAATGGTGGTGCAGGCTCAAAGGGCCAAAATGGCCTCCACCTGCATCTATTTTCTATGTTTCTAACCGGGAGATTCAGTAGGCTTTGGCGGACCGAGCGCAAGTGTTCTGCTTATGTTTGCCGAGTCTACTTTTGGTCTCGCTGATGTACAGGAGACCACGTCGGGAACACCGGTTAGAGGAGGTGCACGTGAACCTCTGACTCACCTGGAAGGACTGCTGGGGTCCCTTAATGAAGGTGACAGTGGAGGTATGCGGAAAGATGTTACATCATTTGCAGTTGCAGGGGAAAGTACCTTGGCAGGGGGTGGTTGAGGGGGGAAGGATGAGTGAAACAAGGAGTTGCGGAGGAAGCGGTCTATGCATAAGACGGATGGGATGGGGATGGGAAGATATGACGGGTAAAAATGGTGGGAAGATAAAAAATGCATGTATATCTTATCGCTGAGAATTTTCTACAGTAATCTTCCTACCACAGTTGTTAGGCTTACTGCTAACTCCCACAGGTTTTTCTTTGTAGCTCTTAAATAAAGGCATAGCATTGTCACCCTCCAAATTTCCAGCACCTCACCTTGTCTGATGATAAAATCAGCCAAGACTCTTGCAATTTCTTCTCTGGTGTCCCACAGTGTCCTTGGATATATCTGATCAGGCGCAGAAGATTTATCTACTTTCATACATCTTAACACATGCAGCACCTCCTCGACTGTAATACGGACTGTCCTCAAGCCATCTACATTAACTGTACCACGTTCCCTATAATTTGTGTCTTTCTTTGAGGTAATAACAGAGGAGCAGTATGATCATTATTTTTGTGCTAGGTCTTTCAAGCCAAAATATAGGTTATTTTTCTGTTATATTCAACATCATGTACCTATTCCACAAGCTATTCAATTAAAAAGTAGAAGAGAATAACTCAAAAAGATGAACAGTGTTGAGTACTGAGTTCCTTTGGAACAAACAACTAAAATCTGATTTAGTGAGTAGCAGGAATTATGCTCCACATCACTCAAACTGTTAAGTATCACAATACTGTTTTGTTTTTACGCAGTTATCCTGGGCTTCTGGTTGTACCTCAACCTGTACCGGATAGCAGCTTACAAAAAGTTGCACGCTGTTATCGCCACAACAGACTTCCAGTGGTATGTTGGAAACATTCCAAAACAAAAGCTGTTTTGCTACGCTCTGGTGGATTTCATGGAAAGGGCGTTGTGGGACTCTTCAAATCCCCAAATCCACACTCAGCTGGTAAGATTTATATGCATATTCTGCAATAATGCACTTTCACCTTCAAAAGACATTGTCAAAAATAGGTCACAGTTAATACTCATCAAATCAACCCACTTAAATATATCTTTGATCTATTTGTGCAAAATTAGACAGTTTCTTTGTTAGTACAGGTGCACAACCTTTTATCCGAAGTTCCAAATAACGAAAAGCTCCGAATAGCGGCCATTTTTTCGGTCCTTGACGAAAGGTCCTTGAAGACTTCATGGAGGGCGGCCCGAAGAGGTGACAGCGGAACCTCCGGTCGGTCCTCGAAGAAAGGGGAACTAAATCCCCATTCATAAAAGAGAAGGTCAAGGTATATTGCGCGGGGGGGTTAATAATTGACAATCTGCTGCTGCCTGCCCGCTGAGTTAAAAAGTTCCCACGGTAGACTCACGATACACAGTGTATCGTGAGTCTTGCGTGGGAACTTTTTAACTCAGCGGGCAGGCAGCTGCAGATTGTCGCTCCCTTCAGTTTCACCCCACCTACACCCCTCTGCTTCCCGGCCATGTGTGTGACCCCTTCCCTCCCCTCTCCAGCTCCCCGCCCATTGCACCGGCGCGGGGGCTTTGCACTGTCTTCACGTCGGCAATGCCAGCAGGCCAGTGCCAGTCACCGGAGACGTCAGGACCAACGGGACACCGGCCCCCAGGCCCACTGCAAGCACGGAGATCCCAGAGACCCACAGCCAGCAGCAACCCAGCCCCGTTCCAACTGCAGAGGAACACGCTCCCCGTAGGGACAGAAGCTGATGGTGTGCAAGGGACGTCTTGGTCTTGGGGTTGCGGATGAGGGGGCGCAGCTCGGGCTGTGACGTCTCCGGCCACCCCCCTGTACAGGAGCTGAGACTGGGAACTGTGGGGTTGTTTGCAGTTGCAGAGGGAGGGGGCAAGGGCGGTACAGTTCCCAGTCTCAGCTCCATTCCAGGGGGGTGACCGGAGACGTCAGGACCAACGGGACACCGACTGCAAGCACAGAGATCCCAGAGACTCACAGCCAGCAGCAATTCTAGCCCAGCCCCGCTCTAACTCCAGAGGAACCCGGGTTGCGGATCAGGGGGGCGCAGCTCGGGCTGTGGGCGAACTGCCACTTGTCGCTGTAGCGGCCCATCGGGGAGCGGGTTCCTGTTGGTCCTGACGTCTCCGGCCATCCCCCTGGACAGGAGCTGAGAGACGTCAGGCCCACCAGAAGCCGCTCCCCGATGGGCCCCTACAGCGACAAGTGGCAGTTCGCCCACAGCCCGAGCTGCGCCCCCTCATCGGGACACCGACCCCCAGGCCCACTGCAAGCACGGAGATCCCAGAGACTCACAGCCAGCAACAACTCTAGCCCAGCCCCGCTCCAACTCCAGAGGAACCCGGGTTGCGGATGAGGGGGCGCAGCTCGGGCTGTGGGCGAATGCCACTTGTCGCCGTAGCGGCCCATCGGGGAGCGGATTCCTCTGGAGTTGGAGGGACAGGGAGACACTGCGGCTTTTGAGAATGGTGGGCAATCACTTCCAAAGTTCTGCCCACACAGTCAGTACACCTCTCCTACACTTGTCTCCCGCACTAAGAACATCTCGCAGAGAATGATCCCAGCCTAACACTCCCTATTCTCTCCTATTCTGCAAGAAAAAACTACATTGAAGACTCAAACTCACGATCGAGTAACTGCCGGGATCAAGGCGCAAACTCGCGACCTTGCGGATATGAGCCGAGCACTCTACCACTGCGCCAGCCGTTAAAATCTACGCTAAAAATCTTCCATTCCAAAAGCCGAAAAATTCTGAATTACGAAAAGTGTCTGGTCCCAAGGCTTTCGGATAAAAGGTTGTGCACCTGTATAGATATAAAGATCCAGATTAGTTAACTGAAATGAATGTATATTTTCATTTTTTATTTAATTTTCTCTTTCCTCAAGAAATCGAGATTATTTCTGTTCTATCTATCTCACACTTTGCAGCCAGTTAAATGCAACTGCAAATATTATAATTGCATTATCCAACCATTAGGGGCAAAGATTTCTGTGCTTCCTGGACACCACGTTTTAAAGTTGGGTTTAATCTGTTTTGAATCTGTAAACTGTTGTTAATGACCAATTATTTAATTTGCAGTTCATGTGAAATTGGCCAAGCTTAGGTTTGACGCAACACCAAACTGGTCTGCACCTGAAATCTACGCTAATAGAGAACGAACAACAGAATGTACATTTCCCATTGGGAGCTATAAAGATGTATTGCCAATGCCATACCTTTGCTAAGCTAAGCTCAGGAAATTAAAAAGCTAAATGAAGAAGCAACGTAAAATGATTCGGAAAATATGTCGACAAATGGTTCGGCAGAGGTTTTGATCAATGCAACAATTTCAGGGTGAAGTCACTTTGATATGTGTGTGTGTGTGAGATTTAGTGCCATGTTTCAGTGCTTGTTTTTTGACAGTTCCATGAAAGATGGACGTTGCAGTGAAGGCAGAAATAGTCATTCTGTGAATAGTGGCAACATTAGATATGTTAAGGGTCTGGCCCACTTGGGCGTCATTTGCGCGTCACGCAGGTGGCGCACGATGACTTTGTGAATCCCCAAATTCTGGGGCGCTGTGCGCGACCGCCCGTCACTGCCTACGCCACCACACCTCACCACACGTGATGCACGCATCGCATGTGCGTCATGACGCGTAAATTATGTCGCGTAAATTACGCCCAAGTGGGACAGGCCATTTAATCTCACACAGGAAATATCAAGCATGCCAATTGAATAATAAATGAATATGCCTGGTCTAATTTCCCAGTGACCACAATTTCCCCCAAAAATTATTTAATCCAGGTTTTAATGATCTGCATGTGAAAAATTAGTGCAAACTATACCCTTTCCCATGCTTATGTTCTTTCTAGTCTCTGGAATATTCAACGTTTTTAAGTGGTTAACAGTGAATTTCATTATTTTTTGTGTGACAATTTATTTTATTTTTTCATTTAGCACCTACATCCACAGAATCATCAAGTAGCATTGAACAAGAAAAATACCTACAAGCTTTGTTGAATGCAGTACCTAGCCTCTCCAAAATGAATGGCTGCAACACACCTACTGGACATCCCAACATCATGCTTTCTCCAGGTGCGGTTTCTTTTAAAATACTGCTTTGCTGTGATAAGTGATGCAAAAGCCCAAGCAAAGAGTTTAAACAAAATATGTTTTTGTTTGGTTAACCTACATTTCCCCACGTTAGGAACAATGGGAACCACAAGCTCTGCCTTGGTAATTCTCCATAGTGTAATAGAAAATTACAATATATCATCCACGTGCACTCCAGTATATCATCCACATGCCCACGCAGTTTAACTGAGATCAGGATATTTGGGTGTTTGTATTATAATCTAAGATGATTCTTGCATCTTGATTGTGAAACTCTTGAACAAAGACCAAAGTGCTGGAGGAACTCGGCAGACCAGACAGCATCTGTGGAAAGAAATGGACAGACAGCATTTTGGTTCATCTGAATTGAATTGAATACATTTTATTAGCCTAGTACGTATACATAAAGGAATTTGCCTTGGTGCTTTGCTCTGTCTTTCTTTGAAGTAACAACACGATATACAGTAGACAATTAAAAAATAAAACATTATAATTTAAACATGTGAAGAATGAAATAAAATACCTGAGCAAAAGGAGGCTACAGACTTTTGGATGTTGAGTAGCTGTTGTGGGAAAAAACTTTTTATGTCTGTCTGTGGCGGCTTTGACAGTCCAGAGTCGCCTTCCAGAGGGAAGTACTTCAAAGAGATTGTGGCCAGGGTGAGAGGGGTCAGAGATGATCTTACTCGCTTCCTGGCCCTTGCAGTGTATAGTTTGTTGATGGGGGGGAAGGTTGCAACCAACAACCTTCTCGGCTGATCGAACGATGCGCTGCAGCCTCTGGATGTCATGCTTGGTGGCTGAGCCAAACCAGACCATGATGGAGAAGGTCAGTTTCTCTCCACTTGATTGTGAAATCTTTCTTTGGAGCAAGCATCTAAATTATTTTTTTGGTTTGCATAAATCCAAAATTATGAATACCAGTTTAGTGAAAGGGGAACCTTTTGATCATAATTTGTTCAGTGGAATGTACCAGTAATGGGGTAATTTAGATGTAATTGTAATATGAACATATGTAGTTTGGAAAGCAAGACTGCCAGACAGATTATGTTGAACAAGTCAACTCATGCATCCAGTCTATGTTTTCTTTCTTACACAACGCAATCAAACACCTTTTGCCTCAGTTCCCATAAATATCATCACATATTTTGCCTGAACTTGTAATCCCTTATTTCCAGTCTGGACATTTGAAGAATCAAGCAATTTATTAAGGGATGCTGGATGCAAAAAAGGGACATGAAATACCTGTGGTAGATAAGGTAAAGCAGAATCCTAAGAGATTCTATAAGTATGCCAAGAGCAAAAGGATAACCATGGAAATTATAGGTCTCCCTAAGGATCAGTGTGGTTGACTATATGTGTGGAAACAGTGCTATTGTCAATGTAGCAGAGAGTATAATTTAGCACAGTCCTGCTTATGGATTTTAAGTAGGACATAGAAATGGGCAGTGCAGGGTTGGGGAATCATTAGATTGGAGGATGTGGTGTAGAGATCGCAGAAAGAGATAACATTTGTAATTGTTTGGGTGATGGTGGCATGGCGTTCAACAGTGGGATCATGGTCAGGTAGGAAGAACTGCCCAAGAGCAGGTGCCTGGCCTCAGCACAGTAGAGGTCAGTCTGCCAGACTACCATGTACCATGGTTTAATGACAATATTGATATTGAGTGAATGAGCGTTGCGTGTTCGACGGGGATGAGATGGGAGTGGGTAGGGAGAAAGGAGAAATTGAGACTCAATGTCATGGCAGCAGTTGGAGATTAAATGGGGGAGGGGAGGCAAAAGGCCTCCCCCGGTCTCCCTTTCCATCCATATCCATCCCTCCAGCTTTGCATTTCTCTCCTCATCATGTCTCCTTATCTGATACCTTTCTGTCTCCTTTTCATTTCTTGCCTTTGTCATGAGTTACTCCGCTAATCTGCCAATTAACCCCCTCACCTGCATCCACCTTTCACTTGCCTGGCTTTGTCCCACCCCAACCTCTTTTCCAGCTTTCTTCTCCAGCTTTCTTCTCAAGTCAAGTTTATTCGTCACATACACATACGAGATGTGCAGTAAAATGAAAAGTGGCAAAGCTCGTGGACTTTGTGCAAAAAAACAAACAAACAACCAACCAGACAAACTACAAACAGAATGGAACAGAATCACATATTCTCCTTACTCCATCTGTTTGGTGAAGGGTTCCGAACGGAAATGACGCCTGTCCGTTTCCTCCACAGCTGCTGCCTGATTTGTTGAGTTGTTCAAGCACAGTTTTTTGCTCCCTCTAAATCGTTCCTGTCCATGAACCTGTCCAAATGTCTCTTAAGCATTGTAATTGTTTTTTTGCTCAAGATTCCAGCACCTGCAGTTTCATGTCTCTAGGTTTCAGAAGGATATGGGGAAAATGTAGGTAAATGGGCCTAGGTCAGGAAGACATCTTGGAAGAAAGAACTGCAGATGCTGGTTTAAATCGAAAGGAGACACAAAATGCTGAAGTAACTCAGCGAGTGAGGCAGCATCTCTGGAGAGAAGGAATGGGTGACGTTTTGGGTTGAGAGCCGTCTTCAGACTGATTAAGGGTCTTGACCTGAAATGTCGCCCATTCCTTCTCTCCAGAGATGCTGCCTCACCCGCTGAGTTACTCCAACATTTTGTGTCTATTTTGGTCAGCTTGAAAGAGTTGGGCTGAAGGGCCCGTTTCTGTACGGATTTGAGTATAGGAGCAGGGAGGTTCTACTGCAGTTGTACAGGGTCTTGGTGAGGCCACACCTGGAGTATTGCGTACAGTTTTGGTCTCCAAATCTGAGGAAGGACATTATTGCCATAGAGGGAGTGCAGAGACGGTTCACCAGACTGATTCCTGGGATGTCAGGACTGTCTTATGAAGAAAGACTGGATAGACTTGGTTTATACTCTCTAGAATTTAGAAGATTGAGAGGGGATCTTATAGAAACTTACAAAATTCTTAAGGGGTTGGACAGGCTAGATGCAGGAAGATTGTTCCCGATGTTGGGGAAGACCAGGACAAGGGGTCACAGCTTAAGGATAAGGGGGAAATCCTTTAAAACCGAGATGAGAAGAACTTTTTTCACACAGAGAGTGGTGAATCTCTGGAACTCTGTGCCACAGAGGGTAGTTGAGGCCAGTTCATTGGCTATATTTAAGAGGGAGTTAGATGTGGCCCTTGTGGCTAAGGGGATCAGGGGGTATGGAGAGAAGGCAGGTACGGGATACTGAGTTGGATGATCAGCCATGATCATATTGAATGGCGGTGCAGGCTCGAAGGGCCGAATGGCCTACTCCTGCACCTAATTTCTATGTTTCTATGTACGAGATAACACTGACTCTGACTATTGAATCTGGGGGATAAACCAACAGTCATCAAAAGAGCTATTTTCGTTTTAATGGAATCTTGTAAATGGCTGAATCAAACACAAACTCTAAAAAAAAAAAACACTTTTTTTTAGATACAGCCACTGACAAACGATCTTCTCGAGCATCCAGTGCAGTGAAGCAGGTGGTCCCAACACATTTGGACGTGCACCTTCCTAACAGTTTCACACGTGGAGGTTGGTCATGTTACATACCAAAGTTTCTCAAAGTTCACATTCAAAGATTTCACAGACTATTTAAAAAGTCTCCCTTGTTGTGTTTCATTGCCTTAAGATTAGATTATGAAATAAAATTAAAGAAAATGAAGGTAAATATGTTAGCATAGTGTACATGACTGTAGTGAATGCTTGATTTCATCACCAGTGCCAAGGAATAGTATACTCCAGGAAAGAAATCAGCGTGAACTCATTCTCGTCTGTGAACGGCCACATTCAAATAAAACTCTCGTCTTGTTCACAGAAAGCTAGCTTGGTAGTTAATAGGACACACATGAAATTTGGAAGAGGTGCAAGAACATTTATGATTTCTTCTTTTTGTTTTTTACGCTTACAAAAAGTCGTCAAAAATAAGTGAACAAACAAGATTATTGTGTTTGGTTAAACTTCAACAGGCTTTGTTAAAGCAACGGGTTAATTTTCATTCACCTTTTTTTAATTAGTTTCTTTAAGTATAGTTATGTCCTCTGAGCTCAGTTTTCAGATGCATGAAACATTCATATTTTTCATAATTGAGAAAAACAACTCCAGGCCTTGACCCTCCTGACTGTGACATGGAGAGAGTTGTTTGCATTCAGACCAAACGAGGCTCGCATGTCTAATGTGATAAAATCTTTTGCGGTTAAGCGTATTGATGATGAAAAAGACTCGTTATTAATCATATAAACCAGCTAAGCTATTTAGGCTAACAAGTCTTGGAAGAGACAATGAAGAAACACATCGGATAAAAAGCCCTGACATGCATGCGTTACAACAGTAATTGTAACTTCAGCATTGTTAATAAAGTGACAGAGTTTTCACCCAAAATTACATTTCTTACTTTGGTGGGGGATAGGAGAAGTCTTTACTTTTCTGTATAAATAATGCTGCAAATATGAAAACTGTTCATTACTTCAGGGAGCAAATTAATTATAACAGTTTGTATTCTTTTGAAGATAGAAGATAGAATACCTTTATTGTCATTCAGACCTTACGGTCTGAACGAAATTTCGTGCCTGCAGTCATACATACAATCATACAATAATAAACAACACTAAACACAAATTAACATCCATCACAGTGAGTCCTCCAAGCACCTCCTCACTGTGAGGCAAAAATCTTAGGGCTGTAGTCTCTTCCCTCCTCTTCTCCCTCTGCGCTGAGGCGATACTTCACCGGGCGATGGCACAAACAGTCCCGCGGCTCACCAAACCCCGCAAACGGGCCGGCTCAAACACCGCGGCCCGGGGTTGTCGAAGCTGCCGCCCTCCAGTCCAACGGACGCAGCGCTGGCCCGTGGCTGAACCCCGGACTCAGGTCACCGCCGCCAGAACACCGTCCCAGCCACCGGAGCACCGTTCCAGCCCCGAGCCGGATCGCCTTCACGTAAGTGCCGTTCCTCCCTCGAGCTGGGCCGCTCCAATGGGAGCGCCATTGCACCTCGAGCTGGGCCGCTCTCACGGGAGAGTCTCAGCCCCGAGTCGGGCCGCCCTCACGGGAGCGAGCCCAGGGCAAGTCCTGACTTGCTCTGCCTCCGGAGTCTCGAGGCCACCTGCTCCGCCATTAGGGCTCAGCGCAGACGGAGGCAGAGAAGGGGGATACGACAAAAAAGTCGTATCCCCCCGACGGGAGAGACAGCAAGCCCCGTTTCAACTCCCCCCCCCCCCCCCCCCCCCCCCCCCCCCCCCCCCCCCCCCCCCCCCCACATAACACAACAACCTAAAAACAAAAACTAACTAGATAAAACGAAAAAGAAACAACATAAAAAAGTAAAGACAAACGGACTGCAGGCGAGCCGCAGCCGTTTACCAGCGCCGCCACTTCTGGATGATTCTGACATGGTGTCAAGAATGTTTTATTGTCATACGTTCTGAAACAGAACAATGTCATTCTTACTTGCAGCAGCACAACTGAGATGTAAACATAGTACAGGTGCACAACATTTTTTCCAGGATGTCGTCTACACACCAAAGCTCACGTTTGGCGCCAAACTTGACCCAAAACGACCCACGGTCAACCCAGGTCTGTACTACTGTAGCGGTTGCCTCCTCCCCGGAGACCGGGGAGACACTTAAACATCTGTAAATCATTCCTTAAATGTTAGTCAGTTAGTTTGGAGGAGGCAGTTGCTCCAGACTTTTCAAGCCGTACGCGCTACCTACCTAATCTACGCTAAAAATCTTCCATTTCGAAATCTGAAAAATTCCGAAATCCGAGAAGTGTCTGGTCCCAAGGCTTTCGGATAAAAGGTTGTGTACCTGTACTCTGTAAACACCATAATGAACAACAAAAAAAGTTCAGTATGCATAGAAAGAAATAAACAAGCAAACAATAATAGTGAAAAGATAAAAACAATGCTCCCAACTCTATGTAGTTCAGAGCTTACTTGGATGTCGCATTGATTGATGTAGGAGCCTGCGAACTACAGGCCAGTGAGCTTAATATCACTGCTGGGTAAACTATTGAAGGGGATTCTGAGAGGATCTACATGCATTTGGAAAAGCAAGGACTGATTCGAGATAGTCAGCATGGCTTTATGTCTTACCAATTTGATTGGAGTTTTTGACTCCGTGACTCGGAAAATACACTTTCATTTCACGTTTTTTTAAATCATATTACATAGTAGTATAATACATTTTCCAGCAAACAATAAACAATCTCCTGAAGGAACTCCACGGGTTGAGAAGCTGTCTTAATGCCATGATTCAACCTACAGGATTCCATCTACAAATTCAGTCTGAGTACTTCCAGCAGTTTGCTGAATGCTCCAGATTCCATCATCTGCAGTCTCCTGTATCTTCAATTTTCCAGTGAACCCAACAAAGTTAAAGAGATTGTGAAATGTGCAAGAGTTCTGGATCTCGCCGCCGGCTGCTAACCTACTCATGTTCCAGATCCCTGGTCCTCTGTCTCTGTCTCTGACACACACTGTATGTCCAGCACTGGCTGCACATCCCTGCTTCTGCTTTGGAATTCCAACTCGTGTTCAGGATTAGTTTAGTTCAGTTTATTATCATCGTCACGTGTTTCAAGGTACAGTGAAAAGCTTTTTGTTACGTGCTATCCAGTCAGCGAAAAGGCGATGCATGATTATAATCAAGCCGTCCACCGTGTACCATGCTGTGATGCATCCTGATAAAATGCTTTCTGTGGCACATCTGTAGAATTTGGTGAGGGTTGTGGGGACATGCCGAATTTCCTAACCCTTCTAATGAAGTAGAGGCATTGGTGTGCTTTCTTGGCCATTGCTTTGATGTGTCCATTGCTGGTCCAGGACAGGTTGCTGGTGACATTTATTCCTAAGAACTTGAAGCTATCAACCATCTCTCCTTCTGCAACATCACTGTATACCGGGTATGTGTGCCGCTTCGCTTCCTGAAGTTGATCATAATCTCCTTTGTCTTGACAACATTGAGGAAGAGGTTTTTGTTTTGGCACCGAGTTACGAGGTTCTCAATCACTTTCCAATATCTCTGTCTTGTCATTATTTGATATCTGGTTCACCCCATTGGTTTCGTCTGCGATTGATTAGTGAACCAGCAACCAAACCATCAGGATTTCCAAACAATCGAATACTGCATTATCAGTTTTACTGTATTGTTTATGCATTTACTACTTTTAGTAACTTTGATGTTTCAACAGAACTGAGCTATAGGGAGCGGTTGGGCAGGCTATGACAATATTCCTTGGAGCCCAGGAGGATGAGGGGTGATCTTATAGAGCTTATAAGATCATGAGGCAAATAGATAGGGTGAATGCACAGAGTCTTTTACTCAGAGTAGGGGAATCAGGAACCAAGGGACATAGATTTAAGATGAGAGGGGAAAGATTTAATATGAACCTGAGCAACAACCTTTTCACATAGAGGGTGGTAGGTATATGGAACAAGCTACTAGAGAAAATACTTGAGGCATGTATAATAACATTTAAAAGTCATTTGGACAGGTACGTGGAAAGGAAAGGTTTAGAGGGATATGGGCCATTTACAGGTAAGTGGTAGCTTAGATGGGGGATCTTGGTCATCATGGGCAAAGTGGAACGAAGGACCTGTTTCCGTGCTGCATTATGATGCTAATTTGATATTGTATCGTGTGCTGAGCACGGATGGAAAACTTTCTGCAGCATAATGAATAGCAAGGGACAAATTAGTTGTTGAAATATCTTTAAAAATTGCATGCAACAAGCAATTATGTACTCTGGCTGAAGTAATTCTAATTGTGTAATTTTATTACTGTTTTCTCAATAATCAGTACAAGGAATGTTAATGTAATCATTCCATTATGTTGACATTCCTTAGGTATTTACATTCCAATAATTCTGCATCATAAAATGAGTCAACCTTAATTGTAATTGCAAATGTTTGCAACAATTCATTTTGTTAGATTGTAGTTCCAGATTTGTATTTCTTTAGATAATTTTATTTGGTAGTTTGTTCCTCTTTGCATGCTTAATGCATTTAGAGCTGTGCCAACAAAGTGTTTACGTATTTGTAAATATTAATTACTGATGCAATCAATTTACCATATGACAAACATGAGTTTTTATTTGCAGCTTGTGAATAAAGAATATGATCAGTTGATTATGATCCAAAAATTCCACTGGATTTCGGCCAGTGTCCTGCCGTAACACCAGGAAATTGCCAAAGACTTTGAGAAAACATTGAAATCTGGTGGACCTGACATACCCGAAGTCTTGTTGAGATACATTTTAATTGGCATGTCATGCCTATCATAGAGTCAGGTGAGAGAGTCTGTAAGTTCCAAGGCTGTATTCTGCCTAGTGTAGTAACTTTGGGCAGTAATCCAAACTACTGCAGATAAATAGATTTTTACAAGAATATGAATAGATTTTGTCATTGGTTTAGGCAAAGCAAATCCCAATTTACTCTTCCGTAGAGGGGAGGCAGCAATTCTGGAATTAATGGAAAGAAGACACACTAATGTACACGTATCTAATCTATGAAAGTGTGGCAGTTATCCTCCCACTCACTACTCTGCCAAAACCCTACCCTACAAAATCAGGCGAGTGAACTCCAAAGGCCATTGTGGGAGAAAACAGTGTTTTCAACAGGATCATGTTCCAATGAATTTCAGAGACAATTGTTGGCACAGTCCTAAATTGTATACTATAACTTTCTGCTTGAAATATGAGTTTTGGTTTGATGGTTATGCATAAAATGCTCAAATTCACTCTTGTTGCTTTCACCCACCAGTACTCGGGTACAGAGATAAGCTGTTCACTCATTCCCAGCAAAAGAGTACCGTTAAAGGAAGAGTCTTCAACCAAGGTATTGTAGTGCATAGTATTCTACTGATTCCACTCAGTTTGGTTCCCCATTGTTCAGGCAGGAACTGAAATAACCTTTAGGTTTCCAATCAAATTACAAATTCAATTTTAGCAATGTAAGAGTTTAATTCAAGAATGTTGACTGCAAATTCACATCATACATTTCCATCTCCAACAACATCTTCCAGTTTTGAGAATGGAAAGCATGTAATTTGCCATGGATCAAGACATGTGTGTTAGATTGTGGTTATACAGCATTAATGTAAGCAGTGGTTTCACAATCAGAATTTTCCGGAGATAAATATCAGTAAACCACATCTTAAATTTATTGCATGCATTAAATTATTTCAGATTCTTTCTCGGCACCATCTTGAGTTTTTTGATTTGTTTCTTGTTTTTGTTCTGGATGAAATGTAAAATGTGCTCATTTGTTCATTTATATAAATTATGGAGCTAATACAAGTAATTCTGCTGTAACAGGACTGTTGCATTCCTAAGAAATCTGCTATTCTCAAATATTACATTTTTTAAAACAATTGAGGAAACGAGGTATGGGATTAAAAAGTTTCATACTTGTTATTTTAATGTCATATTATGTATATTATAATGTATATTATTCAGACAAGATTTTTTCCACAGAATTTTCAAAAATAATGACCTTTTTATTGCTACAAGTTTTATTTTTGTTCCGTATGTTATATTGTTTAATTGAGTAGCATTGCATGTGCCAATAGAAGCAATTGATTGTCAATTTCAATAGTTACCTGCAGTGAAACATACAGATATTTTTAGAGAGACAAGTGTCTAATTACTGCGGGGAGGTTACAAAGAACTCTTTTTTCCCTCTTCACTTTTTTTCCAAGGCGGCTTTTGTTCTGCTTGGTAATTTCCAATATAACTTTTAAGCAGTTCTCTAGTTCCTGATTGAAATTGCATTGTAACTATTTGGCCAACAAAACACAGACACTTTTCCCTAATTCACCAATTGCAGCATAGAAACTCACATTATAGCAAAACTACGTGTACCTATTGTCAATCGATGCATTGTTCAGTGGGTCATCTGTTTCAAAAAGCAAGATTACAGGGAAATGTTGGAAATTTCATGCTGAACGTTCACATACTCTGTAATTATCAGGAAGTTTAAGAGTCCTGCAAATGTGGTAATCACTAGCTTGCTGGCCAAACTGTTGGTGATTTTCCTAACACGTTTTGATATTGGATTTCATTTGTGGGCAGGACTTATGATCCAGGAATAGCGTGATATTATCTGGGGCCATGAGTCTTACATTTTAGATCAGGTTGCAAGTTCCCAACAACAGATCTGCAAAAAGTAAATCCGTCCTTCCTGTAGCAAATTTTGACCCAGCATCCTTGAATGGATTAAACTTAATTATTTTTAAGTCCTAGATTAAAATGGTATGAATTTTATATTATTATTTTAGGGAATTGCTTAGAAGCACTATGATGGGCTTTCATTTTAAATATGGAATCATTAATAGGCTTGTCCAATGCCAGAAATTTACTTTGTGTGACATCATTCACATACATAACATTCCATCATATCTATCATATCTCTATATTATGAAACTCTGATCTTGGATGTGTATTTATTTGTATGTGTGCTTATGTGTAATCACATCTTCGCGAAAAAATGACGAAGTAATGGTAAAATGTTTACATATTCTGGTAGACATTTTACCCCTGGAGTCCAAGCAGCTTGGTTTAAACAAAGAAAATATCTTTACTTTTTGTCAGTATTTAATCTTAGTATCTCTCATTTTATTTTTCTCTGCAGGTATGTGGGCCAGTCTACGCTCCAGTAGTCGCTTCAATGCCCAGTTTTCAACCACTGATGTAGGAGCAAGATTAGCTGGAAAGGAATCTCCTGTGACGGCTGGCTGTGACAATTCTCTGCAGAACCAGCTCCTGAAGCGCCAAGCAGCACTCTATCTGTTTGGGGAAAAATCCCAGCTGAGAGTAAGATTAAATTTGATTCCATTCATATCCATATCCTTATATAACTGTAAAACTCTGATCTTGGATGTGGATGTGTGTGTGTATTTATTTGTTTGTGTGTGATCACATCTACTTGAAGAAACAACACGCTAACAGGAATTATTTTACATATTCTGGTAGAGATTTACCCCCTGGAGTCGAAAATCAGCTTACCTGAAAATGTCCTGCTTTATTTCTTCAGTAATTAATAAAAATGTTCACAAATCCAATCCAACTTTCTTTTCAAAACGCCTGTTTTTTTTGGGGGGTTTTTCGCTGATGACGTGACAATGAATCTGCCGTCTACGTGCGCTGCGACTGACGTCACCTCCCACCCCCGTGTTGTTCAAATGTCGAACTCCCGAGAGCTTCGGTCGACGAACACTCGTGCCTTGGCTCGGGTTTACCAACAACGTTATCCCCTTCATCCCCTTGCCCCTCTCTCCCCCCCCCTCTTTCCCTCTCTCTCTCTCTCTATCTGTCTCTCTCTCTCTCTCTCTCTGCCTCTCTCTCTCTCTCGCTCTCTCTGCCCCTCTCTTTGTGTTTCTGTTCCCCTCTCTCTACCCCACTCCCTACCCCGCTCTAGACGCTCCTGTGAGGGGGGCAAATAAATAATATTAATATAATATCGAGGGGGGTGGTTATTGTGTGACGCCGCAGGCCGCCCCTCCCCCGCGCGTTGTGGGGACGGGACCCAACGGGTCCCACTTGGTCTAGTAACTAATAACATTGATCTTGTATATGTGTGTGTGTTTCTTCTTGCGTATGGCGTGCGTAGCCTAAAGTTGTAGGACAACTTGTTCTATTTGATCTTATTTGTGCACGCCGGGTTGATTGCATTCGTCGAAACAGGGTGAACCACGTGAAGGTTGCAATCTTCCACCCCTGTGTGTGTTTGTGTGTGTATAATCACATCTTCTCGAAAAAAGGACATGCTAACGGTAACATTTTTACATATTCAGATAGAGATTTATCCCATGGTCAAAAGTCGCCTTATCTGAAAAATTCATGCTTTATTTCTCGACATTAATCTTCTCGACAGTAAACGTTCAACACTCTTAAATAACTAAAAAAAAGATAACGGCTGATGATGTCACAATGGATCTGCGTGCCCTTCTTCCTCGCGCTGTGAGTGACGTCACCTTCCCTCCTCCCCCCCCCCCCCCCTCCTCCCCCCCACTCCCCCCCCATCCCTCTCTCCCCCTCTCTCTGTCTCTTCCCCCCTCTCTCTCTACCCCCCTCCCACTCTAGACACGCCTGCAAGTGGGGGCTATGCGTGAGTGGATAGAGCTGGGATGGGGTAAAAGGAGCAAATTAATAATATTTTTTTGTTCCCATTGGATCATCCATAAAATTATATTTGTGAACATAAACATTAGCATTGTGTTATTTGTAGAATTCATTAATGCATTCATGGGATTCTTACATTACATTGTAAACACGACAAAAATACTGTTTGTCTGAATGAATTTTGTAAACAATACAATTTTCAAAAAGCTGAAGAAAACAAATACAGAAGAGGAAGATGCTTGTGTTCAAGAAGGAACTGCAGATGCTGGAAGATCGAAGGTACACAAAAATGCTGGAGAAACTCAGCGGGTGCAGCAGCATCTATGGAGCGAAGGAAATAGGCGACGTTTCGGGTCGAAACCCTTCTTCAGGCTGATGCTTGTCTGTTTTGAGAAGCCGGAAGGATGAAGCGATGCATTTGTAAAACACCATGTATCTATTTCTCATAAATGTTACTCAGCAAATGATTGTGAAAATTGGAGTACTTCTTTTTTAGAACCATTTTCCTAAACTATTCCTAAACTGGCATTGGTATAAGCTGAGGAAACAAATCTCCACAATTTTTTTTCTTGAAGATTGTATGAACTGCTCTATTCATCCTTCCTATCTTTACAATTGACCAGTCATATTCACTGCAGCAACAAAGAAGAGTAAAAATAGAAGTAATTTTATTTCAACACTTTCAACAATATTAACAGGGATTTTTTGTCCGTAGGGTTTTAAACTTGACCTTGCTCTTAACTGTGAGCTTATACCTGTGGATTACTGTGATGTTCGTCAGGTGAAAGCTAGTTTCAAAAAGCTAATGAGAGCATGTGCGCCCAGCAGAGTCTCCAATGATACAGATATGACTTTATATAGGCTTCTTGGAGAATCAGAATGGCTGTTGCAGGTATTTAATTTACTTTATATCAGTTGCTCAAAATTATTGTTATTGATTTAATTCCTAATTACTGAACACAGTGATGAAGATTATAATGTAACATTCTACATTTCAAAAAAGATAACTTGAAAAATTAACCCAATTTTATTTCAATTTTTTTCCCTCCTCGGGAATTAGAATGATTTATCTTTCTTAGATTCTGAAAATGTGTTGCAATAGTATGTACACACAGGTTACTATATATTCCATTTGCTAAATCTTTTATCACATAACATCTAATAATTGAGAAAGTCGTTTCAATTCTCCACCATCGGAATGCTCTTTTAATTTGCATTTTGACTTAGTAATCAAAATCAGGACATATGTTTTGTAAAATGTCTAACAATTAAAGTGATGGAAAATGTTTTGCTTAATGTGTGAGCATACCGGCTGAATAATTCATTTATTACAGAAAAAATGTTTGTCCTTTTCTGTCAGATTATGTTTAATTGAATGTTAGAATGAGTGTAGAATAAGTGAGTGCAATTTTTGAGTAATTAATATTCTCCACAACACTTAGCATATTTCCCATCGAGTGATAGAGGCATGTTACTAATAGACTAATATAAGCTAATAAAGTAACAGTACCACACAGTATATTGGCAAAACAATTAAGTGTATAGCCTAGGTGCAGTTGCATTTCATCAGTATCTTATAGTAAATCACACACATTTGCTGGAGTTGTGATAATGTTATTTTTTAGCAACGCTTTTTTTAAATTTCCCAGATACATAGAATACTGCAACTGGCTGTGGTGATAGCAGAGCTTCTTGAGAGTGGTTCATCGGTAATGGTAAGCCTGGAAGATGGCATGGACATTACAACACAGGTAATTCTATAAAATAATTATCACAATATGTTTAATATAATAGAATTTCCAACATGGCATAAATTTAAGCAGCCCCATTTTGTGTTTTAACATTTTGGAGAACTCGCCTTCAAAATGTTGTTCCAACAGTCAAGCAACTAGATTTTTTGTATTTTGTTGACCACTTTTGAATATGAGTATTTAATTAAAATCGGCCTAAAGGGCCTGTCCCACTTACACGATTTTTTTTTGGAGACTTGCCGGCACCCGTCATAGTCTCAGAAAGTCACCGAAAATTTAAAAAATGTTGAAAATCCAGCGGCGACCAGAAAAAGGTACGACTCTTTGGGCGACTACTCACCACCAAACAGGCATCACCCCACAAGTGATTAAAAAATGAATTTAATCCATTTTCGAATATGGTTTCAATAAATGTAATTTTAGTACTGATAGGATGTTAGAAAGCAGATTGTGAGTCTCCAGTTGTTCTCCACATACATCTATGATTAAGAGGAGGAGATGAAGTGTAATGGATTCATGTTTGCTGAGTAAAAGCAGGATTGTAGCGAGAATTATGAAGAAGACTTGGGTGTGGGGGAGAGAGGGAGTGCAGGGGTTATTTGAAGTTTGAGAAATCAAAATTTGTACCACTGGGCCATATGCTGCCCAAGCAAAATATGAGATGCTATTCCTCCAATTTGCGATTTGCCCCACTGACAATGGAGGAGGCCTAGGATAGAAAGGTCAGTGTGGGAATGGGAAGGGGAATTAAAGTGTTTAGCAACTGGGAGATCAGGTGAGAAGGGGTTAAAGTGTTTGGCAACCCGGAGATCAGGTTTGCCTGATCTCCGGTTTGCTACTTTTGGTCTCGCCGATGTATAAAAGTCCAACTTGAACAATGGATACAGTGGGTGAGGTTGAAGGAGGTGCATGTGAAGCTCTGCCTAACCTGAAAGGACTGTCGGGGTCCCTGGGCAGAGTCGAGGGAGGAGGTATAGGGACATGTTGCTTCTCTTGCGGTTGCAGGGGAAGGTACCTGCGGAGGAGATGGTTTGGGTGGGAAGGGATGATTTAACCAGGGAGTTGCAGAGGGAACGGTCTCCAGCATTTTGTGTCTAACTTCAGTTTAAACCAGCATCTGCAGTTGCTTTCTACCCAAAACATCACCTATCCTTCCCCCCCGAGATGCTGCATGACACACTGGGTTACTCCAGCACTTTGTGTTCTATACAAGATCCTAGCATCTGCAGGTCCTTGTGTCTCCAAAGATCATTCTCAGAGTTGCAAAAAAATCCTCCTTACAAGGAATCGCTTAATTGGTATGAAATATTGCAAGAATGGTAGTTATTAACTTTTTTTACGATTTATATTGTATAATTGTTTGTACATTGCCCAGATAATAATAATAATAATAATACATTTTATTTATGGGCGCCTTCCAAGAGTCTCAAGGACACCTTACAAAAATTTAGCAAGTAGAGGAAAAGCATGTAAGCGGAATGAAATAAATAGTAGAGACATGACTAGTACATAAATTAAAGACAGAATTCAATTCAAAACACAATATGAGGCAATTCAAGCACAGATGAAAAGGGAGGGGGGCGTGGGGCTAAGGAAAGGCAGAGGTGAAGAGATGGGTCTTGAGGCGGGACTGGAAGATGGTGAGGGACACTAAATTGCGGATCAGTTGGGGGAGGGAGTTCCAGAGCCTGGGAGCTGCCCTGGAGAAGGCTCTGTCCCCAAAACTGCGGAGGTTGGACTTGTGGATGGAGAGGAGACCGGCTGATGTGGATCTGAGGGACCGTGAGGGTTCAATTCAATTCAATTCAATTTTAATGTCATCGCACAAATACAAGTATCAGTACAACGAAATGCAGTTTTGCGTCAGTCGGTAGTAGTTGTACATAAAGAAAACAAAAAAATAGAAAGAGGGAAGATACAGAATAATCAATAAATACAGAATAATTAAACAATGGGGGACGGAGGGACCAGAGAAAATCTATCGTCGGGACTCCGAGTTCAGCAATGTGATTGTGTTGTGGTAGAAGCTGTTCCTCATCCTACTAGTATGCGACCTGAGGCTCCTGTACCGCCTCCCTGATGGGAGGAGGGCAAACAGTCCATGGTTGGGGTGTGAGGGGTCTTTGATGATCTTCCCAGCCCGTCTCAGACACCGTTTTCGGTGGAGGGCATCCATGGCAGGGAGCGGGGCACCGATGATGTGCTGCGCGGTTTTCACCACCCGTTGTAGTGCCTTCCTGTCCGCAGCAGTGCAGCTGCTGTACCATACCGTGAAGCAGGTGGTCAGGATACTCTCTATGTTACAGCGGTAAAAGTTGGTCAGGATCCGGGGGGACAGGTGGGCTTTCTTGAGCCTCCTCAGGAAGTAAAGGCGCTGCTGTGCCTTTTTGATCAGCTTGGAGGTGTTGAGGGACCAGGACAAATCCTCCGAGATATGTACTCCGAGGAATTTATAGCTGGAGACGCGCTCCACCTCAGTCCTGTTTATATGGATGGGGGTATGACTGCCTCCTCTGGTCTGCCTGAAGTCAACAATAATCTCCTTCGTCTTTTTGGAGTTGAGGACAAGGTTATTGTTGGCACACCAGGCTGTCGGGTGCTGGATCTCATCCCTGTAGGCTGACTCATCGTTGTCGCTGATTGTCGCAGGTTGGTAGGGGGAGAGGAGGTCAGTGAGATATGGGGGGGGCAGATGGTGGAGGCTTTGTAGGTGAGAACCAGGATTTTGTAGGTGATCCGGTGGGAGATGGAAAGCCAGTGAAGTTGTTTGAGGACTGGAGTGATGTGATGCCAGGATTTGGTGTGGGTGATGAGTCGGGCGGCTGCGTTCTGGACCAGTTGGAGTCGGTTGATGTAGGTGGAGCTGATGCCAAGGAGAAGTGAGTTGCAGTAGTCCAGTTGGGAGGAGATGAAGGCATGGATGGGTCTTTCAGCAGCGGGAGGTGTGAGAGATGGTCTGATTTTGGCGATGTTGCGGAGGTGAAAGAAGGAGGTTTTAATGACATGGCGGATGTGAGGCTCAAGGGAGAGGGTGGAATCAAAGATCACGCCAAGGTTGCAGGCCTTGGGAGATGGGGAGACAGTGGTGCCATCGATGGTGAGAGTGGGGTTATTGATTTTGCTGAGTGTGGATTTGGATACATGCCATTATGCACTCTGTGCATATTGTTGTTCAAATGGGTAAAGTAAAAATCTGTTACCGCCCTCATGATAGTTTCTACACAGGATATCATCCCTTCCTACTTGGTTGTTTTATGATATTTACTCTGCTATAGTAATTTAATTAGTGATGACATAAAATGCTGGTGTCGTGTATCTCTCGGGCAGTTTGTCTGCAATGGGCAAAAATCCACTTGGCCTGCTTCTGGGCCTGCATCAAAGTAAAGATCTCTTCTGGAGTTACTTTTATAGACATTTTCAAAGTTAAACAATTTTGGACCGGTGAAGCAGCGCGGAAACAGGCCCTTTGGCACACCGAGTCTGCGCTGACCAGCATACAGCATACCCCATACACTAACATTGTATTACAGGCTAGGGACAATTTACAGTTTTACCAAAGCCAATTAACCTGCAAACCTGGACACATTTGGAGTGTGGGAGGAAACCGGAGGACCTGGAGAAAACCCACACATTCACAGGGAGAATGTACAAACTCCACCCGATGTAACTCGGATCTTTGATGCTGTAAGGCAGCAGCTCGACCATTGCGCCATTGTACCGCCCCAATCTATAACAATAATCAATAATAATTAGTCTATAGCAATGGAAATACTGGGCCAACACTGACATAATTCCCCCAACAAGCAGCCATTTCTTAACCTTCTCAAAATTTCCCTTGATTCCATTGCATCGTGAATTTAATTGAAAGGCTTTCATATGGAATTTCCCAAGCTTTTAGAAATAAGGAAATACTTTTATCATCAGGTTGCACAGTCAGCTTGGCTTGTCACCTCCTAGGCAAATTCAGATAGGTTTGTTAGGCAGCATTTTCATTTGAACCAGAAGTTTACTCTGATTGATTATGTTGTCTTCCTTGAAGAAGAAGATGGATGGGTCTGTAATTATTTCAATGTGTTCCACAGTCCTTTTTGAATGTGGCACTGCATTAGTCTGTTTCCTGTCTTTTGATATCTCCCTAGCGTCCCTCATGATTGTCAGAGTTCAGCAATTCTCTTTCTAGTCTTTTAGAACTCAATCTTAAATAACAACTAACGTTGTAAATTAATTTCCCTGGAAACCAGTGGTTTCTAAGAACTCTATTTAAATTATACGTGATATCTTTATTGAAAGAGGGCCTATGTTGCTCCTATGAATATTTGGAAGCTGAATTAATTCAGAATACTTAATGCTTTGCAATTGCCAAGTCCACTTAAGTAGTCTATATCCTTCCTTGGCATCACCTTTTGCTCATTATGATACTTCAATCAAAAAATTCAGTGTGCAATCAGTCTCATTTTCGTTACAGAACCAGGACAGATCTGTGCTATTGGAATTCCCAGATTTTGGTCATGCTAAAATAAAGTACAGAGGCGCTGCAGCAATTCATGAATGCAACTCGCTGCTAGCATCTGAAGAGCAATTGGGGATGGCAGTAGATCCTGGCATTGCCTCTGCCTAGATTTTTTTTAAGTTACAGAAAAAACATAGAAAATATGTGCAGGAGTAGGCCATTTGGCCCTTTCGAGCCAGCACCACCATTCAATATGATCATGACTGATCATCCAAAATCAGTACCCCATTCCTGCTTTCTCCCCACTTCCCTTGATTTCGTTAGCCCTCAGAGCTATATCTAACTCTCTCTTAAAGACATCCAGTGAATTGGCCTCTACTGCCTTCAGTGACAGAGAATTCCACAGGTTCATAACTCTCTGGATGGAAAAAGTATTTCCTCATCTCAGTCCTAAATGGCCTACCCCTTATTCTTAAACTCTAGTTCTGGACTCCCCCAACATCGGGAACACTTTTCCTGCATCTAGCCTGCCCAATTCCTTAGGAATTTTATATGTTTCTATAAGATATCCTCTCATCCTTCTAAATTCCAGTGAATGTAAGCCCAATCAATCCATTCTTTCATCATATGTCAGTCCGCCATCCCGGGAATTAACCTGGTGAACCTACGCTGCACTTCCCCAATGGCAAGTATGTCCTTCCTCAAATTAGGAGACCAAAACTGCACACAATACTCCAGGTGTGGACTCACCCGGGCCATGAAAAACTGCAGTAGGACCTCCTTTTACACAAATACTCTAGCTAGGAAGGCCAAAATGCCATTTGCTTTCTTCACTGCCTGCTGTACCTGCATGCTTACCTTCAGTGACTAATGTACAAGGACACTCGGGTCTCGTTGCATCTCCCCTTTTCTAAGAACCAGCTGTTACTCATGCTGAAGACAAATTAAAATATATACACTTTCAAACATCTGTAGGGTCAAGATTACCCTAAATGTCAATTTCCTGGTCAGCTACATCTGCTGATATGTGCACATCCAACAGTTTGTTAATGAACCAATGCTACTCCTTGCTCCATTACTCTTCTTTGACATTTCTATCAGGTTCAAAGATAGGCAGAGTGGATACAGGTTTTCTAAGATACTTCATTCAATGTCCTTACAGCTCTCTTGCAGCATTTGTCCTGGATTATCTTGCTATAGCCCTGAAAGTTCACTTTCAGGATAGCCCCTTCAAATTGAGGATAATCCACTTGTGGATAATATGAACTCCTACCACTGAAGTCCCTGAGTGTGAAGCTAGGAGCACTCACCCTTACCTTGGGAGTCACTATGGTGTCCCTGGTGAAGTGAAAAATAGTCTCCAGTATATGCTTGACCTTTTGTGCTGGCTATTGAGCTCTCAGCTGGATCCCCAGGTGCAGAAGCGAGAATTTCGACCGCTGACAGTTTCTTGTTTTTATTCCCCATGATTGCTTTTAGAACATCGAACCATGTAGCACAAGAACAGGCCCTTCAGCCCATGACTGAAGAAGGGTCTCGACCCGAAACGTCATCCATTCCTTCTCTCCAGATATGCTGCCTGTCCCGCTGAGTTATTCCAGCTTTTTGTGTCTACCTTCAGCCCACTATGTCTGTGCTAAACATGATGTCCTTACAAAGAGTAGGGATTAACGGGTCCCTTTCAGAATGGCAGGCAGTGACTAGTGGGGTACCACAAGGCTCAGTGCTGGGACCACAGCTATTTACAATATATATTAATGATTTAGATGACGGGATTAAAAGTAAACATTAGCAAATTTGCAGATGACACAAAGTTGGGTGGCAGTGTGAACTGTGAAGAGGATGCTATGAGGATGCAGGGGGACTTAGACAGGTTGGGTGAGTGGGCAGAGCATGGCAGATGCAATTTAATGTGGATAAATGTGAGGTTATCCACTTTGGTGGCAAAAACAGGAAGGCAGATTATTATCTAAATTGAGTCAAGTTGGGACAAGGGGAAGTACAATGGGATCTGGGGGTCCTTGTTCATCAGTCATTGAAAGTAAGCTTTGACAGCCTTTCCCACAGTCTACTTCCCCAGTAATCTTGGTATCATCTGCAAATTTATTAACCAACCCATCTATGTCAATGTCATTTATATATATCGTATATAAACAGCAGAGATCCCAGCATAGATCCATGCAGAACACTGGTCACAGTCCTCCAGCCTGAATATTGTTCTTCCACCACAACCCTATCAGTAAGCCAGTCTTAAAAACATACGACTGATTCACTGTTAATCCCATGCAATTTAATCTTCTGGATCAGCCCACTGTGAAGGACTTTATCAAATGCCTTACTTTATCAAATGCCTCTCCAACGGTTTCCCTATCAGTCGTATAATGGCCCTGTCTCACGGTGCAAGTCTACCCACGAGTGATCCCGAGTGAAAGAAAAAATCACACTCGTGGTTGTCTACAAGATTCCAAGTTTATGTTCACGAGTTTAAACGAGTTCCTATGTGTATGTCTAAGTTTGCCGTTTACTTCTCATTTCTGCGATGTACCAAGTTCCTCTCCCGAGTTACTCTTGAGCCAACCATGAATGAAGGTCTGTTTTAAGTATCAAATAGAGGAGCTGGACAGCATCTCATACAGTAAGTATATTCTGATTCAGTATTGAAAGTTATTCAATTTCAGAACTTAAAAAAAACTAGGCAGGATCTCGGCCCCGCACTCGCTGCCATTGTGCAGCAAGGAGGCGGTGGCGACGAAGCAACAGTGTTAAAGTAGATAGCTCCATCCTGCGGCTTTGAGTTAAAGATAGAATTCAGCGCGGCCGCATCTATTGATATGACCTACAATGGGAAAATGCGCACCGTTCAGTGCCAGAGCGTTTCTCTCTGCTTCATATACGTGGGAATTCCCTCAGTCCGTCAGCGGGACAGGCAGCATCTTTGGAGAGAAGGAATGGGTGACGGGATGACGTTTCAAAAATTCTGCTGCGTCTTTGTGTTATTCCAGTACTGTGTATTCATTTTTTGTCAACCAGCATCTGCCCTTTCTTGTGTTTGACATTATTTGTATCCGTAGCAGTTGATTGTCGCTCCCTTCAGTTTCCCAGGGGGTCAGGACGGGACTGGAGTTGGGAGGGAAAGGTGGGGAGGGGGGGCGTCACCCATTCCTTCTCTCCAGAGATGCTGCCTGCCTGCTGAGTTAAAGAGTGCCCATGGTAGACTCACGAATCACTACGGTAAACTCACGGGATACTGCGTTCTTACAGCGAGTTTAAATGTTTCAAATTTTAACTTCAAGAGTAAATTTGACTCGTGGAAATCTTTAATCATGTTTAAAGTTTTTCAAGAGTTAACAAGTCTCCTGGCTACCTGCCGTTAGCGCCACGAGTCGCTAAGTTGCGTCCACGAGTTCCGACGTTCCCGCTACGTTAATTGTACGTGATTACCACGGGTTTAATTTGTTTTAAACTCGGGGTCACTCGTGGGTCGACTCGCACCGTGAGACTGAGGTTTTATGGTCACTGGCCTACAATTCCCTGGATTCTCTCTACGTCCTTTCTTAAATAAAGGAACAACATTAACCATTCTCCTGTCCTCCTGAACCTCTAGCTTTGTGGCTAGAGAAGACACAAAGATCCTGCAATTTCCTCTCTTAATAACCTCTATAGATCTCATGAGTTCCTGGGGATTTGTCCATCTTAATGCTCTTCAAGAACCCCTACACCTCCTCCTCCTTAATCTCAACTGCACTTGCATATTAGTATTCTCCACACTGATCTTCATCTCTTCCATATTGTTCTCCTTGGTGAAAACAGATGCAAAATACTAGTTTAGTACCTAGCCTACATCTCCAGACTCCAAGCACAAATTCTTTAATTTATCTTTAACCAGTCCTATTTCTCTCTGTGCTCCCTTTTATTTTTAATGTAGGTATAAAAAACTCTTGGATTTTATATAATCCGACACGCCAAAGCCCCTTTTGGCCTTTCTAGTCACCCGCATTCCCAACCTCCTACGTCTTGCTTGCACGTGCTTCCTTTTTCTTTTTGACCTAATTTACAATCTCTGTTTCATCCATGGTTCCCTTGCTTTGCTATCCATATCCCTCCTCCTTACTGGAACATGCCGGTTCTGAACTTCGATCAACTGGCCAACTCACTCTCACATGTCAGATGTAGGCTTACTATTATCTCAGTTTATCATCTTACCTGCCCATCATCCAGTACTGGATGAGGATACAAACTTTGTTCCCATTTCCCACTCAAGTAAGGCAACTCAAATATCACTGTACCTTAATTGGTGCATGTGACAATAAATGTGAATCTGAATCTGAATACATCTGTACATTTGATGTTGTATTTGACCTGCGCTGAATCCTTGACAACAAAACCTATCCAGCTTGTGTGATGTTCAAGAAGGAACTGCAGACGCTGGAAGATCGAAGGTACACAAAATTGCTGGAGAAACTCAGCGGGTGCAGCAGCATCTATGGAGCGAAGAAAATAGGCGACATTTCGGGCCGAAACCCTTCTTCAGACTTGTGTGATGTTGTCTGAACCTGCTGCTCTCTGTTGCTAAAGCTTTTATCCATGTCCTTGTTATCAATACATTCAACCATTCTATAACAAAATTCTACATTAAACATGTTGTCCATAACTCTGCTTTCTGTTTTCTAATTTTTACAATGTCTGATTTACCCTTCTCTGATGTGCTTGCTAAGGGCTCAGGATTCTGTAATGCATGGATTTTAAAATATGTTATTTTCACGTTCTTATAACGCTCAGATATTTGACACTTCTCCATTTCTGATTTATTCTGTGTAATCTAATGAATTTGCAATTCAAAGCAAAATATGCAGCTGCTCTAAGCTCTAGAATTCTCTCCTCAGCTTTAACTGCCTTTCTGAATATAATGGGATTTCAGATTAAAAAAGAACCAGGCTCCTGTACTGTGCTAGCATTTATAATCACTAATCATTTGTGGATAATGCCAGAATCCATTAAGAATTTGTGATGTGAAAGAAGATAGTTGAGATAAATACAAAAGAGATGGAATTTTCTATTTTTGCATATAACAAAATACTTTGATATATAATGTGTACAACATGCTCCTATGCAGCTGCTTCCCTCCAGATGTAATCATAGAGGCCAAATTAAGTCAGAATATATTTGTAGCTGGATAATATAAGTACTAGGTGATTCAATGGATGGAAAGCTGTCTTTATTTTCATGTACCAAACATAATGTGGTTATATAATTTATCAGCTTGTTGTGAATTTATAAATCCTTATGGATGCCTAGACCTATCTCTTAAAGTACCTTTTTCTGTTATTTTCCCAGATTGTTTCCCTTGCACAATTGCTGTGTGATCCATTCTACAGAACATTGGAAGGTTTTAAAATACTTATTGAAAAGGAATGGTTGTCCTTTGGACATAAATTCAGCCAACGTAGTAATTTAACTCCGAACAGCCAAGGAAGTGGCTTTGCTCCAGTGTTTTTGCAATTTCTGGATTGTGTGCATCAGGTAAGATGTTTTAATGACTGATGTGGATCTGACATCAGGTAAGATTCAGAGCCTAACTGTAGGTGGGTCTGACTTCAGTTCAGCCCCACAGACAATTCTGACATTGATTGAGACTATACTCGTGCAGAGACTCTCCACTGACAGTGAGAGGGGCCAATGAGGAGCATGAAAATAGAAAGATAAACCAGTTGATAGTTGATAAGCTTAAGGATTCAAGAGAGTTTATTGTCGTGTGTCCCAGATAGGACAATGAAATTATTGCATTGCTGCAGCAAAACAGGATATTGTAGTCATAAATACAGATCAGATCAGTGTGACCATACATATATATTTACAGTAATAATATTAATTTAGGAAACACTACTCTTGTCATCTCTGGTCTGCAGCACTGCCTTGCTCTACAGAGAAAATCCGTCACCATATTGGGCCGAGCAACTAAGTACATTCACTACAGACTGTATTTACATCACTGAATTTCCCTTTGTAGTGTTTGGGCTATCTTGAGAATATCAATTTTGCCCTCAGTTTCTCTGTTAGCGTTTTTACAAAATATGGTATATTTTATCAAAATCACGTGAAACAAATTTTCCTTTCAGATAAGGGTACTCTTTTCCTATGCAGTGCTTTTCATAACCATGCTCACATGACATGAATACATGTTAGAAATATATTCCGAATTAGTTCTGTTTCCTGTAAGATGTACTTATTCAATCTCTGCATGTGATTTGCTGCTTTCTTTTCATAATTAAATAATATAGGTGAGTGCCCAAAACTCTGGAGACTTACCCCTGGCAAGCCTGTCATTGGGTGAGATTCACCCATCGGTCGAGATTCTGTGCCATGGGGCAGTTCCATGAGACCTTGTGCTAGCACAGTGCCAATGCCATTCAAGATACAGGTTGATCATTAAAAATAGCAGCCCGCTTTGCTGATTTGTGTTTATCAACGTAGTACATATTTGGTGTCTCCACAAAAACTAATTGGGAACTGTTGATAGCTATGAATTACAAAATAAATATTCATGACCACCTTGTAAATCAGCACAGGCAAACATTTCCAAGAATAATTTCCATCAAGTCTGAAAATATATAATTAGCTGAAATATTTGCCTGTCCCTTTTTTATTAAGAATTCAGATTTTCCATTTTTCATGTTTTCCTTTTACAGTTGTTATCCTCCTCCTGTTTTTCTTATAGATTCACCACCAGTATCCAATGGAATTTGAGTTCAACCAGTATTATCTGAAGTTCCTAGCCTACCATTATGTGTCCAATCGTTACAAAACTTTCCTGTTAGACTCTGACTATGAACGAATAGAACATGGTATGTTTTACATAAATCAAAATATTTTGATGTTAGTATTCTAAGAAACTGCATGCATTTTTTTGATTAAACTACCGGCAGTGTTCTATAAAATGCAGTTTAATGCTTTAAGTGTGCAAATACAACAAGATAGAAAGAACCTGCATATAAAAAATCTCATTACATCCTCAGAACATTCTAAGGCAATGTACAATCAATAGATCATTATTGAAGTACAACCCCTTACTTTATTTAAAAAAAAAGACAAACGAGGAGCCAATATAGAACAAGGCTATATAGAACAAGATTACTCAAGCATCAAATGAATGAAAACCAGATCAGTTGATTTTTGTGGTTTTGGCTTATGGAAGAGTGTTGGCCAGGACATCTGCTGCATTGCTTCAAATGATTCTCTGCTTGTTCAGGCAGAATTTTATAGCATCTCATCCAAAGATCACATTATCCAATGCTACCAGCTCTCCTTCATAGTGAATTTCTAATACTAGATTGTCTCCCACAGTTGCAATAGAGCTTGAATTTGTAGCTATCAACCACAGAGGTAAAGATATTGCCACTGAAGCCAATCCTTGTGATGGTTATTCAAATATATCTAACCTTTTTGTTAATGCTTTATGGTCTGGATTAACGGACTGGACTCCAAATACACAAGTTCTTAATCTTGTATTTTATCCAGAGTGCAGAATAATGTCTTTGTAAATTAAATAGAGTGGCACAGTGGCTCAGCAGTGAAGTTGCTGCCTTACAGCGCCAGGGACCCGGGTTCAATCCCTACTACGGGTGTTGTCTATACGGAGTTTGTATGTTCTCCTGTGACCGTGTGGGTTTCCTCCAGGTGCTCCAGTTACCTTCCACATTCCAAAGACGTGTAGGTTAATTAGCTTCTGTAAATTGTCCCTAGTGTGCAGGATAGAACTAGTGTACAAGTGATTGTTGGTTGGCGTGGACTCAGTGGACCGAAGGGCCTGTTCCATCTGTATCACTAAACTAAACTATAACTGAACTTCAAATGGAGACTATGGTAATACAGACGATGGGTTTTATTAATTTATACTTTCATACTTCTATGATTCATTTGCGCCCCCCCAATTTTTGTATGTAGTTTTCCCTTTCCCAAAGAGTGTACAGCAGAGATTTGGCTTTTAGTACACAAAAATATACAGTTACTTACCCATTATTTGGACTCAGTGGACCGAATGACACGAAAGACATGGAAACAGGTCTTTCGTGCCTACTTACCCATGCCGACCAAGATGTCCCATCTACACTACCCCTAGCTGCCCGAGTTTGGCCCATATTCCTCTGAACCTTTCTATCCATGTACCTGTCCGAATGTTTTTTAAATATTGTTATAGAACCTGCCTCAACTACCTTCTCAGCTTGCTCCATATATCCACCACCCTCTGTGCGGAAAAAGTTGCCCCTCAGGTTCCTGTTACATTTTTCCTTTCTCACCTTAAAAATTCAATAAAAAATTAGATTTTGATATACATTGCTGTAAATTTAAGTATATGAATATTATTCTGAGCTTTATTGTTGAAGATGTGTATTAATAGTGTTTCTTCCAATTATATTTTCACCCACACAAATTGACGTGTGTAAATAATGCAGTCATTGTTCTTTGTATTGCTAGGTATTTTATTTGAGGACAAGATAGATAAGCAATCAAAAAGAGGAATCTGTATTTGGGAATGTATTGACAGGATTCATAAGAAAGGACCTGTTTTTTTCAGCTACATGTATAGTCCTGAAGAAGGGGAGGTATGATACTTCTATAATTCTGTATTTAATCAATTATTTCTCATTAATTTAAAATCTGAACATGCATTTCAATTTTATTTACTTTTAAATACATCATTCTTTGCAGAAATATATACTCAGACCCTGCATAAATATCTCCGCTCTGAAGAAATGGGATTACTACATAGGAGAGACTCTTTCAAGCGGCCCTTCTTATGAATGGGACATGGTCAGTGCAAAAACAGGTGCTTCTGAGGAACTTGAACAGATGGATGGTTCAGTCCCACAAACCCATAGAAAGGTGGTATGGCCATGTTATGACAATGTCTCCAAGGTGCAGCCGGATGCCATTACCAAACTCCTTGAGGTATAAAATGAAACTAAATGCGGATTATGTGTTTTAAATGGTATGATCCAATTTACAAATAGAGCTGCGTAAAGTTTGAAAATGACTCACCAATCTTTGATATTACTAACATGTTAATTTAACAAATCTAACATTTGGACATGACTAGCATCCTATGTTGCTCTCTGCCTATGGGGTGTCTAAATATTTGAACTCTGAGTACCAATTTCAGGCCAGAGCAAAAAACTGAGCCAAAATGGTGTAGTGTGTGTTGCGTTAGCATTTTCACAATATAATGGGCCAAATGCAGCCTACTAACCATGCCTAAAGTAGCTTTGGGGTAAATGTGGCCTACTAAGTGTGTCCTACTTCTCAAAATCAAATACAGGAAAAACTCAGCAGCATCTGTGGAGGCAATAGTTGATGTTTTTGGTCAAGATCCTACATTAGGACTGAGAGTGAACAGTAAAGATTTACAGTATATAATGGTGTGTAGGAGATGGGATAGGTAATGGGTGGAGCCAATAGGGAGGAGTTGATGGGCGGATGGGACCAGGTAGGGTGATAGGATTAGTGGCATGAACAAGGGAAGAAGAAAACCAGGTGGACAGGTGGTGGCTGTGGCAGGAGAGCACCAGAGATGTGGGTTACCTAAAATTAGGAAATTCAATATTCTTGCCCTGGGGTTGTAAACAACCATAGTAAAATATATGTTGTTCTTCCAATTTCCATTTGACCTCTCTGTGGCAACGAAGAATGCCAAGGGCAGAGAAGTTAATGTAGAAGGCTACTGCTTGAGCCACTGTGATCTGCCAAAATCCTGTTTTGCTAAATCTCTATATTCACTTGTCCGACCTCTCCATAATTAGTTGGCTAAGCGCCAAAAATATAAAACTTAATTGTAGACATATAATTATTTAAGGGTATGTAGTCTACAATTACAATTTTCCCAAGATTAATTAAATGCTTGTAAAGTAAAAAAAATAGAAACTGATAAAGTAACCCAGCAGGACAGGCAGCCTCTCTGGTGAGATGGATAGGTGACGTTTAGGTGATGTTTCGGGTGGAGGCTCTTCTTCCTTAGCATGGACAATACTACAAGCACATTGAAGTTGGAAATTACAAAGCATTTAATGAGTAATTGAAGCTATTGTGGAATTTTAGATTCAGGTAAGCAGTGGATTATTTCTTCATTGGTCATTAACTAGCAGGTGCAGAGGAGAAGATGGGAATCTATACAAAATTGCCAAACACTGGTGAGCCGGCATAAAAAGGAATTAAAAAGGCTAATAAGATGATGTTCTTTAAGCAATGTCTAGCGTAGAAATGAATTAATACTTCATGTGCACTCATGACCACATCTTCTGTATTTCGTGGTCAGGTTTGGATATTAATGCAAAGATCCTATAAAGTGCACCTTCACTAAATCTAGATCTAAAAATGATTAAATTATTACCTTAATTTGAAAAAGTGAAGAGGTATATAATCTGCATCTTTAAATTGATTAAACAAAAAGATTTCATGGAATTAATTCAAAGAAACAGTTTGTTTGGTTGGGATTCCAGATATAGGTTCAAGAGGGCACAGGCCACCCACGACTAAAGTAACAAAAGTGTTTGCCTCATGTAGGAAATCAGAATACTCTTATTTTAAGTTATTCTGCAAATTGAAAATTTCAGGAATGAGATCAATTGATTTTTTTCAGTTAAGGCCATCAAGAAGTGAACATTAAAGGCAGGTAAATGAAATTCCGGTAGAAAAATCATGGTATTGGCACAAACCATCTCCTGGCACACAAAATTTAAACACATCTCTGTTGGACTAATATTTACAAGAGATGTATGGTGATGAAGGGTGTGATTATTTTACTTTAGACTATATCGGCTGACACCGCATCTCAATATTACAGGTCAGAGAAATAAAAATAGCACCTGTTTGCTTGATTACTCCAAATTAGCTTTGTTTCAATGCCTGGAGGTTACATTTTGCTACTCATAGTTAAATATTCTGCCATCATGATGTCAATTCTACTTTGGAATAATGTAATTACAGGAAATTGGAAGGCTGGAGAACGAATTAAATCAAAGTCTTGAACAGTGGAAACCAATCTGGGATCGAGTAAAAGTTAGCCACAAAGAGGAAGTGATACCAGAACCAACTGTAAGTACATTGCAGAGAGAGCAGACCAGGACTCCATATAATTGCAGCAAGATGTCTTTACTCTTGTAATCAAACCCACTTGCGATAAAGACCAACACAGTGTCAGCCTTCCTAATTGCTTTATGTGCCAACATGTTAACATGAAATGATTTGTGTACAAGGACACGCAAGTTCCTCTGAACACAAATACGACCACGCTTTACTATTTTTCTGCCAAAGTGAATGATTTCACATTTTCTCTCAATTTGCATTCCATCTTTCATGTCCTCCTTCATTCACCTATATACTTTTGAAGTCTCTCTGAAGTCTTCTTCATAATTCTCACTACAACCCTGCTTTTAATCAGCAAACATGAATCCATTACACTTTATATCCTCATCTAAATTACAGATGTAGATAGATAACAACTGGAGCCTCACAATCTGCTTTCTAGCATCCTATGAATGCTAAAATGACATTCATTGAAACATAGAAATGGCATTCATAGAAACATTGGGGCAGGAGTAGACCATTTGGCCGTTCGAGCCAGAACAGCCATTCAATATGATCATGGCTGATCCTCCAAAATCAGTACCCTATTCCTGCTTTCTCCCCATATCCCTTGATTCCGTTAGCCCTAAGAGCTATATCTAACTCTCTTGAAAACATCCAGAGAATTGGCCTCCACTGCCTTCTGTGGCAGAGAATTCCGCAGATTCACAACTCACTGGGTGAAAAAGTTTTTCCTCATCTCAGTCCTAAATGGCCTACCCCTTATTCTTAAACTGTGACCCCTAGTTCTGGACTCCCACAACATCAGAACATTTTTCTTGCATCTAGCCTGTCCAATTCCTAAAGAATTTTATATGTTTCTATAAGCCTTAAGAATGTTATATGTTTCTATTATCTGAATGGTCAGAACTGATCCTGTCACTGCTTTCCAAATGTGCTGCTATTACATCTTTAATAATAGATTCAAGCATCTTCCTCACTACTGATGTCAGGCTAACTGGTCTATAATTCCCTGTTTTCTCTCTCTCTCCTTTCTTTTAAAAAGTGGGGTTACATTAGCTACCCTCCAGTCCACAGGAACTGATCCAGAGTCTATAGAACATTGGAAATGATCACCAATGCAGCCACAATTTTGAGGGCCACCTCCTTGAATACTCGGTGATGCACACCATTAGGCCCTGGGGATTTATCTGCTTTCAGTCCCAACAGTTTACCTAACACCATACACCAAGACCCTCTGTGTGTTAATTTTATTTTATGATCTCTTACAATTTCCTATCAAAGGCTTTTTCAAGGCCCAAATGCAGCACATCTGCTAGTTTTTACCTTCTTAGGTGGTAACAGCCTGAAGAAAACGTATTGCAGATTTGTCAAACATGGTTCCCTTTGACTATCCAAGCTTAACATTAACTTCTACTGATCCCAGGCTGATTGGTTCATAGTACCGCTTCCTTTCTTAAATAGTGCCATTTATTATTTTGCCAATGCAAACTCCAATGTACCATAGCTCACTCTTGCCTTATACGTTTGCAGTGTGGTTTATTTAGATTCAAGTCGCTGGTTTTGGACTTAACTAAATGATAGCTGCATGTTTTAGAAAGTTAACTCCAATTTTTTTTTCCCTTTCTTACAACGCTTTCGTACAAGAATTTATATAGGCACTAGATTACCATCATTAATTTGGGGGGGGGGGGGGGGGGTTTTAAGAAACTTCCATCAATGTTTGCAGTTTCTTCATATTTTTAACCTTTGCCCAAACATATCTTTTTTATTTTATTTTCTGATAAACCTTTTCTCTCTGCTGCCTTTACCATATCCTTTACTATCACTCCTTTTTAAAACATTTATTTTGCTTATCCTCATTGTGAAATATTTAGTTCGCAACTTTGATCACTTTGCAAACACATCTATTTTATCAGATGATAAGTTGCCCACAGGCTGAGTCTTGCAGAAAACAGTATGATGATGATTTTCTTTTTTACGCTTTGTTTTCACTTCCTATTGTAACAGAGAGTTGCTTCATCGCTGATGGCATCTAATGTACAATCCTTCCAAAGAAGGTCCATGCTACATTTGGCAGACAGTGGGATTGGTGAGAATGATCGAAGCACCACTACATCACCCTCAAATGGAGTAAATACGAGAAGAGCAGCAACTCTGTACAACCAGTTTTCTTCAAAGGATGTGGAGAACAGGTCAGATAAATATTTTGAATTGAGCACTCTCTCTATCCCCTCAGTTCTCCACTATTCCACTTTTCACCTCTGGAACTGACTGCCAGATGATTAACATTCATAGTAATGAAAAGTTAGCTAATATATCAGCATCTCACATAAGAAGCTTTATTACTAACAAGGCACAGTTCCGCAGCGGTCGGGTTGCTGCTTTACAGCGCCAGATACCCGGGTCAGATCCTGATTACGGGTGCTATCTGTACAGAGTTTGTATGTTCTCCCTGTGATCACGTGGGTTTTCTCCATGTTGTCTGGTTTCCTCCCACATTCCAAAGACGTGCAGGTTTGTAAGTTAATTTGCTTCTGTAAATTGTCCCTAGTATGTAGGATAATACGGGATTGGGGGATCACTGTTCACCGCAGACTGGGTGGGCCGAAGGGCCTGTTTCCACGCTGTATCTCTAAACTAAACTAAAGTTTAACAATTCAAGCTATTATATATCAAAGTTGGAAATGTAAACATGCTTTTTAAACTGCTAGTTTTTACCTTGTTCAATAATATGTAACCAGTTTTCTGCAGATTGAGTTATTTTATTTCAATTTTTGTAGATCATTTGAAGGTGTACTTTACAAGAGAGGTGCTTTACTGAAAGGATGGAAACCTCGTTGGTTTGTTCTAGATATAACTAAACATCAGGTACAGCATTAACAATACAATCTATATAATTTGATGTATTAAAACAGCTATCTATTACTGGAAATTATGCACTAAAGATTAATTTTATTTTACTTGAACAAATATTACTTTGTGAATGTATCGGAAATAAACTTGGGAGTGCTGCCTGCTGACATTTCTCTGTGGAAGCACTATCAAGTTCAAGATAGTTAGGCTAGCAGGGAAATCTCAAGTGTGTTGGCCAAGCTTAACAGTCATTTTCCAACTGCTCCCATGTTGGACTCTCTTTGGAGAATAAACCTGTTGCAATTCCCATTGCCCTCATACTGAGGAATCTGCATGTTGAACTTACAACATGGTTACACATTGCTGTATGAAATAAGTGATTTTAACGCAACCTAAACCATAATAACTGCTTGGTAAACTTACTGGTATTCAGAAGATGAATTGTAATTCTCTCTCAAATATTTCAAAATATAATGGAATGCAAAATAAAAACATGGTATTTTTAGCTCAGCCATATGTTTTGTAATGTATACATCATTTCAAATATATTAGCCAAAAACTTTTTTCTCTTGGCTTGTTGAATTTTAGAATTCCATAATGTCACTCGTTGCGTAGCCAGTTCAATTACATTAGAGTTGATAAACAGAAATTAAAGCCTTTGTGGTGCAACTAATATCACAAAAAAAAGTTTCCACTTGAAGGACCATTGGTTCTTTGAAGTTAGCATGATGAGCTATCCTGATCCAAAATATCCTGGTCACTATTTTCGCATTGATGCATTTGCTTTATCCTCCAGTTGCGGTACTATGACAGTGGTGAAGATACAAACCCCAGAGGATTTATAGACCTGGCTGAAGTTGAGTCAGTCCTTCCAGCATCATCAACACTGGGTGCACCCAAGCATTCCAATGAAAGAGCATTCTTTGATGTAAGTTTTTTTTTCTCCTACTTAAATTGGTGGTGCAATGCCACTTGCAATACCAGAAACTTGTATTAATGATTACACAACATTCCCCTGGGCAGGAAATGCTGTTCTGTTCAGGAGTTTTAAGTAATCGTGAAGGTAATGGTCTGTAGAAATATAATTGACCTTTGAAAGAGGATTTTGTGAGAAAGTAGTCCTTACTAATATATTTTCCCATATGGTTTAATTCATTCACCAATCAATTTAAATGTGAGTTCCACAGTTATTTGCTTTGCTGTTGAAGGACATAAGTTGTTTAATTTCACCTTGTTATAGCCTTGCAATTTTATGCATCACAATTAAATTTCCACTCAAGCATCTTATCTTCATAATTCTCCATCACTTAGTCTCATAAATTAACTTTGCACAATCTCTAGTATTAATATAGAATCACACTGCACTGAAACATGCCCTTTGACCCAACTTATCCATGCCAACCAAGATGCTCCATCTAAGCAAGTCCCATTTGCCCGTTTTTGACCCATATCCTACTGAACCTTTCCTATCCATGTACCAGTCCAATAGACTTTAAAATGCTTTTATAATACCGGCCTCAATTATCTCCACTTGTCGCTTGTTCCCATCTACCACTCTGCGTGACAAAGTTGCTCCCCCTCCCCAGATTCCTGTTAAATCTTTAAATCACTCTAAATGAATGTCCTCTGGTTCTTGATTCACCTACCCTGGGTAGAAGACTGTGCTTTCACGTATTGACTCCCCTCATGGTTTTATATACCTCAATAAGATCACCCTCAGCCTCCTGCTACTGAAGTCCTCATCTGCCCAACCTTTCCCTATAGTTCAGGTGCCTTGAGTCCTGGCAATATCCTCGTAAATCTTCTCTGCACTCCTTCCAGCTTAACAACATCCTTCCGATAGCAGGGTATCCAGAACTGAACACAATACTCCAGTTGTGGCCACAACAGCATTTTATACAACCTTGCCATAATGTCCCAAGTTCTATACTCAATACTCTGACTGATGAACGCCTATGTACCAAAAGCCTTCTTGACCACCCTATCTACCTGCGATGCCACTTTCAGGGAACTATGTAACTGCACTCCTTATTCCCTCTACTCTACCACTCTTCCCAGGGCCTTGCCATTCATTGTGAAGGGCATGCCCTGGTTTGACTTCCCAAAATGCAACACCTACACTTATCTGTATTAAACTCCATTAGCCATTCCTTAGCCCACTTGCCCAGCTGATCAAGAGCCCGCTGAAATTTCTGATAACCATCTTCACTATCTACAGCATCACCTGTTTTAGTGTCATCTGCTAACCTACTAATCATGCCTTTTACATTCTCATCCCAACCATTGATATAAACTACAAACAGCGATGGGCCCAGCACCGATCCCTGAGGCACACCATGTGTCGCAGGCCTCCAGTTTAAAAAAGCACCTTCCACCACCGCCCTGTGCTTCCTTCCATGAAGCCAATTTTGGTTTAGTTTAGAGATACAGCGCGGAAACAGGCACTTCGGCCCACCAGGTCTGCGCTGACCAGCGATTCCTGCACACTAACGCTAACCTACACACACTAGGGATAATTTACAATTACACCAAGCCAATTACCCTACAAAACTGTACGTCATTGGAGTGTAGGAGGAACCCGGAGAAAACTCACGCAGGTCACAGGGAGAACGTACAAACACCATACAGACAGCACCCGTAGTCAAGATCTAACCCGGGTCTCTGGCACCATAAGGCAACAATTCTACCGCAGTGTCATCATTCTGTAGTCTACTGCCGCTCAGTTGTCCTCTGCATTTTACACATTGTGATCATTTATCCCAAGACGTTCTCCCAATTTGTTTATTTTCTCCAGTTCAATTTCATTTACAATAGCCAGCAGCCCTCTTCCCTCATTGAACTTATTTGGAAAAAAGGACTCCATTACCCCTATTACATAATTAATGTCAAGCCCAAATAAATTATTTACAGTTTGAAAGTTTTGCTTTTCATTTTCTTTGGTTCTGCCATGGATCAGGACAATTGGTTTTATCGTCTCCACTTACAATCCTTTTAAAATAATCTTTATGGGGAAGTAGCATACTTTCTTGGACTCTTGAGTGTGGCTTTTGAAACTGTTCTCCACTTGAATATTGAATCCAAAAAGGGTCCATATGGCCTGGATCAGCATTTAGGTCATTTTAACCTCCATCTTTCTTTCTCCTTATGCCAAGGAAACCAGTTTCTGCTACTCCTTGTTCTTAACACCCTGAAGTCATTCCCTAAACAAACTATCTGAGAGTTGTTTTATCCTTCCTCTCTGAATTGTCTTTGTTCTCATGTAGAGTGTGATCTGTGAATGTTCATCAGTTACATTATTAAAAAGCCACCATAGCCTTAAATTCACATAGCCAACAAGATTCATTGTTAAATCTCACAGCTGAAATATAATTAAATTACATCATCAATCTAACATGCACTGTTGAAATCCCGCAAGGATACATAACACTTTGCTGCTGCAAAAAATAAGTTACATCACCTTTCTGCTATGCACAGCTGAAAAGCCACATAAGTAAACAATGAAAGTAAACAGGGCACATCTCCAAACCTGAACGTTGTCAGATTTACTCTTCAGGTTGGTTATCTAGTTGATTAGTCTGTTTGACATTTGAAGCATTATTCTTGGTGTTGTAGATTATCAACTTTTTTTTCAATTAATTATATTTTAAATAGCAATCCTGTTTCACAAAATATGTACTGAATAGAAAAGTAAAAGTTCTATTCCTTCTGACTAAGTAATTTATTATGACAAAGATTGTTTAAGTCTAATCAGCAGCAATTCTTTGTTGGATTTGACTATAGGGAGGAGGAAATAGCTTTCTTTCGCACTAAATTAATATAGAGATCAGGGGGGAGGGGCGGGGGGCAGGGGGGACACGTCTCCCCCCCCCCCACCCCCCATTTTTAATAATCTGGCTTTTAAAACGTGGTGAAATCTCTGCTTTCCGCAAGATAGTGGGGGTGGGACTGCTGATCGAGGGCGCCGATTGGACGAGAGAGATGTCAGGCAATGGGGGGCCGGACATGATGATTCAGCGCGATGATTGGAGGAGGGAGGTGTCGGTCAGAGGCGGAAGTAGGGGGGTGGGACTGAGGATAGAGCGCGGTGATTGGAGGAGGGAGACGTGCCAAAACACTCTCGGCAGCCCTGGACACAGACCTGCGCCTCATCCGCAGCGAGGATCGATCCCGGCTCTCCAGCGTTACAATCGCTGCCGAACCGCACTGGCCCATTCCTGTCCCCACCCGAGTGCCCCCCCCCCATCCCACCCCCACACCCGGGGGTGATCAGAGACATCGGGAGTCAGACGGGAGCTGTGCCCCCAGGCCCACAGCCAGCGCAGAGAAGCAGCGCTAAACCCAGCTCAACTCTGCCTGTCCCACCAGGTTAACCTACAGCCCTGCCTGGACTTGCGGGAAATATGGCCCAGATTTACAGCCAGCGCGGAGAAGCAGCGCTAGTGTCCCGACAGTCCAGGCAGGGCTATTGGTTAACCTGGCGAGACAGGCAGAGTGGAGCTGCATTTAGCGCTGGATTGAGCCTCCGAAGCCTCGCGTGTGCGTGTGTGAGTGCATGCGGTCGCCAAGAAATTGTGTCCCACCTGTCTCCCTCCATATTTTGATAGCTATTTCCGTGCGTGATAGACATTACAGATTATTTTAGTTGTTAATATTTCAGCAACAAGAATTTTGTCCTTTCTGTGGATAATTGTTTCTGAGAAAGTAGAAAATGTTAATACATTATTGTTTGAGAAATCATGTACCGTTCCAGGATTTATTGACTGCTGGAGTTAAAATATTACAAACTGGGTCTAATAAAATACAAACATTGTTTTGACCTTTTTGTTGTAGAGAGCAAAATCACAATTGGGATCCCAGCATATTTTAACAATTTGTTAAATTGTAGAATTCATTTGCATCATATTTTTGTACATTTATTAGTTATAGCTAAACTATTACATAACTTCTCCAAATTATTTCTGGAAAGCGGAAGTGACAATAATCAATTCTGTGATGTAGACTAGTTGTAATTATGAAATGCCATAAAAGTATTGTTTTTATTGAATATACCTGATTATCCTAGTTACCTTGTCTTCCTTATCTTGATACAATGAACATTATTCATATTACTCTGCAATCTCAAAAAGAATGTGAATAAAATATAATTCTGAAAAAACATGTCACTTTTTAAAAGGTGAACACATTGAATGATTTAAGTTGAATAACAAGATTTTTGTTCCTTTTAATGCAGTTGAAAACAAATAAACGTGTTTATAATTTCTGTGCGCAAGACGCACAGATCGCGCAGCAGTGGATGGACAAAATCCAGAATTGCATTTCAGATGCCTAGCAAGATGCATCTTTAAAGGATCAAGCGTGATCATACCAGTTACAAGAGATTAAAGCCCTACAGCCTCTAAAGAAAATTAAATGTAAGGGTGTCAAAGGAGTACACCAGTAAAGTAGCGGAGACCACTAATTGTTCAGCAGAGGAATCTGCAAACTGCTTCAGCATATGAAACTTGCACTGAAATTTTAACGCATCACCGCTCTTTAACAATGTGAAATGTAAACTTCAACCACTAAATATCTTAATATACTGTATTATAAATGAAACCTTTGCTTTCACAGATTCGCATGCAGTTTTTAATCATTTAAGTCCTAGTTCTGAAATGTTGTGGACAGCAGGATTTTAGAATCTTCAAAATTAATTTGTAACATAACATTTTATATTTTATTGTATATCAAAAATCTGAAGCAAAACAAAAAAAACTGTCACATCAGTACTTACCTTTCTAAAATGTACTACATTAGAAGGGCATTGGACTGTTTGCGCTTGAAGCGGTGGTGCAGAGAGTGCAGTAAAACTCTAAATGGCCATCAATGACCAAGTTCAGTTGTGTTGCAGCAGTTGTGTAGACTATGTAAATGATTGTTTTTCTTCTGGTAACTTACCTTAATAATTTAAGGAGGTTTTGCACACTAAACTTTAATGGTTTCTTATTTTTTTTACGGTTCATACTTTTTTTTTAAAAGTGTTGTGAAAAATGTTTGTGTTACTGCCCTAATGGAAAATTTATTCCACCTTTTAACACTTTCACATTATTTAGTGAAGAAAACTTATCTGTAGCTTGTGATATCTTCCTGTGGTGTCTTTTTAGCATGTTTATATGTTTACTACATTTTGTATTTTTCAAAGATTGTATATATGGCTTAATTTGGTTACAATTCTCTTCCCTAAATTGTTGGCTATAAATGAACCTAGTTTTAACGTTGTTTTAAGGAGCACTAGCAAATTATACAGTTCATATAGTAAGTCATTGCTTATGGGACCAAAAGATCATGCACAACTAAAGTAAAACAAAAGTGTGCACTTCCTGGTGAGGCTGAAATCAACTAAATTGTCCATATTTCCATATTACCATGAATGGATTGGCAAGTAGTTTCCACCATTTCCCCATTATAACCTTCCTCAAAATTGTCAAACAATAGCCTCAATTTGCACATAATATTTTAATTTTGTGGAGTTTGTATATACTGTTCATCTGCTTTGTAAAATACTGATGTGTAGTTCTCTGTTCAATTAAATGCAAATCACTAATTTTTTCCAAAAGCTTTATGTAAATTGCTTCATGTGGCATTAAGTTTTATGACTTGTTTACACTAAAGTGCTTATAAAACAATGAATGTTAAATGTGATTTTTACGATTCCTAATAGTACTACATGTTTATCCTTTTTAACTTCAGAATTTGGTTGAAATTGAATACAGGCTACAGGGACATCGTAAAACTGAAGGGAGAAACGCCTATTAAACAATAATCAAAGTTCATCCTTGATTGTCCTAAGAGCAAGACAGATGAGATGTGGAAGTTGAGAAAGGAAGTTAAGAGCAGGTCAAACAACATTGAAGAATTCCAAATTAGGAATTTATTTGGAGGGGAAACAAAATGTAACTCTTTGATTTCACAAAAAATGGGTTTTATTTGTTCTGAAAATATTTAGAAAGGGTGGCAACAATAGGAAGCATGAACTCAAACTAGCAACACAAAGGCTCCTCTCAGCTCTTCCATTAATTTGTAAATCTGCATTGACAATCTGAAATCTAGAACCAGTTGCTTCACTCACTGTTTATAAATCCTTAGAGATTAATGCTCAAATTTGCCAAGATAGATTTTTGTGGAAAGAGGCTCCTTTCCACAAAGGTATCAGCACTCGATCAGTTCTAATTGCTGTCCTAACTATTTTATATTAAATAATGTCCACTTATTGTAACGGTAGAAATTATTTATAGAAAACTAAATTTGTTTTGACTTAATTATCAATGACCGTTTCAGCGACCATAGTGATGCGAGAACTTAGACGCAAGAAACTGCAGATGCTGGTTTACCAAAAAAGACACAAAGTGCTGGAGTAACTCAGCAAGTCAGGCAGCATCTCTGGAGAACATGGATAGGCGATGTTTCGAGTAGGAACCTTTCTTCAGACTGATTGCAGTAGAGGAGAGAAAAATCTTGGCAAGTGATAGGTAGATATGGGGGAGGGAGATTTTTGATTTGCAGATGGTTGAACCAAATGTCAGAGATGAAAAGGGGAAAAATGTGAGATAAGGAAATGAGGATAGAAGAGAGATAAAATGTCAAGCTGGAAGAGGATTATAGGTGGAAGGGGAGAAGGAGAAATGGGGCACAAGGAAGGGAGGGGAGGAGGGGTGGTTTGCTTATCTAAAATTCAAGAATTCAATGTTCATCCTGTTGGGTTGTAAGCTACCCAAGTGGAATATAGGATGTTGTTTCCCCCAGTGTGTGTGTGGCCTCACTCTGGCAATGGAGGAGGCTAGAAAGGTCAGTCTGGGAAGGAGGAGTGTTTGAAATGGTTGACACTCAGGAGATACATCTCTTTGGTCTAGTCTAGTTCCGCCGAACACTTGCGCTCAGTGCACTAAAGTCTGCTGCATCTCCTGGTGCTAACCATTTAAATTAGATCTAGTCTAATCTTGATCTCGCTGGTGTAAAGGAGGCCACATCATGAACACCACATGCAGCAGATAAGATTAGAAGAGGTGCACGTGAACCTCTGTCTCAACTGGAAGGACTACTGGGATCCCCGGATGGAGCTAAAGGGACAAATGTTACATTTTCTGTGGTTGCAAGGGAAAGTACCTGGAGAGGGCATAGTTTGGGTGAGAAGGAATGAATGAACCAAGGAGTTGCAGAGCGAGTGGTCTCTGCGGAAAGTGGTGAGGATTGGAAGATGTGACTGGTAGTGGGATGATGTTGAACATGAAGGAAATGGCAGAGAATGATGTGTTGGATGCAGAGACTGGTGGGGTGAAAGATAAAGTCCAGCTGACATTAGAGCCAACACCAGAGGTTGAGATTGAATCCGTCACTGGACAAAGAGACAGCATCGCTTTACCCCAGTGCAACACCACTTCCCTCACCTATCTCCATTTATTACTTTTCAGGCTTGCCCCACCTCTCTACCAGCTTTCTCCCTCACCCTCCACTACAATTAGTCTGAAGAAGTAAGTAAAGCCCCTGTCCCACTTACTTGTCCTTGGCACGCTAATTACGCGACCTCGTCGTTGCGTTGAGGCACGACGGTCCCGCGAAGGTCACGCGCGTCTTCATGCGTCCGCACAGCCGTCTGGAGCGCCTGACGTCATTTGAAGATAGACACAAAATGCAGGAGTAACTCAGCGGGACAGGCAGCATCTCTGGAGAGAAGCAATGGGTGACATTTCGGGTCGAGTCCCTTCTTCAGTGTGAAAGAAGGGTCTTGACCCGAAACGTCATCCATTCCCTCTCTCCAGAGATTCAGTATTCAGTATTTCTTTAATATCATTTTCACTGAGTACTCGCATACACAGAGGAAACGAAAAAACGTTACTCAATCAGTTTCCATTCAGTGTAGTTAATAAAAAAGGATAAATACTTAGAGCTTTAAAAACAAATTAAAATTACCATGTCTAAAAACAGAAAGTAGGCCTAAAATTTACAATAGAATAAAAACAGACATTCCGACCGACAGTGGCTTTACTTTGACAGGTGCCTAACTGTCAAAGTATGCTGCCGGTCCCACTGAGTTATTCCTGCATTTTGTGTCTTTCTTCAATTTTCTTGGCCCCTCTCTGGGAGTAGGAGTGGGGGCGGATCCGGGTCCGCAACGGCCGTGAGCCACAGGCCAAGTTCAGCAATCGTTTGCCTGCTTCTGCTGCTGTTGAAGGTGAGACGTTGGGTCTTGGGCCCGTCCCACTTTGGCTGTCAGTTACGCGACAGGCCGGTGGCGCGCGAAGATTTTGTTCGGTACAAAATCCCAGAGCACCGCGCGTTACCGCGCACAACTCCATATCCCTCCACGCTTCTCAGTGGGACCGGTCCCGCGCAGCCACACGATGCCCATGCGCCTCAACGCGATGACGAGGTCGCATAATTTGCGTGCCAAGGACCAGTAAGTGGGACAGGGCCTTAAGTTTATTGGCCAAGTATTCACATACAAGAAATTTGCCTTGGTGCTCCACCCACAAGTAACAACATGAAGAAGGACCCTAACCCAAAACATCACCTAGCAATTTTTCTCCAGAGATCCTGCCTGGCTCACAGAATTACTCAAGTAGTTTGTATTTTTGTGGTGAACCAGCATTTGCAGTTCCTTGGGTGTACAGACAGCATTTCTACTAAGATCCTCTAAGCCAACTGACTTTGATGTTATTGTAACTCATTTTATTTTTTCATCTCATTCTCCAACTTTATTTTCACCATCTAAAGGTCTGTACTCTTTACCTCCATCCACATTGATTTCATTTCTAGATTAGTTATGGTTGTATTGGTAGCCATTATCCACTCCACCTTTTTCTATTTTTCCAACTACATTTGAACTTTAGCACATTTAAGTCACAAAACTTTGTATTATTAATCTCATCTAAATTATTACCCCTGTTTCATTGTAGACTAAACGTATAAATCAGTCGCAATCATTTTTAAAATATAAAATAGGAGTGTGGAATGCTCCAGAGATGCTGTCTGACCTGCTTAGTTACTCCAGCTTTTTGTGTCTATATTTAGTGTGGAATGATCATTTGTTTTACCTCTAGTTACTTGTATCTTGCTTTGATTCAGTCTGAAATATACAATATACACTGGTACCCGGCTCAGAGCTACTCCACAGACCATTCTTCACCTCCTGTTCCAGCACCCGTTAATATTTATGCAATATATTTTTTAAAAGACATTAGCTGGCTACACATTGCTGTGCAGAGACCAGGGAGTGAATCCTAGCCCTGCACAGATGCTCCCAGGGTAATGAACCCACCGTTCACTAGGTACTGAGAATATGCTGCTGGGGAGCAACAGTGCCTACATTTGATGGTCCCTCTCAATACCATGGTTACAAACTCAACAACAGTGCAATGGAGAATTCTGCAGGCTGGGGAGAGATGAGCAGCAAAGAGCTCAAAGAGCCAGCAGCTTCCGTCAAATCCAACAGGGTGTAATGAAAGCGATAGAAATAAAAAGCTTGAGTAACTCAGCGGGACAGGCAGCATTTCTGGAGAGAAGGAATGGGTGACGTTTCGGGTGGAGACCCTTCAGAACGGTTAGGGATCAGGGAAATGAGAGATGTAGACGATGATGTAGAGAGATAGAACAATGAATGAAAGATATACAAAAAAGTAACAATGATAAAGGAAACAGGCCATTGTCAGCTGTTTGTTGGGTGAAACCGAGGTGGGACTTGGGTGGGGGAGGATAGAGAGAGAGAGAAGGCCGGGAGAGTTTATTTCCATCACAGGAAATAGACTATCGACTGACGTCTATTACAAACCCACTGACTCCCACAACCATCTCTACCACTTCTTCCCACCCTGCTTCCTGCAAAGACTATCCCCTATTCCCAATTCCTCCGTCAACACCGCATCTGTGCCCAAGATGAGATGTTCCATACCAGGACATCCGAGATGTCCTCATTCTTTATGGAACGGGGGTTTGCATCTCCCATCATAGATAAGGCCCTCACTCGTGTCTCCTCGGTAACCCACAGCTTCGCCCTTGCTCCCCCTTCCCTTAGTTGCAACAGAGACAGAATCCTTACCTTTCATGCCATCAGCCATCGATAACAACACACAATTCTCTGAAATTTCCACCATCTCCAAAAGGATCCCACCACTAGCCATATTTTCCCATCTCCATCCCTTTCCGCCTTCTGCAGTGACCGTTCCCTCCGCAACTTGATTAACTGTAGACTGGGCGATCGTTTCGCTGAACACCTTCACTCAGTCTGCCTGAACTTATCTGATCTGGTTACTAAACACTTTAATTCTCCTTCCCATTCCCACACAGACCTTTCTGTCCAAGGTCTCCTCCATTGTCAGTGAGGCTAACCCCAAATTGGAGGACAGCATCTCAGATTTCTCTTGGGCAGCTTAATACCCAGTGGTATGAATATTGATTTCTCTAACTTCAGGTAGCCTCAGCATTCTTTCCCTATCCCTCCCCCACCCAAGTCGCACTAGCTTCTTGATTTCACCCAACAAACAGCAATGGCCTGTTTCCCTTTATCATCGTTACTTTTTTGCATATCCTTCATTCATTGTTCTTTATCTCTCAACATCATCGTCTCTATCTCTCGTTTCCCTTGTCCCTAACCAGTCAGAAGAAGGGTCTCGACCCGAAATGTCACCCATTCCTTCTCACCAGAGATGCGGTCTGAGTTACTCCAGCTAATTGTGTCTATCTTCGGTTGAAACCAGCATCTACACATTTCGTAATGAAAGAGATTGCAGGATCCAGGTAGTCAGTCAACACACAGAGCAGCTGCTGCCAATCTCCAGAATCAGATACCCGCTTTATCGGCCAGAGTGTGGCCTTGTGCCTCAGTGCTCTGCTGTCCCAACCAACATCACCCCTCACAGCCAGCCTCCCCACACTGAGCTATCGGGGCTAATTGCCGGAATTCCCAGCCCAAATGTGCTGCTCATTAAACACTATAAATAATGTTAATTTCATTAGCAGTGCTGTTCCTGGGGCTACATCCTGAGTACTATATGAGGTGCCAGTACTGCAGTTTTATTTATTTATTCACAAGTTTCTTTTATTGCCATTTTTGGGATATGGGAATAAACCCACCTGGTCACAAGACAAATGCACAAACCTCTACACCAATAGCACTGGAATGTCAGGATTGAACCTGGGTCACTGGAGCTGTGAGGCAGGAGCTCTGCCACAGAAGACAGTGGGTGGAGGCCAATTCACCGGATGTATTCAAGAGAGTTAGATATAGTTCTTAGGGAATCAAGGAATATGGGGAGAAAGCAGCAAAGTGGTACTGATTTTGGATGATCAGCCATGATCATATTGAATGGCAGTGCTGGCTCGCAGGGCCGAATGGCCTACTCCTGCACCTATTTTCTATGCCAGATGCACCACTGTGCTGTCGTGGTTTGATGTCAGTTAAACCTGGGCAATCTAATCCATACAATTTATTTCCCCTATTTTAAGGAAATGTATCTCACTGCAATCATGAGATAAAATGTGGGCCTTTACTTACATTTTAAGAGTTATTAATGTGACGATACTTTTGAGCAGGGGATTGATTTATATTGTTTTGTTTGACCGGTCATTTTAAACTGACATCGGGGGAGAGGAGAATGTAATGTTGGAGTAAATCCTTAATGCACGATTCAGGCAGCACAGATTTGAAACTAAATGGATCCAAGTGGTGAGCTGTTTCCAACAGTCACGCAAGCAAAGTATTTGCATCAGGAAACAAGCTAGAACACATTGTTTTGTAGGAAAGCCAACAAAAAAAATTGTGAATCAGAAGAATGCCATTAATATTCTCAAACTAAAATTGAACTGGGATTCACATAGTAATTACGTTATTTGGAAACAGAAAATAGATGCAAGAGTACGCCATTCAGCCATTTAATACAGAACAAATAGTAAATTTTAAAAGTACTATCAGATGAATAAGATGCATATTAGATAAGATAAAATATCCTAACATAATAAACACCAAGTAGATTTCACTGCATTAACTGAGGGAAGTATCTACAAACCTGTTATGCTGTAAGTAAGAATGTCATTGTTCTCTCTAAGCCCATTCTCCTGCCTTCTCCCCATAACCTCTGACACCCATACTAATCAAGAATTTATCTATCTCTGTCTTAAATATATCCACTGACTTTGCCTCCATAGCCTTGTGTAGCAAAGAATTATTGTATAGCAAGGAACTACAGATGCTAGTTTAAACCAAAGATAGACACAAAATGCTGGAGTAACTCAGCGGGACTGGCAGCATCTCTGGAGAGAAGAAATGGGTGACGTTTCGGGTCTGAAGAAGGGTCTCGTACCAAATCGTCACTTATTTCTTCTCTCTGGAGATGCTGCCTGAGAAATGCTCTGAGTTACTCCAGCATTTTGTCTCTATCTGCAGGTATTCTTGGTGATGCTCCCACATAGTCTTTGCGTCAGAGCTCCCACATGGTTTCCGTGTGGTCCCATGTGGTCTCAACGCATGCACAGTAGCAATTCTGTTTCCGACTTACATAATATCTGACATGCAAGCATCTGCAGGACATAACCCTTATATGCATCGAGGAGCTTCTGTATGTTCATTTGTTAAACAATTGAGGTCATCAATTGTAAAACAATTACAGAAACATGTTTTATCCACTTTCTATTTCGTGCTGATGGTTTCATTGGGAAAATTGGCTTTGCTTTTGACTGACGTCTGCTTAGTATTGGAAATAAATATTCAGCCTTTGAGCTAGAATGCGCTGCCTAGGATACCAGTAGTTTCTTAGAAAATCACATGAATCCTGCGACGCAAAGGTCATATATACATGTGTCTAAAACCTCACTCCACCGCTGGATTCACCTTAAAGTCCAAAGGTTTTGATAACCTACTGAGCTATCCTTCATACATAGACTATCAGCTTTGCACTAACCATAGCCAACACATATAGCCCCATTTCATTTGAATAGGATTATCTGCCTTAGTTTTGTTGTACATTTAGGTGCATTTTGTTTACGTTTTTATCAACAACAGTATATTTTCTTCAGGAATAATAATAATTCAATAATTTGTTCTTTTTCAACGATTTCCACACTTCATTAGACACATTTGGAATTACTAAAAATGCCTTCTGACAGCTCACACAAGTTGCAGGACTAACATTATAGGGTCCATCATAAATCAGGCATTTCATCCATGGACCAAATCAGCTTCTGCATTCATCCATAGAGACATAAATTGAGTACAGGAGGAAAACTGAAAAATAAATTAAAAAAAGAAAATACTGGAATTACTCTGCAGGTCAGATATTATCTAATGAAACAGAACAAGAGTTAATATTTCAGGTCAAAAAATCATCTGAACTGGAAAAGTGCAAGGATGGTTTAGGTTATAAGAGAATATCTCTTGATAGGATGAGGCTAGGGCTGCCCTGGTGATTTGTGGTTTTGTACGCATACAGATTGATAGATTAATGAAGGGTCGTTAAGTGAAACAAAAAGGGGCAACATATAATTGTGAAAAGGTCAGAGCTAATGGAGAAAACTGAAACCAAAGGGTGAATGTTGGAAAGCTCAGAAGATCAGGTAGTGTCTGTAAAGAAAAAAAACTGACTGATATTGCAGATGAATAATCTTACAGCAGAACTGGTGCAAGCAGAAAAAGCAAGATCTGAAATTGTGGAAATCTGTGCGAGACTGGAAGGCTGCCTTGTGTCCAGACAGAAGATGACGCTTTGTTCCTCAGGTTTATGTTGGGTCTTGGAACAATGCAGGAGACAGGCAAGATATGTTAGAATGGGAGTGGGGTGGAGAATTGTTTACAGTGTACTATACATATTGTTTACAGTGTACAATGTTTACATATTCTGTTGTGCTGCAGCAAGTAAGAATTTCATTGTTCTATCTGGGACATATGACAATAAAACACTCTTGACTTGAGTTAGACAACATGGAGCTCATCCTATTGACTGAAAAAAAGGGGTTTCATCGGTCATAGGGATGTAATTTCTTTGGCAAGTATGAAATATTGTCTTGAATATTTGACATTCATTTGCTGGTGAACTATTTAATTACTCAGTCTACCGGGTTGACTCAGTCCTTACATTTATGAAATTGGTTCTAGGTTTATGTTATTAGTTTAGAAGTAAATTATATCCCTTAAGAATTAAAAAATAATTTTCTGACACATCTTTCTGATGTTGGTGAGTGGAGTCTTTCCCATTCACGTAGGAACTCCAAACATATCAGCTCTTACACAGAAAGGCAAAGCAAAATTCTGGCCATTGTGATCAGTTTTTACATAAAATGTGATTACTAATCAACCCTGCCCCATTACACAAGGCAAAAGTGTAAACGTTTTTTCCATTGCATGTTACTCCATGAAATGAACTTTTTTTCCAATGAGTTTGCCAATTTAATGTGTTCAATCTAGTAGAAGAATAAATTCCTCAGATGATTAATTGGTTATTTATTTTACAATTCCTTGTTTCTCCAATAGCGATGTTGCTGCTAAGGAGCCCATAAACTGCTTCCACCAACGTTTATGTCTGCAATATGCAGATCCCTGGTGGTGCATTAATTAGAGGAGATTTCACATTCTCTTTCCCTGAGCTTGGGTTCTTCCAGGTGCTCTGGTTTCCTCCAACATTCCAAAGATGTCGGTATATATTAAATTATCTCTAATTGGAGGCAAATGGCAATGTGCGACAGAATATATTGCAGAGATTCATTGAAACAAATGAAGGTTGAGATGATTGGAAGAGACAAAGTGCCGGATTAACTCAGCGAGTCAGGCAGCATTTCTAGAGAACATCAATAGGTGATGTATAGAGTTGGGACCTTTTTTCAGACAGATTGCAGGTATGAGGGTAGACAAAAGTGCTGGAGAAACTCAGCGGGTGCGGCAGCATCTATGGAGTGAAGGAAATAGGCAACCCTTCTTCAGACACCAGACACAGACCTCCCTTGTCTGTTTTATCTGACCACATGATTGTACACCTACCCCCAAGTTAAAGCAACAAACAAAGCAAAGGTTAAAAACAGAAAATGCTGGAAACACTCAATAGTTCACCAGTATCTGTGGGGAAGGGAAATGTTATTTTGTAGGATCTTAGATCTGAATGTTCACTTAGTTCTCTTTTCACAGATGTTGTCTGAGTGCCGAGTGTTTCAACAATTTTTAAAATTGCAGCATCTGCAGTTTTATTGTTTTTGAACCTTGTTTTTGATGAGTAGTACCTAGATAACTAATTAAACAGCAGTGTCATTTGATGACCTTTTTTTACATCTCTTTGGTGATGCTTTTACGGAAGGCATTATGAAAATCAAATATTACATCCCAAAGGTCAGCTCTGTCTACCCTTTGGTACTCTAAAGAATTAATAGAAACATAGATAAATAGGTGCAGGAGTCGGCCATTCGGCCCTTCGAGCCAGCAACGCCTTTCAGATGATCATGTCTGATCATCTAAAATCAATGGTAGACAAAAATGCAGGAGAAAGTCAGCGGGTGAGGCAGCATCTATGGAGGGAAGGAATAGGTGACGTTTCGGGTCGAGACCCTTCTTCAGACTGATGGGGGGGTGGGAAGAAGAAAGGAAGAGGCGGAGACAGTAGGCTGTGGGAGAGCTGGGAAGGAGCGAGAAAGCAAGGAAATCTAAAATCAATACTCCATTCCTGCTTTTTCCCCATATCCCTCTGTGACAGAGAATTCCACAGATTCACAACTCTCTGGGTGAAAAACTTTTTTCTCATCTCAGACCTAAATGGCCTACCCCTTATTCTGAAACTGTGACCCCTGATTCTGGACTCCCCCAACATCGGGAACATTTTTCCTGCATCTAGCCTGTCCAATCCTTCAAAAATTTGATGTTTCTATAAGATCCCCTCATCCTTCTAAATTCCAGTGAATACAACCCCAGTCGACCCATTCTTTCATCATGTCAGTTCCGCCACCCCGGAAATTAACCTGGTAAACCTATGCTGCACTCCCTCAATAGGAATAATGTCCTTCCTCAAATTAGGAGACCAAAACTGCTCACAATACTCCAGGTGCGGTCTCACCAGGGCCCTATACAACTGCACTCGGACCTCCTTGCTCCTAAACTCAAATCCTCTCACAATGAAGGGCAACATGCCATTAGCTTTCTTCACTGCCTGCTGTATCTGTATGCTTACTTTCAGTGACTGATGTATAAGCACATCCAGGTCTCGTTGCACCTTCCCTTTTCCTAATGCAACACCATTAATAATCTGCCTTCCTGTTCTTGCCACCAAAGTGGATAATCTCACATTTATCCACATTATACTGCAACTCACCCAACATATCCAAGTCACCCTGCAGCCTCATAGCACCCTCTCATAGCTTACCCTCCCATCCAGCTTGGTTTCATCCGCAAACTTGGAAATGTTACATTTAATTCCCTCGTCTAAATCGTTAATATATATTGTAAATAACTGAGGTCCCAGCACTGGGCCTTGCGGCACCCCACTAGTCACTGCCTGCCATTCTAAAAAGGACCCATTAATTCCTACTCTTTGCTTCCTGTCTGCCAACCAGTTCTCTATCCATGTCAATACCCTACCCCCAATATATTAGATTGCATGGGATCCAAGGAGAGATAGCTGAATGAATAGCAAATTGGCATCATGGAAGGAAGCAGAGGGTGAAGGTGGCAGGTTGCTTCTCGGACTGGAGGCCTGTGACGAGTGGTGTGCCTATGTGTTCGGTGCTGGGCCCGTTACTGTTTGTCATCTACATCAATGATCTGGATATGAATCTACAGGGCAATATTAGTAAGTTTACTGATGATACAAAAGTGAGTGGTTTTGTAGATAATGATGTGATGTGAACGATTGCAGCAGGTTCTGGATCGAATGGCCAGGTGGGCCGAGGAATTGTTGCTGGAATTTAATACAGAGAAGTGTGAGGTGTTGCATTTTGGAACATCGAACAAGGGCAGGACCTACACAGTGAATGGTAGGTCTCTAGGGAGTGTTGTAGAGCAGAGGGATCTAGGGGTACAGGTGCATGGTGCCTTGAAGGTCTCTGGCGCTGTGAGGCTGCACCACCACGCCACCCAAAAAGTGCTAAGCGAGCATTCTACCATTTGAGCTAATTCCCCACATTGAACTACTTCTCAAAAGGTTCAAGGTTAAGGGGAAAAGATTTAATAGGAATCCAAGGGGTAACATTTTCACACAAAGGTGTATGGAACAAGCTGCCAGAGGAGGTAGTTGAGGCTGGGACTATCTCATCGTTGAAGAAACAGATAGACATCTACATGGATAGGACAGGTTTGGAGGGATATGGACCAAGCGCAGGCAAGTGGGACTAGTGTTGCGGGGACATTGTTGATCGGTGTAGGAATGTTGTGCCGAAGGGCCTGCTTCCACACTGTTGCACTCTATCTAGGTGCTCTCATTTTGCACACTAATCTCTTGTGTGGGACCTTGTCAAAGTCTTTGTGAAAGTCCACATATACCACATCCACTTGCTCTCCCTTATCCATTCTACTTGTTATATCCTCAAAAAATTCCAGAAGAGGTCAAGCATGATTTCCCCTCCATAAATCCATGCTGACTTTGACCGACCCTGTCTCTGCTTTCCAAATGCACTGCTATTACATCTTTAATAATCGACTCAAGCATCTTCCCCACTATCGATGTTAGGTTAACTGGTCTATAATTCCCTGTTTTCTTTCTCCCTCCTTTCTTAAAATGGGCAAATTCCCTTTTGAAATCTGATCCAAATATATTTGGTTAGTCAGTAGCTTTCTGAGAAATGCCAGTCATTCCGTAAACTAAATTATCCCACTGTCAGGAGGTTCAGCAATGCTGTATGAATGTGGAAGTCCCAAGTTTGCTGCTTAGGTTTTGCCAGTTGCAGTTCCTTGTTCAATGCCAACTTTGCACTCATGGATTCCAACAGCTGGGCATACATTTGCTACAGCTGCCCAGCTTTTAAGCAATAGAATTTCCATGCTACCCTTGTTTCAGGCCAGCAACAGTCAAAGTTACACTAGCTTTGGGTGTGACTTTGCTTGTGGTAAAAGCTATTTTTAGCCATTTAACATTCAGTCTGTTCTGTCATAAGGGTTAGTAGAATTAGGCCATTCGGCACATCAAGTCTACTCCGCCATTCAATCATGGCTGATCTATCTCTCCCTCCTAACTCCATTCTCCAGCCTTCTCCCCATAACCTGACACCTGCACTAATCATAAATCTACCCAAAAGCTGGCATGGTTGTGTAGCATCTTGCTGCCACAGAGGCCTTTGTCATCGCGAATCTGGACTGTTTGGGGCAGAAAGTAGACATTATCATATCTGGAAAAGGTAAATATGTGGTTTGTACACGTCAGTGAAGAGAGAAGGCAGCCTGTAGCTGGCAACAAGTTCTGCCTCATTATATTTTCTATTTCTCGATGTCTTCCTATTAAATGTTTGAGTGCACGTTACACTCTTTAGGTTGCATATTCTTGACTAATTCAGCCTTCTTTAATACAAAGATTACCAGGCCACCAGTCCTCATACACTACTCTTTCTAACGTGTACATCACATTTGGCGGTATAATGCATATAGATGTAGATTATAGGTATTATTTATGTTATTGAACTACCGCTGCTGTTTCCACTACTGCTGGAGGGATGTGGGGGTGGTAAGAGAGAGACATTCTATTGTTGGGGCAATATTTGTGTTCAAACGAAAAATGAGATGATGAGAATTTACATCCCCTCTTGACTCCGTCCAAGGACCCCGACAGTCTTTACAGGTGGGGCAGAGGTTCACTTGCTCCTCCTCCAACCTCATCTACTGTATCCACTGTTCCAGGTGGCAGATATATCAGCGAGACCCAACACAGGCTCGGCGATCGATTTGCTGAACACCTCCGCTCAGTCCGCTATAACCTACCTGATCGTCCGGTTGCTCAGCACTTTAACTCCCTCATATTCCCAATCTGATCTTTTCTGTTCAAGGCTTCCTCCATTGTCAAATTGGAGGAACAGCACCTTATATTTCGCTTGGGTAACTTATAGAAAGGGAATACGCCCTGTCTACGGGCAGCCTGAGGGAGTTCCGCGACAGCTGGGCACCGAGGGGGGTTGAATGCATCCTGGACAAGGATTGCAATTATAGTTGTTTAGCAGTTGCTTAGCATATTTGTTCGTCTTGTATTATGGTGGTGTTTTGTTTTATTGTATTGTAAATACTATTTTAATATTTGAATAAACATTTTTGATTAAAAAAATAAATAAATAAAGTTGGTGACCAAGCTCACAGAACTTGGTCTCCGCACATCCCTCTGCAATTGGATCCTCGACTTCCTCATCCACAGACCACAGTCTGTTTGAATTGGCAGAAATACTTAATCCTCAGTAACAATCAGTACTGGACCCACAATCTTGTTAAATTCAATGGGACGATGGTGGAGAGAGTCAAATCTTCAAATTCCTGGGTGTGATCTTTCCTGGACCCAGCACACTGATGCAATTATAAAGAAAGCACATCAGCGCCTCTACTTCCTGAGAAGATTACAGAGCTTTGGTATGTCAAAGCGGATTCCCTTGAACTTTTATTGAACTTGTCTTGAACTTCTACAGGTGCACGGTAGAGAGCATACTGACTGGTTGCATCATTGCCTGGTTTGGCAACTTGAACATCCAGGAGCAGAAAAAATTGCAAAATGTTGTGACCATTGCCCAGTCCATCACCGGCTCCGACCTCCCCACCATCGAAGGGATTTATCGCTGCTTCAAAAAGGCAGCTAACACCATCAGAGACCCACACCATCCTGGTCACACACTCATTTTACCAATGCCATCGGGATGAAGGTACAGGAGCCTGAAAACTGCAACGTACAGGTTCAGGAACAGCTTCTTCCCTTCAGCCATCAGGCTATTAAACACGACAACAAATAAGTTCTGAACTACAACAGACTATTATTATTATTGCACTATAATTGTTTTTTTTTAGTATGTGTGTATGTGTATATCTACACACTGAACTTGTTTTCCTCGCGTTTATGTACTTTGTTCACATATTCTGTTGTGCTGCAGCAAGTAAGAATGCCATTGTTCTATCTGGGACACATGACAATAAACATTCTTGACTCTCTTAACTCTTAATATAATGAATAGGAAAAAATATCCCATAGCAATGAGGAACTGCCTTACAAAAGAAAGCACAGAGTGCTGGAGTAGCTCAGCGGGTCAGACAGGATGGGTAAGGAAATCAAGAACCAGGGGACATACATTTATGGTGACTGGAGAGATGTAAAAGGAATTTGAAAGACTACTTTTTAACACAGACAGTGGTAAATATATGGAAAAACCTGCCAAAGGAAGTAGTGTAGGCATGTACTATAACAGCATTTAAAAGACATTTGGACAGGTACAGTACATGGATAGGAAATGTTTAGAGGAATATGAACCAAACACAGGTAAATGGGACCAGCTCAGATGTGACAACTTGGTCGTCAGACAAATTTGGCCAGAAGGCGTGTTTCCATGCTGTATGACCCTGTGAGTCTATCGAAGTTTTAACTCGCCCTGACAATAACTTCTCTGTAATTAGATCTAATTTCTGACTCTGGACACAACTCGTCCATCTGTACAGATTGTTCAGATTGTGTGCATAATTTAGTTTAGTTTAGAGATACAGCGCGGAAACAGGCCCTTTGGCCCACTGAGTCCACGCCAACCAGCAATCCCTGCACATCAACACTATCCTACACACACTAGGGACAATTTACATTTATACCAAGCCAATTAACCTACAAACCTGTACGTCTTTGGTATATGGGAGGAAACTGAAGATCTCGGAGAAAACCCATGCGGTCATGTGGAGAACGTACAAACTCCATACAGACAGCACCTGTGGTCAGGATCGAACCCGGATCTCTGGTGCTGCAAGCGCTGTAAGGCAGCAACACTACCGCTGTACCTCCGCCACCGTCTGCAGTTACTTTGCAAAATTCACCCGTTTCATACCCAAATCCCGCCCTTGTATCCAACAAAGAATCATGCCAGTGGCATTTGATGGTAGCTTATCCCTCCCTGAATGTCTCTTCTGAGTCCAGTTTATTCCTCACATGGTCCTGCGGTCTAACCAAGCAAGTCCTGTGTCTTCAATTATCACTCAAGGTGTTGTGCTGGGGACGAGCTCTGAGATCGTCTGCTCCAAGAGATGTTATGAGTACAGTTCCGTAAACAGCTGGACAAAAATCCCTTGATAAAAACAGATGATACAAGTTGTCCGTGGGTTAATCATTCTTGAGAAAATCATAATTTTTCTGGCAGATCATTCAACTTGCAGTATTAAAAAAATTAATTGCTTTAAGAAAAAGTCCTGTGGCATTTCATTGCCTGCTTGGCATGATTTTGGTCAATCAAGAGTTAAATACCCATCTGTCTGATGTGCTATTCCTGAAGGTCACTGCCTCAATAATCAGCCTCAAGAGTCACAAGGTCAAAAGTTCATGCATCACCCTAGAGCGACTGCAAGAAATATGCAAAGGTCGTTCTGCACTGGAGACTGACAGATGTAACATGAACCCAATGATCCAAATTGTAACTCAGAGACTATGGAAAAAAACAGGAATGATATCTGAAACAAACTTGGCTGTAGAGCAGAGCAGCTATAAATTAGAGCAATGATGAAATGGGACTGAATTCAGAACCTGTAATTCTGCCATTGGCAGCCTTGAGTGGTATTGACATAACCTTTACTGTAAATGATGAGTTCAATTGCACTAAAGTGAAGAAGAAAACGTACAAAGTAAGCCCACCTCATTTTATTACAATAAGCCGCAATACCATCATATTTGAAACAGTAATGAGTCACAAACCAGATTTAATCTAACAGCCAGGAAGCATTTTGCAAACTGGCCATTACATGATAGCATTTGGCATTAAGTGTGAGGAGGAGGAGGAGGAGTAAGAGGATCACACACAGTCTTAAAGGAATGAAATAAACTGAACAAGTTAACCTAGACCATTAATTAACAGGAAAACAGACATACGTAGACAAAACACGCCGTTGTTGGCCTGTCCCATTTAGGCGACTTTTTAGGCGACTGCAGGAGACTATGCAGTCACCACATGGTCGCCACATGTTCGCGGGTAGTTGCTGGGGAGTTGCCCTCATTGTCGTGAGGAGTTCCCGAATTCTGGGAACTAGTCGCAGCCTCATTATGGTCGCCGTGAATGTTCAACATTTTGAAAAATTAGCGGCGACTAGAATGAAACCGCCATGGAGAGTAGCGAGAATTCTCGTGCCGTAGATGAGTCACCAGGACGTCCTAATGGGTCACCGGGAGGTTGAAGGTTCTCGTAGGTTGTAGCTGGTGCTGACTGTTGAATTTAATTGGCTCACTGGGGGTAAAAATATTTACTTAATATTTTCAGCAACTGAAAATTCGCAGCCGTCAAGGAGAGTAAATCATTGCATGGTCCTCTCAGCCCATGCAGAGTTTACACATAGAAATCACCAGGCACATTTGAGTGACAGCACTTTATTTTGCATGATTAAAATAATTGTGATTTTCAAATGCAAATGTAGAGTTTTTAAATGACACAGACCTTGATGGCAAAAGGAGATGATACCTGAAGGGTAACATCTTGTTGCCATCAGCTTTTAAAGAGCCTGAACACAATTGAAAGTACAGTGGTGAAGATTCCACTTCATTGCCCCTGTTCCCGATGTTGGGGGAGTCCAGAACCAGGGGTCACAGTTGAAGAATAAGGGGTAAGGCCATTTAGAACGGAGATGAGGAAACACTTTCTCACACAGAGAGTTGTGAGTGTGGAATTCTCTGCCTCAGAGGGTGGTGGAGGCTGGTTCTCTGGTTACTTTTGAGAGAGAGCTAGATAGGGCTCTTAAAGATAGCAAGTTAGGGGATATGGGGAGAAAGCAGGAAGGGGGTACTGATTGTGGATGATCAGCCACTATCACATTGAATGGCGGTGCTGGCTCGAAGGGTCGAATGGCCTACTCCTGCACCTATTGTCTATTGTAACACCTGGCCCTATACCTTCTCCCTCAAATCCACCCAGGAACCACAATAGTCCTTCCAGGTGAGACGGTGGTTCACGTGCACTGTCTCTAACCTAATCTACTGCATGAGTTGCAGTACTCAGTGTTACCCGATGTGGACTTCAATACATTGGCGAGACATGCATGTTTGACATTCAATTGCATTTGCAAGTGCTCAGAAAGTGAAACTGTTCATTTCCACATGTTGCAAGACCCAGGTTTGGGGTGTTAAATGGCAAATGAGGTTCATGTTCGACAAGTCTCTGAACTAATTCTTTCCACCAGGTACAAAGATACAGATTAGGAGAATGCTGCAATAATCTTCCCTTGCCTGGATGAGCGATGCCACAATAACACCAATAAGCAAATTATATCCAAGTAAAACAGCCACTTAATTGACACCGCATTCACCGCCCTTAACATTCATCTCAGACATCAGGTTCAGTTCAAAGGTAATAAGTGTTGATCTTGCTGGTACCACATTCACCCAGCCAATTATATTTTAATAAAAGTTGAAGAGTGGATACAAAATACTAAACAGGACCCTCTGTTTAAAAGGATTCTAGTGTGAGGGTTTGGAATGGGTTCATCCCTAGAGCAGACTTTCCTAAGATGGTTTTTGGTGCTCAGTGGTTCTAGGTAATCTTCTAGAAATGGCAGTCTTAAATTTCTTGTTTAAACTCCGATCTTGTCATTTCTCCTTAGATTTTCCTTCCTCGATGTCTCACATTTCCTCATTTTGTGTACATTATGTTAGGGAAATGACTTAAAAGTAGAGCTTAAAAAACGATGTACTTTAACTCACTAAATTCCAAGATCAAAAAAAGGAGATAGTATCACTTAAATTAGATGCATTTCACCTCCTCCCCTGACATTTCATAAATGCCACGATTCTGTTCTTTTGCATGAACTAATATCTTACACAAATGTCAACATGTATTGGTAGATGTTCAGAATGTTTCAGCACTTAATGTTAAATGAGCCTTATCTTTCAGTAGACAGCTAGTTAACTTATCTTTTTGGTCAAAATTTTGCAAATAATTGTGTTTTTCTTGATCCAGAATTAAATGATGTACAGAGTATTTCAGATAGTGGTTATTGTAAGAATCTTGCATAACCTGAAAACTGTCGCTCATGACACTATGTCATGTTTAGCAGCAGTAGTGAATTAGAGCCGATTAGAAATCGCCACAATAGGAATGGGATAAGTTAGAAATAACAGCACAATATTTCAAGAAATGCTCGTATTCAGGTTCCAATTATGGAAATGATGGCTTATCTGAAAATGTCTTTTCCTTTCTTGTGCAAAAACAACATATCAATGTTGGAAAGGCCAAGTCACTAACTTGTTTCAGAGGCACTGTAAAAACACTTAGTTATTTTATGGTGTCCACAATAACACTGTAGTTGATATGTAGCCATGTCAGTTATTTTAATAATTCTTCGAATTACAATCTGTATTTTTTGTACTTCCATCTGACATTCTCTGTGAACTTGTGACAAGCAATACTGTAGAAACTGACTAAGCGAGTAGACACAGTTAATTTCTGAAACAATCCAGTAAATTAAAATTGCAATAACCACTTCTAACTGCGGCGCTTATACACTGCCAGGTAGCTGGTTAATTTCACCTCCAGTAACATTCTACATGTGACTGAGAGCAAACTTATCCATCCCACACAGTATCGCTGAAGAACAGAATATTGCAATTCAAAACAGTTAAATCTATAAAGGAATTAGTCATATTTAAATGGCATTCTGTACACACATTAAAGTATTGCAAGAATCCACGCCCTATATCCAAGCCACGCAAGAATCCATCTTCCAGTCCCGCCTCAAGACCCATCTCTTCACCTCTGCCTATCCTTAGCCCCACGTCCCCCTCCCTTTTCATCTGTGCATTAATTGCCTCATATTGTGTTTTGAAATTGAATTCTGTCTTTACTTTGTGTACTAGTCATGTCTCTACTATTTATTTCATTCCCCTTACATGGTTTTCCTCTACCTGCTAAATTTTTGTAAGGTGTCCTTGAGACTCTTGAAAGGCGCCCATAAATAAAATGTATTATTATTATTATTATTATATATCTTAAATAAAATGTAACTCATAAAAAAATTGCAGATGAACATCCAGCAACTAGGAGATTGGCTGGCATGATTTTCCACCCTCTAACTTGCTAATCTTAAAATGTCTCCAGATACATTGGTTTCATTTTCTTAATTCAACAATATCAATTTGTTTGAATTATCAATTTTCCCGTCAAGTAAATATTTCCAAAACATCCACTGAAGCATTTAAAATAAATGACAGCAGCTCCTAAAGCTTAATTCTGGTGCATTGAATTAAGAAATGTCCACCCATGTAAGAAGAACTTGAAGTAAAATTGCAAGAGTGAATATTTGCAAGATTTTTGGAACCAGCCAGATTGTAGATTGTAGATTCACGGACAAACAATTCATGAACTGTATCATCTAAACTATTTGCCCTTTCACAGATTCTGGACTTAATTGAACAAATACAGATCAAAACTAGAGAGCATTGTAATTCCCACTGCACTGCACCTATCACACCTTTGCCCATTCATTGACTATGAACATTTCTCACTCAACTTAGTTTGCCTTATAAAATATTTTTTGCATATAAGATGTAACTTTTTACCCAAGCATTTAATGCATTAACTCCTGTAAAAATAAAACAAAGAACACCTTTTACAGTATTAATCTTAAGTCATCCAAAACACCACAACTTATTTTCTAACTAAGTTCCCTGTTGTCCTTCATCATTATTTGATAAAATACATTGGCTCCTAACAAGACCTTAAATTTAAAATTGTTGTTTTCAAACCTACTGAAATCTTGCCTCTCCATATTCCTTTAATTTTCTACAGTACTATAATCATCCTGTATATATCTGCACACCTTCAATTCTAACCTTTTAATTATATCACCTCTAACGGTAAAGGCATGAAACTCACATAGAGTCATGTTCTAGTTGAGATGGGAAAAGGACCACCACCTATTTGAAGCCACATATAACTGCAACTCTAAGATCCCATAACATAAACTGGCAATGTATGTTCCAATACACCACCCATTTAAGGATGCAATGAGCCATCTGACCATGGAATTCCTGGTGGCTCCTAAATATAGCACCACATTTGGTTATTTAAGCTTAGTTTAGTTTAGAGATAGAGCACAGAAACAAGCCCTTCAACCCACGAGTCCACACCAACCAGCAATCCCCAAACACTATCATACACACTTCTGACAATTTACAAATTTGATCAAAGCCAATTAACCTACAAACCGGGTCACCCAGAGAAAACCTACGCAGTCATGGGGAGAACGTACAAACTTGTCAGGATCGAACCCGGTCTCTAGCGCTGTAAGGCACCAATTGTAAGGCCCCATGGACTACACTAGGACCAATAATTCAAAAGGTCTATTTAATGGAGATCCTAAGCAGAATAATTAGTTGCCACTGCCGAAGTTAAGTGAACATCGCCACCAGCCATGTCGTTCATGTTCATCAATTTAACATGAAAGATAAGGCTGGTAGTGTATAGAGAAACTAATTCTTCAAGGTCAATCATCCAACTTTCCAATCATCACATTTGAGAAGTGCATCAGCATTTTGTGCAGTGGCATCAGAGAATGAGTCACTACTGAGGGTTACTAACCCATCTGATGCAGTAATCCTTATCAAAGAAGCTTTTGATTTTGAACATAACCATGCCCCCTCCTCCCCATCTTTACCTGGTCAGAAGAGAACCACTCCATGTGTTGCAGTCTTTCAGTCTTTCCACAAAATTAACTATTTTTTTCATCACACCTTTCAAACACCACATTTGCATTCATTTCAAAGCCTTGTCTTTCTTCCCAAACTGATGTGCTCAGAATTGAACACAATACTTCAGCAGAGACCAACTAGTATTTAATGTTTAGGTGCACAAAAATGCTGGAGAAACTCAGCGGGTGCAGCAGCATCTATGGAGCGAAGGAGATAGGCAACATTTCAGGCCAAAACCCTTCTTCAGTTTAGCACAGATATTCTCTAATAAATTCAAGGACAGCTTGTGATTTTTTTAAAGGTTTTCCCCATTTGTCCTGTTATGTTGAAAGATTGTTGTGGAAACAATGAACTGCAGATGCTGGTTTACCAAAATAGACAGAAAATGCTGGAGTAACTCAACGGGTCTGTCGCTATCTCTGGAGAACATGGATAGGTGAGTCGGGACCCTACTGAAGATTATACTAGAGAGAATAAGATTAGTTAAAACAAATATAGGTCCCTTGCAGTCAGAAACAGGTGAGTTGATCATGGGGAACCAGGATATGGCGGACCAATTGAATAACTACTTTGGTTCCGTCTTCACTAAGGAAGCCATAAATGATCTGCCGGAAATAGCAGGGGCCCGCGGGTCAAAGGAGGTGGAGGAATTGAGTGAAATCCAGGTTAGTCGGGAAGTGGTGTTGGGTAAATTGAATGGATTAAAGGCCGATAAATCCCCAGGGCCAGATAGGCTGCATCCCAGAGTACTTAAGGAAGTAGCTCCAGAAATAGTGGATGCATTAGTAATAATCTTTCAAAACCCTTTAGATTCTGGAGTAGTTCCAGAGGATTGGCGGGTAGCAAACGTAACCCCACTTTTTAAGAAGGGAGGGAGAGAGAAAACGGGGAATTACAGACCAGTTAGTCTAACATTGGTAGTGGGGAAACTGCTAGAGTCAGTTATTAAAGATGGGATAGCAGCACATTTGGAAAGTGGTGAAATCATTGGACAAAGTCAGCATGGATTTACGAAAGGTAAATCATGTCTGCCGAATCTTATAGAATTTTTCGAGGATGTAACTAGTAGCGTGGATAGGGGAGAACCAGTGGATGTGGTGTATCTGGACTTCTAGAAGGCTTTCGACAAGGTCCCACATAAGAGATTAGTATACAAACTTAAAGCACATGGCATTGAGGGTTCAGTATTGATGTGGATAGAGAACTGGCTGGCAAACAGGAAGCAAAGAGTAGGAGTAAACGGGTCCTTTTCACAATGGCAGGCAGTGACTAGTGGGGTACCGCAAGGCTCAGTACTGGGACCCCAGCTATTTACAATATATATTAATGATCTGGATGAGGGAATTGAAGGCAATATCTCCAAGTTTGCGGATGACACTAAGCTGGGGGGCAGTGTTAGGTGTGAGGAGGATGCTAGGAGACTGCAAGGTGACTTGGATAGGCTGGGTGAGTGGGCAAATGTTTGGCAGATGCAGTATAATGTGGATAAATGTGAGGTTATCCATTTTGGTGGCAAAAACGGGAAAGCAGACTATTATCTAAATGGTGGCCGATTGGGAAAGGGGGAGATGCAGCGAGACCTGGGTGTCATGGTACACCAGTCATTGAAGGTAGGCATGCAGGTGCAGCAGGCGGTGAAGAAAGCGAATGGTATGTTGGCTTTCATAGCAAGAGGATTTGAGTATAGGAGCAGGGAGGTTCTACTGCAGTTGTACAGGGTCTTGGTGAGACCACACCTGGAGTATTGCGTGCAGTTTTGGTCTCCAAATCTGAGGAAGGACATTATTGCCATAGAGGGAGTGCAGAGAAGGTTCACCAGACTGATTCCTGGGATGTCAGGACTGTCTTATGAAGAAAGACTGGATAGACTTGGTTTATACTCTCTAGAATTTAGGAGATTGAGAGGGGATCTTATAGAAACTTACAAAATTCTTAAGGGGTTGGACAGGCTAGATGCAGGAAGATTGCTCCCGATGTTGGGGAAGTCCAGGACAAGGGGTCACAGCTTAAGGATAAGGGGGAAATCCCTTTAAACCGAGGAGGAGAACTTTTTTCACACAGAGAGTGGTGAATCTCTGGAACTCTCTGCCACAGAGGGTAGTTGAGGCCAGTTCATTGGCTATATTTAAGAGGGAGTTAGATGTGGCCCTTGTGGCCAAGGGGATCAGAGGGTATGGAGAGAAGGCAGGTACGGGATACTGAGTTGGATGATCATTGATAGCTATTGAATGGCGGTGCAGGCTCGAAGGGCCGAATGGCCTACTCCTGCACCTAATTTCTATGTTTCTATGTTTCTAAGGGTACCAACCAGAAGCATCACCTATCCATCTTCTCCAGATCTGCTGCATAACGCGTTGAGTTATTCCTGCAATGCTGGATATTAATTGGAGCACAAAATACTGGGGGGGGGGGGGGGGGGGGGGGGGGGGGAGAGGTGGAAAATTGAAAAAAAAAATGGGTGTTACCTAAAATTGGGGACTCAATGTTTAACCCACAAGTCCTGCCTCATTATTTTATTTTTCTCTCTCTTCTCCCCCCTCCCCACCAATCTTTCCAGTGGCCAACCCGGGGTGTGGGGGAGGGGAGGCAGCAGGCACCCATTTTTCAATATTCACTCCTTCTTCCCCCCCACCCCGTCCTGTCATAGCATTTCACTCTTCCTCACTCCATATCTAACATTCTTTTGTCTCCTTGTATCCTTTTTGTTTCCTTTAATCACTTTTAATCACCATTTTATCTCCTTTCATCTCTAGCCTTATTCCACCTATCTGCTAATCAAAAACTACCTTCACTTGAATCCACTTATCTTTAGGCAGACTTTGTGCACCCCCAAACTCTTTTCCAGCTTTGTCTCCCCTACTTCAATCACTCCGAAGAAGGGTCCCAACCTGAAACGTTGTCTATCCATATCCTCCAGAGCTGCTGCCTGACCCACTAAGTTACTTCAGCACTTTGTGTTCCCCGCAAGGTTGTAGTAGGTCCTTGTGTCTACATCTCTAGATCTCTATATTGCAAATGCCTTTTAAAGTCTACATACACAAATGCATCCTCTTTAACCATCTATGACTGACGAAGTACAGATCACATTTTTGTCCATGCTTCTCATTTCCTATCTCGTTCCTACCATTGCTTTATAAAGACATTAAATCCCTACATATGTTAGGCATGACGAAGAATTCAATTAAGTGCTCAGAATTTCCACTCACCGTGCAATGACAAATGTTCTCAATACCACAAAATAGTAGCAAAGGGTCTTAGGGCAATTGGAGACAGGCAATGGAAAATCCCCTTCAGCAGTTACGGGAGGGTGTTGGCAGCATATACATACAAACACTTGAATTCAAGTTGAGGTTCACAGCATTTGGAAAAACTACTCATCAAGAATCTATCTATCTCTGCCTTAAAAATATCCATGGCCTCCACATCCTTCTGTTGCAAAGAATTTCACAGATTCACCACCCTGCCGATCAGCTTATCATTAAAAATGATTTCTGACAATGATAGATTGTCAGATGCTACTTTAAGATCATCAGATAAGGTAATTGATTCTCTCATGGCAAAGTGACCCAGATTCGATCCTGACTACGGGTGTTCGTCTGTACGGAGTTTGTACGTTCTCCCCGTGACCTGCGTGGGTTACCTCCGGTTTCCTCCCACACTCCAAAGACGTATAGGTTTGCAGGTTAATTGGTTTGGTATAATTGTAAATTGTCCCCAGTGTATGTAGGATAGTGTTAGTATGCAGCTATCCATGGTCGGTATGGTCTTGGTGGGCCGAAGCGCCTGTTTCCGTGCTCTATCTCTAAATTAAATTAAACTAGTGAGCAGCTTTCAACAAGTGTTAAATTCTCTTCCATCTCAAATAGCATGCCCATCAGGTAAATCCTAAAATACTGGACAGAAAACCTAAACCAAAAAAGCAGAGTTTTCTACAGCCATACCCAAACCCATTCAGCTTCTGTTCAGAAAATACATGCCTTTGGGATATGGGGAACAACCAGAGCATACAGAGGAAACCTACATGGTGTCAGGGAGGAGATGCAAACTCCACACAGACAGCACCCGAGGTCAGGATTAAATCAAGATCACGGAGCTGCGACTCTACTAGCTTCGCCAACGTGCTGCAAAACAAGCTATCATCATGTTTTATTAATTTAGTAAGCACATCTCACTAGTTTCCCCGTTATTAGCTAAATATGCATCCAAACTGCTTGGCCATATGTGTAATGCTGGGATTAAACTGGCCGTTGAAAGGATGTCAAATACAGGATTTTTCAGCAATTACATGACTACAAAATATCTTGCTTATTTTACGATTAGCAACATGAGATAGCTGAGGCAGCCTAAATACATCACAATACACAGATGTTTACAGAAGATGCAGTGAAACAGATGACTTACGACGAGCAGGAATACAAACATGTTTATGCTGTAGGATTAATTTTTTTTGCATTTTGTGTTACAGTACAATGATTAATGATCAAAACCAGAACAATCACTGGCATTTTGATTTAGTTGGTATGAACTAGTGTCAGCAAAGTTGCAAGATTCTTGGACCAAATTACACTGAAGAGGAGAACGATCTGGACACGAGTCCCCGAGGGCTTTGAACTGACATTTCCAACAGGCACGCAGCCACAGAGACAATTTCTTCAAATTATCTTCAGATGTTTTGTGGATGCCTACTTCAAATTCTGTTTCAAGTTCTTTTTTTTCTATCTTATGTGGTTTGGATACAATTTCCTTTACTCTGTTGTTAGTGAATGTGTAACGTACAATACACACTACACACTTCCCATTGATGCATGTTGGAAATTAGAAGCTTCCATAGGAATTAAAGACATCCTTTGGTGAACGGTGATGCACGTTTAACTTCCTACTTACATGTTATCATTTTCTTCTCCTCAGGATTCCCTTGGGATTGAAGATAATTTGCAATGACTGTAAACTTAAAAGCCATCTCAGGACCCACCAGACTGACGGGCAAGTCCAACCCCTTCCACTGATTGGGAAGATGTTGCCTGAGGGGACAGGCAGTCGAGCCGGTTGGTGGGGTGGTGCACACCTTCTGCCCCTTATGTAGGGTTCCTTTCTGCTCCTCGTGCATCACAAAGGCTTCTTCTCCACTTTGAGAAGTCATGGAATAGGAATTCCCAAGAATTCAAAGATGAGAATGTTGTGCTGAAAACAACAATAAATGTCACCATCGATATGTGCCTTCGTCAATGGATGGCTCCAGAGAAACAGGTCCATCTTTTCCAGGGTCGTAATATCAACCATTATTGACAGAGGGCGCTGTTGTGCAGCGGGGAGACAGGTTTGCAAACTTTCATCTTGTGGATGTTGAGTGCAAAGTCCATTCTCCCTCCCAAATGCCTCAGTTAACAAGTCAACAATGACTTAGGGCTCAGCCACTAAGATAGCACTAATATAGTTCTATAGCTTCAGTACTGAGATTTAGGTGACATTGTTCCACAGGGTGTTCATCAGTTTCTCATTGGATCTGAAGACCAATTCCAGTCCTGTGGGAAGTTTGGAGATAAAGTTCAACAGCAGAGAGAAGGATTGAGAGAACTGTTTTGCCACTCCAAATGGCTTTGTTTAACACCTGTCTTCAAACTTGAGTTATCAAATAATACCTCCCCAACTTCAGATGAAACAATACCATCCCCAAGGAACAACGCCTCATTCTTTAGGGAACGGGGGTTCCCATATTCTATCACGGATGATGCCCTCACATGTAGCTCTACTCATTCTCCCCCTCCCCCCAGTCACAACATCGGGGCTGGGTCCACCTCGTCCTCACCGTTCACCCTATCAGCCATCACACAAACCTCCAACATTTCCACTACCTCCAACAGGATCCCACCACTAGTCACATCTTCCCATCTCCACCTCTTTCTGCTTTCCACAGGGACCATTCCCTCTGCAACCGCAGGAGATACATCACCTGTCCCTATTACCCCACCTCCTCCCCCTCACCCTCGACTCCGTCCAGGGACCTCAACTTCTCCAGCCTCATCCACTTATCCGTTGCTCCTCTATATTGGAGAGACCAAACGCAGACTGAGCGATTGCTGTACACCTTTGCTCAGTTTGCCTTGGCCTACGGGATCTCCCTGTTGCCAAACACTTTAATTCCCCTTCCCATTCTGACCTTTCTGTCTTGGGCCTCCTCCATTGTCAGAGTAAGGCCAAATGCAAACTGGACGAACAGCTCATATTTTGCTTAGACAGCTTACAACCCAGCAGTATGAATATTGATTTAGCTACTTCAAGAAAACCTTGCATCCCCTCTCTCTCCGTCCCAACGGGTCCCACTTAGTCTAGTTTATTCCATATATCCATATATCACTGTCTATACTCTAATTTCCTTTTCCCCTGACTCTCAGTCTGAAGAAGGGTCTCGACTGAAACGTCACCTATTCCTTTTCTGCAGAGATGCTGCCAGACCAGCTGAGTTACTCCAGCTTTTTGTGTCTATCTTCGATAAACCAGCATCTGCAATTCCCCCCTACGCAAATGTGATATAGTCAGTCTGTAGAAGCAATTAAAAATGTTTCTCAAAACTTGTATATCAAGTTCCCGTGGAGGGAATGTAGGGTTACAGGGATGAATTTAGACAATCTCTTCCAAATTTTGAAAAGGTAAATATTCAGTGACAACTTGCAAACAATTATATAGCTGCAATACATGTAAATATTGTAATGCTTGTGGACTACATTATAATTTCCCACTGCCACTACAAACAGGCATTGTATGGTGCTATACTATCAGTTTTAATTATTTTACTATAATTGAAATAACACAATAACAATGACAGAAAATTGATTACAAATTGGCAGAAACCTAGGGACCTCAGGATTGAAGATGAAAAACGATGATTTGGTTGGGATCATCAAGTACTCTGCAGGGGCCGATCATTTTTGTGCCGTCCTGGGAGAGAGTGGTGGTTGTTAGCTCTCTGAACCAGGAACAGTGGCCTAAATTGGCTTGGTGAAATCGTAAATTGTCCCTAGTGTGTGCAGGATGGTGGAATTTTATATTCTAAATAGTGGCCAATAGTACTTTATGAAAAGGAAAAGCAACCACAACATCCAGAGTTGCCAGCTTTCACCTCATGACTGCAAGTCTCACGCATATAAACACAAACGCTTCAAACTTCCTCACAAGTTATCACCGCTGTCTTTCTGTTTGCACTCTGGCATTGGGCTCAGAGCCTGCCAGGTTACACCTGTCACAGGTGCAGCATCTCCAGTTATTGCAGTGGGCGGAAAGGGCTGTAAGGGGGAGAGTTTGTTAAATATGTTAAGCATTTTTAAACATTGCAACTTTTATCTTTTAAATCTTAAAAAACATAATAGAGCTCAACTTGTTCTTGAATGCCTGTGAAAGTATTTAAAAAGGACACATTGGAAATAAGAGGACTAGAGTTGACACTGCGCTATGTTTAGTAGTTTCAACCAGGTGGGTATATTGAATGAGCTGCCAGAGGAGGTAGTTGAGGCAGCTACTATAACAGCATTTAAAAGACACTCGGCCAGGTACATGGATAGGAAATATTTAAAGGGACATGGGCCAAATGCTGGCAAATGGAACAAACTTAAATATGCCATTTTGGTCGGCATGAAGGAGTTGGGCCGAAGGGCCTGTTTTTGTGCTGTATGACTATGACTCTTTAAGAACAAATGCCCACCAAATAAAATTCCAGGTTGACCCTTCCACATTGTTAGTGCGAGCCTGATATGGTGTTAGGACAGGCTCCTGATGGTGTTAGGACAGGCTCCTGATGGTGTTAGGACAGGCTCCTGATGGTGTTAGGACAGGCTCCTGATGAATTAGTGCTCACTTAATTGCACAAAATGGCAAGCAGCAGCAAGGAGAATATTCACTAGACGTGTTTCTCTATTTTTACTTTCTAGTAATAGTAATTTGAAAGGAATGCTCTGGTGAAAGTGCACATCAGGTAAAAGCAGATACATATATGGCAAAATATTTTGTACTTGCCAAACCAACCTCAGCATCCTCTTCCAAGCTAACATCAACATTTGACTGACTGGCATGCGATTTTGTTCACATGCCCAACACCAAAGACACAGAATAGGAACTCTATTCTCAGTTCCATCAAGGCAAGAAATTACCTTGAAAAAAGAAAAAGTGCTTCAAGCAAGTTGTCAAAATGATTCTAGACAATTAATGTTGCGTGAAGCACTGCAGATGCTGGTATAAATTGACTTAGACACAAAATACTGCAATAACTCAGTGGGACAGGCAGCATCTCCACCACCCACTCGTCTGACATCAGCCTGAAGAAGGGTCTTGACCCGAAACATCACCCATTCCTTCTCTCCAGAGATGCTGCGAGTTACTCCAGGATTTTGTATCTACCTGTAGACAATTAATGTTCTGCACTGACTCATGTGTATTTCCTGGCCCATGACTGATCAAAATAGAGAAGGAATATTCAGCACGACACTGAGAATTTGTCAGTAACACCAGATCCCCATAGTAGGATACATGGTATTTGTGGTGGGTACAAAACACAAGAATGCAAGAAACAGTAACAGGAGAAGGCCAATCGGCCCTTTGCCCTACCTTTCAACAAACTAATCTAATTTGCTCTCAGACATGGATTACCCACTCTTGCCCCATACCCTTCAATTCTTTAATGATTCAAATATCTGTCAGTCCCAGAAGAACCACTTCAGGAAAGCTACTTAGTTATCCCGTTCTCCCGTCTTGTTCTAACTTGCAAAGTTGACCCCAAGGTACCTCCCAAGACGAGGATACTTCCCACTGTGCACAGCTGCATGGTGCTTCTTCGCGTGGCTCAGTGGAGCAGTCTCTGCTTTGTTTCTGTGCCACAAAAGCCCCAGTTATTTTTAGTTTGTTTTGCAGAGCATTCTGTTGCATGTAAAAATGCAACACAAGCAAATATACAACACACTATTGCATTTGTTATTGTCTTAGCAACATCTTTTCATGGGGTGGTGCTGGGGGTTGGGGTGGAGGGGGGGTGGAAATCATATTCAAAAGTTGCACCTTCTCTCTCCTTGTCCTGCACCTTTCCAGTATTTTCTGGGTCAACTTGCAGCATTCAAGATGTTCCCGCTAGCCCTGAGGTCTCTGGAGTAGAATTCCACATGGGAAGTAGAGATCCTGGCCAAACTGACAGGAAAAACACATTTCCAAACAGCATGTTTGGTTTGGTAGCCATTACTGGCACGGGATCACTAGTGGCCCCTGTACTGGAAAATCAGAATGGTGCCATGGAATGATGTTTGCTCCTTACTCACCAGTCAACATTTGCAAAACCCCATGGGACATATGGCTGTCCCAGTTTTCCAGTAACAGCACAGCTGTTAGTTATTTCCACAAGTAGCACATTGGTTTCACATCACCAGATGAAGAATGGTTGGTCCCTCCTTTAAATGCAATTCAACAGTAGGCAGAAAGCTGCAATGTTAAACAAAACCCCCAAAAGGTGCTGGAGATATTCATCAGATCAGGCGGCAGCTGAGGAGGGAAATGAACAGACGATATTTCGGTCGGACTCTGAAGATTGACGGACTTCCCTACCCAAAATGTTATCTGTTCATTGCCCTCCATGGATGTTGCCAGTCCCGCTAAGTTTGTCATGGAACATGGAACTGTACAGCACAAAAATAGGCCTTTCTGCACAAAATGTCAGTGACATGAAGACTCATATCCCTCCAGTCCCTGCATATCCATTTGCCAATCCAAAAGTATTTTATATGCACTAACATATCTGCTTCAACTATTATCCTCAGCAGCGCATTCCAGGTACTCATCACCCTCTGTGTAAAAAAACTTGCCCCATCCAGCTGTTTGTGTTTTACTTAAGATCTGCAGTCTCTTGTGTTTGCAAAGTTAAATATGTGACTATAAATGGCGGCACAGTGGCTGCCTTACAGCGCCGGAGACCTGGTTTCAATCCCGACTACGGGCGCTGACTATACGGAGTTTGTACGTTCTCCCCATGACCGCGTGGGTTTTCTCTGAGATCTTCGGTTTCCTCCCACACTCCAAAGACGTAAAGGTTTGTAGGTTAATTGGCTTGGGTTTGTACACTTGGTATAAGTGTAAATTGTCCCTAGTGTGTGTAGGCTTGTGTTAATGGGCGGGGATCGCTGGTCAGTGTGGACTTGGTGGATCAAAGAGTCTGTTCTCATGTAGTATCTCTAAACTAAAATACAGAAGACAAGAATAAGGCACTGAAGGGCCAAGGAGGCAGAACAGGATAATTACTGTTAGCAAATTACCTCTCTATCTTAAATTTTGATACCCAATACAAACTGCACTAATTGACATTAAAGACAGCAGTTGAGGGCAGTTATATCTGAAGAGTTATCAGTAGCTGACAATATGAAAATCGGTTATAGTGCAGCAAAATGCATTTTGCTTGTATTAATAAATGAATATTTCGAGAGGGAGTATATACAAAAAGGATGTAATGCTGAGGCTCTATAAAGCGCTGGTCAGGCCGCATTTGGAACATTGTGAGCAATTTTGGGCACCATATCCGAGGAAGGATGTGCTGGCTCTGGAGAGGGTCCAGAGGAGTTTACAATAATGATCCCAGGAATTAGTAGGTTAACATATGATAAGCGTTTGAGGGCACTGAGCCTATACTCGCTGAGGTTTAGAAGAATGAAGGGGGACCTCATTGAAACATACAGAATAGTGAAAGGCTTGGATAGAGTAGATGTGGAGAGGATGTTTTCATGAGTGGGAAAGTCTAGCATCAGAGATCATAGCCTCAGAATTAAAGTACGTTCTTTTAGAAAGGAGATGAGGAGCAATTTCTTTAGTCAGAGGGTGGTGAATATGTGGAATTCTTTGCCACAGAAGGCAGTGGAGGTAAAGTCAGTGGATATATTTAAGGCAGAGATAGATGGATTCTTGATTGGTAAGGGTGTCAGACATTATGGGGAGAAGGCAGGAGAATGGGGTTAGGAGATAGAGATAGATCAGCCATGATTGAATGGCGACGTAGACTTGATGGACCGAATGGCCTAATTCTACTCCTATCACCTATGAGCTTATGATAAATAGTTGATGATATACATAAACTATAATAGTAAAGATGAAAGCAATCAATGTTTTCAAATGTGGTAGTTAACCGGTCCTTCAAAGCAGCAATTAAAATATACCGAAATGTCAAAATAGATGGAGCTGGTTAACATTTTACAAATCCCTTATCAGGCCTTGAACTGAGATTAGCCTTGCTCATTGAGGCACAAGGCATCAATTTTAACTAGAGGTGTTAACAGCCCTGAACTCTTCAAAAGACTAAAGATAGATTGAAAAAATACAAACTTTACAATCATGAATGGAAATGACCAAGAAGGGACTTTGCAGATGTATTAAATAAAAAATAAAATAGAGAACCAGTTTGTCAAATTGTAAGAAAAAATACAAATGAGGACTTAAATATTGCCTTTTATTTGTTTGGAATATTCCAGTGATGTTAACGGCTGATGAGGATATTTTTGAGGTGTAAAATTATTACGGAATAAACAAAATTCCACCTTACACATTTTCAGTGCCCACAACCTTTGGTGTGATAATAACTAGCTAAACTGTTACTTTATAAAAGTGAGTGTAATATACATCTCACAATTATTGTAAAATACATCTCAGAGAACTCCAGTGCTTTGCTGCAGAATTGTGTCAAAGTTCTTTTAAGACATCAGAAAATGGCTGCAGTTTACACCTACTGCATTCCCTTCATTTGTTCTTCTGCTGTAGTCACACAGATAGTGATTAAAGTCTTCTGGAGTTATTCAATTCATTTCCTTACAATAATTTGGGAAATAATCACATTATGTGTTTTATTATTTTATGGATGGATGAACCAAGTGTCCTTCCTTCTCCATATCAATTTTGAGATCATCACAAGGACTCTAGTTCAAGAACGGAATGGTCAAAGACCAGGACATCCAATTACAAAGCATCTTCCATCTTCCTTTCATAATATCACCAAATTCCAAGATTAATGCAATACTTAAGCTACAATCACCGGTGTAATGTCTGAGAGGTGACAGCTAATTAAAGTCTAATAGGCTCCTATGATCGAAGGATATTGTAGTTAAGATGCCTGGGATATTTCCCTGATTTTCCTGAAAATATTTCAAAGCACTATTTAATGTTCATCTGAATGACAAACAAGAATCTCAAATCCTTTTCACCTGAAACAACCCAACGTTCAACAAAGCAGCACTTCATAAGTTCATGACATAGGAGCAGAATTAGGCCATTCAGCCCATCAAGTCTACTCTGCCATTCAATCACAGCTGATCTATATTTCCCTTTCAACCTCATTCTCCTGCCTTCTTCCCATAATGACTGACACCCGTACTAATCAAGAATCTGTCAATCTCTGCCTTAAGAAATATCCACTGACCTGGCCTCCACAGCCTTTGTGGCAATGAATTCCACAGATTCACTTGCTCTGTACTACAACGTGCTTCAGCCGCCATTACATAAGTTTCAGAGAGTCAGGGCAGGTGACGAACTGAATAATTTCCTTCTCCTCTGAACCAATACAAAGTGTTGACAAGAATTTTAAGTTATCTGTAAAATAAAGAATCTATTTAAGAAATAATTCTGCTTTGAATAAAAACTTGGGCTCCCTGTCAAGAGTTGCATTGGAAAACATTTTAAAAATCTGGAAGAAATTATGTAAAACATTAATATTGATCAAAAGTGTGAAGTTGCTGATTAGTTTCCCATTTATTTATTATCTTGCATTTTTCATTTAACCCTTTGGTTGTTTTGTGCATTTAAGTGTTTTTTCTCTTGCTGTAAAATGTAAAGAACACCCTTACCTTTGATTTAATTTTTTGATAATTTAGTTTTTTTTAATGTTTTATATCAAACCATAAGGGTTGGCACAGTAGCCGAACTGTTGGTACTGCTGCCACACAGCTCTAGAGACGTCAGTTTAATCCTGACATCTTACCCTGCGTGAAACTTCCATGTTCTCCATGACTGTGTTTCTTCTCACATCTCAGAGACGTGTTGATAGATTAATTGGCTACTGTAAATTAGCCCCAGTGTAAGTGGGTGGCAGGGGAACGGGGGGGAAATAGGAGATAGGTATGTTCAGGAGAGCAGGACAGGAAAATAAGTAGGTGATTGGACTGATAGAAATTCTCTGGGAGCCTGCACAGAGAAGGAGGCAGGATTATGCAATCCTCACAGGCAGAGGTAAACAAGATGTCCAGATACAACCTCGACAAGGCCATCACAAATGCTAAAAGGGACTTTTGTTCTAAGTGGGAGGATGAGGTGGATGTTCGGCATCATTTTCTCCAAGGCAAAATCAGGGGGCAGGCAGCTCCAGTGACAGCAAAGCATCACTCCCCGATGAGCTCAATGCGCTCTACGCACGCTTTGATAGGGAGAGCGCAGATGTGCCTTCACGAGCCCCCAATGGTATTACAATCACAGTAATTGGCCATGAAGTCCATACTTTTTTCTCACTGCGCAAATGCAATGTCTAACAGCTATTAGCTGCACAACAAAGAATAGTGGCTGTAAAGGCACAGTGCACTGTTCTCTAGAGAAAATGGAATGGGGGAGGGAGGGGGATAAACTTACTCAATGTAATCCTCATCCTGATGGTTTTATGTGCGACAGCATTGAGCTCTTATGTGATGGTCGGGTCACGTAAACACTACGTGTCAGTGTGCCAAGGTTCCACCCGTCCCTGGTTTGTGATGGATGAGTCTGGCCTCAATGTTGCAGAGTGTTTCAGTCAGTTGCCTCTGCCACACCACCCTGCTGCAGAAAAACAACTTGGACTAAACTCCATCAGTCAATGACCTTCATGGAACATTCTGCAGAAATGCAGCAGTGGATCCTATCAGATGGTTTCCTATGCAGACACTAGGTTATTTGGTAGAATAGCTCATCACCAGAATTCTCAAACAAGCATCAAGACTTTGCTTAGCTGGGGCTGAGACGAGCTCTCTCTGTACACCAACACTATCCTACACACACTGGGGACAATTTAGTTATACCAAGCAATTAGCTTACAAATCTGTACGTCTTTGGAGTGTGGGAGGAAATTGGAGCTCCCGGAGTAAACACACGCAGGTCACGTCCACGTGGAGGACGTACAAGCTGAGCACCCGTGGTCAGGAGACAAACCCAGGTCACTGGCTCTGTAAGGCAGCAACTACCATTGGCTACTGTTTGCCAGGGATGTATGGAAAGGGATACAGGGATCTTTGTTGATGTTCATCCTGAGCAGCTGTGTTACCATAGTACCTTGTGCTCAATAGCTACGACCTGGGCCATACACAGAGTCAAACATTGCTTGCTACTGGAATAGCATCCACTCCATTTAATGTACGCTATGCAGGAATACATGCTGACGTACGCACCGAAGGTCACAAAGACGGTTTGGGAAATACCACAGGCTAGGATCCTACCTCCACTAGACACCAATCAGCTGGGCCCAATGGAACAGCCTTTCAAATGGTCACTTGAGATAAAACATTAGCGACTTGGACATATTGTAGGTGAATGTATTCAGTTCTGAGGCAGAATGTATGCAAATTATAACTTGGTAATCCCATTTAAGTTCTCCTCCAAGTCAGACATCATCCCAAATTGCAAAAAATATGACCGTTGCTCCATCAGGTTAGATACAGGAATCAATATCTCCACCCTCCCCTCATTCCCTGTATGAGGAAGGGGGTTCACTGCTCACTTCTTAAGTGTAATTAATGATGTACATTGCACACATACCATTAAGAGAAAACAAAAGATACAGAAGTGGTCATTTCTGTTAAATATTTTTTTATTTTACAAATGGTCTTGTAATCAAAGTATTTAATAATTTATTAACAAGCATCTTCTACTTGGCAAGAATTGTGTTTTATAGTGAAAGATACAAATGCACAGGATGATCATACATTTTAACAAACTTGTCTGGCCTTTGCGAATTGGCACAAGATCTGACTGAGACACAATACAAGAGTGCATTTTGAAGTCGATATTGCCTTGCACTGAATCTTATGGCTGAAATACAACGTGATAAACAGAGATTGGAAATCCACAACCATTCACTCAATGCCATGGCAGAATAAGGCATGTTGTCCCAAACACATATTTCTGCAAACAAATCGATTCAACCCTTTTCTAATTTTCCTGTCAGAATGTATAACTTGTCGGTCATAACTGTTGTATAAATAAATGGCTGGAAATTAGAGTCATTCAAATTTATTGACAGGTAGGGCGAGGTGCAGGTACAATGAAAATCTTACTTGCAGCAGCATCACATGCACATAGACTCATATGTAAATTACACACAAATTATACAAACAGTGAGAAGAAAAAAGTCAGAGTAATAAACAAGGCACAAGTACAAAAGACGATTAGAAAACAAGTCCATAGCAGTGCAAGAGGTCCATAGCATTCCATCTCCAGGGTAGGATTGGGATTGCACAGGCTAAGAACTTGTTGATTGTAAGAAAGTAGCTGCTCCTGAAGCTCATGGTGTGGACCTCAAGGTTCAGTACCTCCTGCCCAAAGGTAGCAGAGAGTAAAGGCCATAGCCCAGATGGTGGGGATCCTTGATGATGGATGACACCTTAGAGACAGTGAATGCTGTAAATGATGGGGAGTCCTGTGATGCACGAGGCCAACTCCATCAATCTCTGCAGTGTCTTACAGTCCTGTGTATTGGAGCTGTGCTACCAGACATCAATGCTGAGATTTGTTACAGTGTTCAGTGGCATATTGAATCTCATTAAACTTCTAAGTAAAGGTGTTGATGTGCCATCTTTGTGCTTCTGTCTAAATGCTGGGGCCCAGGACAAGTTTAAGATGGAAATTATCAGAAATTTAAAGCTGCTAACTCTCTCCACCAATAAATACTGGCATTTGGTTTTCCAATTTCTGCTTTCTGAAGTAAACAGTCAGTTGCGAGGTTTTGTTGATGTTGAGCAAAAGATTATTGTAGCATCACTCTCTCTCCTGTACACTAGCTAACTCATCATCACCCGAGATTCAGCCAACAACAGTCTTCAGCAAACTGGCAGAGAGCATAGGAGCTATCCTCAGTCCCATTGCCATGTGTGTAGACATCAGAACAAGGGGCTGAATGAGAGGAATTCAGCATACCCTTTTCTGTACCTTTGGATACATAGGTAGTAATAATTTAGCACATTATACCACATTGCTCTGGATCAAATCATATACAGACAACAATGAAACCAATAGATATGGAGAAAGCTAGGGCAGAATCAGTTACTGTAGAGAAAATACATATTCATAAACTCTCCAGAGTGGGAAATGGGTACCTCAGAGTAATGTACTGGAATCTAAGCTCTAATGCTAATACAATGGATGTAGCAATTTAAGCGTTTAATATTTAAGTGCTTTGGAATTGTAATCACTAAGTTGTTAGAGAAAGCAGTGGAATCATATCTAGCCCTCAATTAGGCAATTGGAGAAATCAATATCACTATACACTTCAAGGTAAATATTCTTAAGTCACCCAGCATCCATGGAAAGTGAATCATTGTTGACTTTTGAGATAATAGCAAATGAAAGGTCTTTGACCTATCACAGTCGCAGCCTGACCTGCTGAGTGTGGTTCAATAGTGCTTTGATTGTTACATGTGCAAAAAGCTAACAGTGAAATTATTTTTCTTACAAACAGTCCAGTAAAGTATTGCCCTACCCCTGATTGTCGATTAGCAAGTGTACAGAAATGATCTACTGAGCCCGCATGCAAGAGGAGCCATTCCCCAGTTTTTATGGGTGGTGCTTGTTCCAGGCATCAACAGCTCCTTCCTCCCGGTCTCGGCATCAGGGGACCGGCTTGGTGGGCTCCCCCTGAGGCCGCGATCCACCAGCCTGGGTCTCAAATTCGTTTGTACAAGGACCACATCCTCCTGGGTTTCTAGCATATTACATATTTATTCACATTTCTGGCATCTGTAATCTTTTAATTTTTGTTTATGTTCTTATGGAAGTCATTAGAAAAAGATCAAATCTTATTGTCTTTTTATTTACATCGTTGGATCCTGTGGAGTCATTAAATATTTCATAATTGTAGCTAATACAATCAAGATGTTGGCGTGAAAGCCAAAATATTTGATCAAATTCCCCAATACTTTCCATGCCAAAGAACAGTGAAATCTTTACAGAGCAGTCACACTGCAGAGAAACGTGATTACGCAAGAGAGGAGGCTTTACTCTAGATTTGATCCTGTAATGGAGTGAAAGTGTCTGGCCATTCAAACATGGTAATGCCACAGTATTAACAGAACATGAAGTAGTGTTTCACAAGCACAAGTCTGAGATTTCCCTTTCCATTAATTATCTGAGGTGCATTCATTTTGGAGCATGCATTGACAAGAATCTGGACTCAAATGATTCAGACTGGTTGGCGCGGACTCGGTGAGCCGAAGGGCCTGTTTCTGCGCTGTATCTCTAAATTAAACTGCAGTTGCAAAATACAAAGTGCTGGAGGAACTCAGCAGGTCAGTCAGCATCTGTGAGGGAATGGATAGACAAAATTTCAGGTCAGGATCCTTCAGACTGAACAGTGGAGCAGGTGTTGGTCATCCCGCCTTGCAGGCAAGTTCTACCTTTCAATAAGATAATGGCTTATCTGATTAATGACTAGATTTGGCTCAGCTCCATTCCCAACAACTCTTACTCCCTTCAACTAAAAATCAGACAATTTCGGCCTCAAGCACATTCAATGATTCAGTATCCACAGCTCTCTGGAGTGAAGATTTCCACAATTTCACAATTCCGAGAAAATATGAGTATTGTCTAATTTCCCAACAGGCAAAACTTCTTCAAATCTACCTAAATGTCTCATCAGAGACTCAGATTAGAAGAATGGGATTATTTTTAAAATAAAAACCACTCATTCTTCTGAACTCCAACACTTCCAGTTTCAAAATATACATTTCTCACAAGGTAACTGTCCCAGAAGTTCACTGTGTGGACATTTCTCCAAACCGCTACCAATGCATTAGGAGATCAAAAGGGCACACAGTACTTCTGGTGGGGTCTCACCCTTTGTGTTAGAGGAGCAAGACATCCCTTCTTTAATTCCTCATACATTCAATCTTCAGAGGTGCCCACTGTGACTTCAATTCTCCAGGTTACACCGACTTCTGTTTTTTCCTGTCTCTTACATACTCCCAAAGACGGCCAATGTCTGATTAAGGAGCAGATCTTCTGACTAAGTATGTACTAGCCCTCAGAACTCAAAACAGAAGTCAACAATTTCAAGTAAGCAGCCAGTCTTTGTAAAGACAAACCAGGTCAAATAAAAGGTCATCTACCTTTCCAGCAACTTCGCTTTTTCTCTCTTGAAATACTGCCTGACCTGCTGAGTGTTTAGGGCATTTTATTACCATTTTTGTTTTACTCTAGTGTTTTATATGCACATTCCAGCATTGCTTTTCTTTCGCTCTAGCCTTGCTCTTATTCATCGCCTATCTAATCTTGACCAGACATACCAATAGTGATGATGAGCAAGGCGCCATCATCCTTCCAACCGGCACTAGCACTTTGTATCATTATCACTCTAGCAAGCAAGCAAGTTTATTTATATAGCACATTTCAGCAACAAGCCAATTCAAAGTGCTTTACAAAGCATTAAAAAGCAATCAAAAGCAATTAAAAACAGTCATTAAAAAGAATAGAAAATAAAAACAAGCTAAAATAGAATAAGACGAGTATAAAATACCAGAATAAAGGTTACAGTGCAATGTGAGAAATGAATAATTATTTTATTTAATTAAAAGCAGCGTCAAATAGAAACGGCTTTAAAACAACTGAGAGTTGGAGCGGACCTGCACTTCTCTGGAAGTTTGTTCCATATATGTGGTGCATAAAAACTAAACGCTGCTTCTCCATGTTTAGTTCCAACTCTGGGGACAGAAAGCAGACCTGTCCTAGATGACCTCCGAGGTCTGGATGGTTCATAATGTAGCAGAATATCAGGAATGTATTTTGACCCGGAGACCATTCAGTGCTTTATAAATCAACAGTAATATTTTGAAATAAATTCTTTGACAGAGTGGAAGCTAGTGCAAAGACCTCAAACTGGAGTGATGCGATCCACTTTCTTGGTCTTAGAGAGGACTCGAGCAGCAGCATTCTGAATCAGCTGCAGCTGATCACAGCTATCCTACCACAGACATTCTCTTGTTTGCTCCCATCCCATTCTCAACAAACTAAGATTTCTATTTTCTAACTATCCTTAGTTCTGATGAAAGCTGATCAAATTAAAAGGGTAACTCTAAACTCTTTCTCTCTCTCCATAGGTGTCCTTTCAACTACTCAGCAACTTATGTTATTACAATTCTATCCCATTTTATTAAAAGGCTTACATTCTATCCGTTTTCCTTTTACATGATGTATCTGCTTGCTCACCTTGTTTTGTGTACAGAAACACAGATGCCTCTGCTCCATAGCAATTTGTAACCTTTCTCCATTTAAACAATATTCTAGAGACAATGGACTGCAGTTGCTGGAATCTTGATGAAGAAACAAATCGCTGGAGGAACTCAGCAGGCCAAGCAGCATCTGTGGTGGGAAATGGACAGATGAAGTTTTGGGTTGGGACTCCTCTTTAGACCCTGCCTGCTGCAAACACAGAGAGGATGTTGGACCCTTGCTGATCACAACTAATCTAAGTTTGGACAAAAGACGAATAAGGTTCCAGAGAAATCCCCGATCCAAAATATTGGAAAAAATATATTATTTTAAATTGGAGAATTCAAAGATCATACCGTTGAGTTGTAAGCTACCCAAGTGCAATATGAAATGCTGTTCCTCCAGTTTCCATGTGGCATGTAGGAGGCCCAGGACAGAAAGGTTGGTATGGAAATGGGAAGGGGAGTTAAAATGGTTAGCAACCACGTGACCCAGCAAACCTTGGCAGACCAAGCGCAAATATCCCGTGAAACAGTCGCCTAGTCTACGCTTGGACACGCTGATGTGAAGGAGGCCACATAAGGAGCACTGAATGCAGTAGATGAAACTAGAGAAGGTACATATGAACTTCTGTTTCATATGGAAGAGCTGCTGGGGCCCCTGGGTAAAGGCAAGGGACAGGTATTACACCTTGTGTGGTTAAAGTTGAAAGTATCTGGGGAGGGGGTGGGTGAGGAGGAGGAATGAAAGCAGAACAGCAGGACTCGGAGGAGACCCAGGTGATGGGGCCCATCACAACAGCAGGGGGAAAACCATGCTTACTGAAGAAATAAGACATCTTAGATATCCTAGAGTGGAAAGCCTCATCTTGGGAGCAAATGCAGTAGAGCCAGAGGAATTAAGATGAGGGGATTATGTCCCTGCAAGACAGAGTAGGAAGCTGTATAGTCATGATAACAGTTGATAGTCTGACCCCTGTGATGGAGACTGAGAGATCGAAAAATGGGAGAGGTGTCGAGATCCAAGTCCAAGTGAATTTGAGGGCAGGGTGGAAGTTAGCAAAGTTGATGTCTATGGATATTTTATTACACTGTCACATTCAATGAATTCCCATCCCACTTGTTCTCAACTTGACAGTGAGGATAACAAAAACAATAACGGATTAAAATGTTGGAAATTATTGAAAGATATTTCCAACAGCCAAACCTCTTCACATAATTCAGAGTTTATATTATTTTTATCCTCCAGTCTTGAAGCCTCTCGTCACTTGCCAAGTATGATGTAACTTGACAGCTTGAATTCCTCAATGTCAATTCTATTTTAGCATACAGTTCTCCAAATAATTTCTAGGGAACATGGGGGATGCCCCAGTGTCCTGCCATTTGCTACAGAAAACATATAGAGCCATTTTATCAATTGTTCAGGATGTGGCGGAAGGAACTGCAGATGCTGGTTTAAACCGTAGATAAACACAAAATGCTGGAGTAAGAAGGATCTTGACCAGAAACGTCACCCATTCCTTCCCTCCAGGGATGCTGCCTGTCCTACCGAGTTACTCCAGCATTTTGTGTCTTCCTTCAATTGTTCCATCAATCTTGTATTAGAGAACCACAACAGACATCTTAGACAATACAATGGTAGGTGTGAATGAGCATGTGTAACTTTAACACAAACATCTGGAAGACCGGGACAAACAACTTTTGCCGAAACAAAAGCATCAGCCTTTCATTCCCCGATTATCATGAGCATGCAGTTCATCACTTTAGTGACTGCAGTTGCAGTATGTATAAGCACATTATCCAGCATCCTACTGCTCATAAAATGGGGGGGGGGGGGGGGGGGTTCCCCCAGTTTAGTCTAAATTAGCATAGTAATCAGCGATTCTCACTTTATAACTAAATATTGTAGATTATGTTGTGCAGCATCGCAGTGAAAATGATATAGGAAACTTAAAAAAACTTATTCAGAAGTGACAAGAACAAAAAAAGGTTAAACCTATAAGGTTAACCACTTGTCTGACCTAACTGGCTCCAAGGAAGAGGCATTCCAGATATACCTACTGCCCTGCCCACTCCACAAAGTCTGCAACCTCGTTCCTTTTAGATATTTATTATCCAGGCTCCTATAGAATAATGCAGCTATACTTATTTATTCTACTAATCCTGGCAATGCATTTCAGACTCTAACCAACGGCTGCATTAAAAGATTTGCATGTTTGCATTGATTCTTTTGCCAACATTTTCTTTCTATTGCAACTAGTTTTTTATTCAATTGGGGCATAGTTTCCATCTGCTCTGTCTACCCTTCATGCTATCAAATGCCTTCAGCAGATACCCTTGCATCCTCCACTGCGTAAGAAGAGCAAGTCTTATCCAATCCAGTCCTAGTGAAAGAGCTAATAGTCAAATCTAATAGTCAAATCTAAAATGGAGTCGTTCTTCTACAAAAGCAGGAACTAGTAGAACAAAAGAATGGCTCGGTGCCAAGTCTGAATGACTTTGTAAATTATATGGAACACAATATGGAGGACAGGTTGTCTTTTAATAAAGAAATTAAGATGGAATCCTGCAGTAATAACAAGTGCTTCTTTCAAGGCCATAAAAAAGCCAAGATTGAAAAAAAATAGCTGACGCACCAGAGATAAGTAATAACTTGTTATTGGATGAGCTTGATTTGGACCCATTTTTCCGATATTCTGAGAGGCTACAGAATCTTTCAGTCATGCCATATTCAGACTTGGTGGGAGTGTTTTACATAAGAATAAGTCCCATTCAATAAACTTATGAACACAAGCGGTTACAAATCACAAGAACTGTAGATGTTGGAAATTGTGCTAACTTTACTTTGTTCTGTGAGTGGGAGCACGAGCAGCACTGATCAACGTTTTTGCTCATTGTAGATCTTTGCCACTCCCGTCTGACGAATCAATTAAAGATTGCCATGGTTTACCTTTAACAGTTTTTGTTGCTATCTGTTTTTTTAAGAAACAAACTTTGACATTAGTTAAAACACATTGGATAAAACAGGCCAATATTTATTCAGCCGTTTCAAAATAATTTACACGACTCCCAAAGTGTTCAAGTTTACTTTAAATGAAGTATTATCATGTTAGGTATCCACCAAGTCCCATTCAATAAACTTATGAACACAAGCGGTTACAAATCACAAGAACTGTAGATGTTGGAAATCTGAAAACAGGAAAAGCTGGAAACATTCTGCAACTCAAGTATGGGAGAAAAACAAAGCTAACATTTCAGGTCAAATACCTTTTTTCATCAGAACTCAAATTTAACCCATTGAAGGCATTCAACCAGAAACATTAACTGTGTTGCTCCCTCATAGATCCTATCTGATCAGCAGAGTGTTACCAGTATTTTTTGTATTTATTTCAACACGGGTCAATGTGTGCTATAAGTATTAGGTGAATACCAAGCAATTACTTCCAGTGGAGGGCAAATTAGCCAAACCTGCCGGAATACACCCAGTCACAAGCTTTAGGAAAGGCGAGAGAACAGTAACTTGGAATTTGTTTTTTTTTCCTTTGACATCTTTTTCATTTAACACTAAATGTTTTCTTTCAAGTTGTAGCCAGCTGCCCATGGTCTTTAACTGAGAGAGTCAATGTGCCTGTATTGCTAGCGTTCTGTATATATGCTGGGAATAAAAACCTCAGCTTAGAGTCAAAAACAGCTACAATTTTGCAACCCAGATCTTAGCAGTGTCAGACATTGCTTATGCAGAAAATCTGTATTAAAAGCAGAAAAAGTCACAAGGAGACCATCCAGGTAATACTTGTGGACATGGCATTTCAGACTGATGAACCCTCGATGGAGGTTAGATGTATTGAAGGTGGGAATGGGGAAGAGCCAAATGTCAAATCTGGCACAAGATCTGAGGCAGAAGGGGTTCAAAGAAACAAGCAAAGAGGGTGGCCTTGAAATGTAAAATAGCAAACGATGGGACGAGAGAAAATGACAGAATAATCATCAGAAATTGTTGACCACAGAAGCTGAATCTAGAAGTGTCTAGTTGAAGTATTAAATGCAGTTTCTCAAGTGTATGTTTGGGTTTTGTTGCCAGGGAGATCAAAACAAAGTTCAAAGCAAAACAGTCTGAAATTAAAAGGAAATGGAAATGCCCAAAAAGGCAGATGTGTGCAGCTAATATTTTATGATGACGATTTGTCATCGGAACCGGAGAAAGAGATAAGTGAACACATTTCAAGATGGAGAGAAAAAAAGTAATGGAATAAAGGTACATCTATTATAGGGGCGTTGCACGTAAAGTCACTGGGTCAGAGGGCTTGACGCAGGGAGCCGCTCAATCCATCTGGAGGACATCCGTCACTTCCGGTATATGTTATTAATGCTAGAAAGGCGTACTTTCCTACCTGTTAAAAACCACCAAAATGTTGAATTTTTACGCTGAAAAAAATTGTGGAAGTCGGGGTAAGTGTGAGAGACATGTACCCAACTTTAGAATTCCAAACGTGAAGTGAAATTAAGGTAAAGAGAAGCGAGAGCTGAAGGGACAACAGCAGCTACAGTGCTTGGTAAACATTGGCTGTGCAGATATCGTAATTGAAAATATTGGGAATTATCACGTTTGCTCACTGCATTTAATCAACAGTAAGGCATTATTTGTGTTTTTTCTTGATTCCTTTGGTATCTAAAAAGTCTCAGAAGTGATCAATCTGACTAAATTTTTCTTCAGATGCGTTTTCATTTTGTATGTAAAAACCCAATTGAGAACCATGGGCGATTTAAAAAAATTTACAGCCAGATTTATCACTTCTGAAATTTTTTAGATGCCAAAGAAATCAAGAAAAAACACAAATAATGCCTGTTGATGAAATGCAGTGAGCAAACAGTCAACGTTCGCCAAGCACTCTGTCTGTTGTTGTCCCTTCAGCTCTCACTTCTATCTACCGTCATTTCTCCTCACTTTTGGAATTCTGAAGTAGGCTAAATGCCTCACACGCTTATCCCGATTTCCATAATTATTTGCAGCGCAAAAATTGACAATTTCAGCGGGTTTTAACGGGCCCGCTACGTTGGAAACAATGACGTGCCTACCTGCAGTACATCGCGTGTAATCCATTTGGAGTAGCTTAGCAACAGTGCGGGTCATGGGTCGTGACCCGACTGCCGTGAAACCTCCCAATAGAATAGAATGATAAAGTGACAATAGTAATATAGTGGGAGAGACTGGAAACCGGACAAGAAAAAGAAAAGTTGGTTTGGATGAGGCACAAATAAAACAAGCAGAATCATTTGCTCAAACTACAAAAGGAAGTTTTACGGGCAACTCTTAATACCAGTAGCGAGTTGTCTACACTCATCACCTTCACTGGCCTCTGACAAAGGTGCCGACCACAAACTATCCCAATCCAAATTGGCAAGATCCTGTAGAGTGATATGACCTTGTGTGACATTTTTCATCATGTAGATGGGCCAAAGCCACTATTTTTCTGAAGTAGACTTTGGCAGCAGTCAATATGTTGAATGTCTCAGACTTTCAGTTTAATTCCTCTGTGTTATTTTCACAATATAAAGGGGAAAAATAATTCATCAGGGCAATATCAATATTGAGAGGGCACATCACCAAGAAATGCTGAACTGGGACAGGAACACAATGGAGAGACCTTGCACAGTTGACAGTTTCCCCCAAAGGTAAACTGTTCAGCATTCATTACTATTGTTAGCGCACACATCAGCAATTCCCCCAAATTGACTCATCCTGACAGACAGCTTTACTGAATTTAGTATCTTTGTAAACCAAGAGCTAGGCACCAACCATGCATCGCTGAAATGTTACCCTCCTAACTCCCTTTGAAACTACAGGACATCAACTAAATGAACAAACACTCTTTGGTCGACCCGAATGTTGTTCCACTCCCAGAATAATAAGCCCATTGCAGACTGCAGTACATGCCGAGAGGCTCACTGAAGCTTGGTACGATACGATAAAACTTTATTCATCCCTGGAGGGAAATTGGTCTGCCAACGGTCACAACACACAAGGTACACGGAAACTTGAAATTAAAAGTACAAATGCTGTGTGGGGATAATCGCTATCTAAGGTCCATCTACTGCTGGACATTGAGGAGCTGGGGCACTCCTCAAACAAGGAAAGGGTTATCACATGAATGGCAAGGGTATTTCCCAAAAAGACAGGGGCAAACACCACTGAATATGACACTATTCATTTATAAACACCCAGAATGTACGAAGAGATTAGAAAAACATTTTTTGCTTTATATATTATTTTGTTCTGAAAAGTTTATTTTTGTAATAAAATAACTAACCATTGCACGGTAGGGCATGCAACAGTTAGTTTCATGCACAATAAGATTCCACAAACAGCATACCACCCTTCGCAAAGTAGGACCCTTGCAGCAACTGCTGCTAGAACATACAATGATCCCCTGTTAAACTCCACTCCTCTCAGAAGATGTGTTCCTGCAATACTTCTCTGCTTGTTTTAATATCTCTGCAGAACTTCCATCTATTCCAGAATTTTCAGCTGGCACGAGGCCAGTTTAAGACCTGAATGAAATCAAGGATATTTGCAAAAGTTAAAATTCCATTCTCAGGCTGTGCCTTCGATCAGAAACTCAGTCATCAATAATCTTTCCTCCAATCTTCACTCTCAGTAGGGTGGCCTTTTAATTTTTCAGGCCGCAGACGACCTCAGCAACGCTGAAGTACCAAGCATGGAGACACTATGGCAGAGGAAAGGCAAGACATGGACTAGGTGTAATGATGCACAGCAATCTGGATAAATTGGCGCAATTTCCCGTTATAAGCAAGGGCGAGTCATTCTGGAGAGAGGATGAATCAACCACATGCCGTGCCCTTTAAGAGTGAACCACACCAGCGAGCCCCGAGTCATATGTAGGTCAGACTAGATAAGGATGGCAATTTTTCCTCTCCCAGAGATGTTTTTTTCTTAATGACAGGCTGGTGGTTTTGTGGTCATCAACATTATTTGCTTTAAAATTCCCCAATTCAAATTCCATGGCTGAACTCTGGTCAGTGTTAGTTTAGTAATTTAACTCTAGATCGGAGATTGAACCCTATCTGATGTTGCAGTCAAAAACGTACCAAATGACTTTAAGGCCAGTGGATGAAAGTATTAAATGTAGAACACAAGAGTCAAGAATGTTTAATTATCATATGGCCCATTCTTTGTCACGTGTGTGACCAAAAGTATGGAAAAATTGTGGAATACACCTCTAATTCTGAAAGCTTTACAGGTATATTGTTTTGTACTGCGTATGATTCATATGTTTTTAAAGTTTATCAAGTAAAATATTTATGTTATGCTGACAATGTTCGTTTTGGGTCAGAGGTCAAATATGAGGTCATGTGTGTGACCTGACATGGAAACATTTTTTCATAACTCAGTTTTATCTTACAAACTCTTGTGGTTGATTCGTCCTCTCTCCAGAATGACTCGCCCCTGCTTATAACGGGAAATTGCGCCAATTTACCCAGAAAAGCTAGAATGTTCATACCTTTAGCAGACATTCATTATAGTTCTGTAGGTAGGAAAATAGCAATGAATAAGATTAATCTCTTAATCATTTTTTAATGTATTACATTATGTGATGCCATTTGGTAACGTGGGTGACATTTTGGTTCACTTTCCAAAGAATGGCCCATATTTGCTGAAAATGGAACAATAAAGTCTTATTTACAGTGACATAACAGGCTTAGATAACACTAATAAAGAAAACTTAAACATTACTAATGTAAAAAAAAACCCAAACAGCAAAGACAGTCTATAGCAACTATGGTTCATGATTCAGTTTGTGTTTTAGTGTTCAAGAGCCTGACGTTTGTTGGGAGAAAGCTATCCGTGGTCAGAGTTTACAGACTCTTATTCCTTCTTATTCAAAGTAGGAGAGAAATGAGAGCATGGCTAGTAGGGTGTGGCTCTTTGATGTTGACTGCCTTTGAGGTAGCACCTCCTATAGGTCCTTTCGATGAGGAGATCAGTACCTAGGGTGGACTGGGTGGTGTCCACCACTTTTTGTAATCTCCATCATTCCTGGGTGTTAAGAGTTGCCGCAGCCGACCGTGATGCATCCAGTCAATATGCTCTCTACAGTAGAAATTACAAACCTGCTCAATCTTCTATGGAAGTAGAGGCATTAATGGGCTTTATGATTGAATCAATGTGCTGCACCCCGTGGTACTTCTGTGCTGATGGTTACAGGGAGGAGTGTTCTTACCAATTGGTATTGATTGCAGTCTGTTGATGAGGAAGTCAAGGATCCAGTTGCATAGGGAAGAGCAGAGACATAGTTGCCTGAGCTTGAAAGAAATTTGGAGAGATGGGGTCGAATGCCATTGATCAACAACCTGACACGTATTTTTATTGGAGAGCCAGTGAGATAGTTGATCCAGGCAAAGAGTAGATCTCGAAGATAAACAAAATGTTGGAGTACCTCAGTGGGACAGGCAGCATCTCCGGGTAGAAGGAATTGGTGACGTTTTGGGTCAAGACCCTTTTTTAGACAGAGTCAGGGATGAGGGAAACACGATATGGATGGGTAAGGAGTGAAAAAGAGAGATCAAAGGGGACGAAGATGAAGGAGAATGTAGAATAGATCATTGTTAGCTAGGGGAAGATGACAATGGGGCATACAAAGTAAAATTTAATCAGGAGGACAGCCAAACTAGTTGGAGAACTAGAATGAGGGAGGGATGGCAAGAGGGGGAAAGCAAGGGTTACCTGAAGTTAGATAAGTCAATATTCAAACTACTGGGTTGTAAGCTGCCCAAGCGAAATACAAGCTGTTGTTCCTCCAATTTGTGCTGGGCCTCACTGGCAGTGGAGGAGACCCAAGGCAGACAGGTCAGTGTGTGAATGGGAGGGAGAGTTAAAGTGTTTAGCAACCAGGGGATCTTGTAGGTCCAAGCAGACTGAACAGATGTGTTCAGCAAAACTATTGCTGAGCCTGCACTTGGTTTCGTCGAGATATAGGAGTTCACACGTAGAACAGCAGATGAGGTACAACTAAACCTCTGCCTCACCTGAAAGAACAGTCAGGGAACTTTGTCTCCTGGGCCTCCTCCACTGTCAGGGTGAGGACCAATGCAAACTGGAGGAACAGCACTTCATTTTGCTTTGGCAGCTGACAACCCAGTGGTATGAATATTGATTTCTCGAACTTCAAGTAACCCTTGATTTCTCTCCATCACTGCCCTATGCAAGATTTCTGACTAGTTCGACTGTACTCCTGATTAAATTTTACTTTGTGTGCCTTATTGTCGTCTTCCCCTAGCTAACAGGATCCTTGGCTTCCTGACCATCTCAGCGAGGATAGATGGTAAATCATCCTCGAAGATAATCCTCAACAATGGTGCCCGCAGGGATGCATTCCGATCCTCCTTCTATACCCCTGAAATGCAGCCAAATACCAACCCAACTCAATTTACAAATTGCACACAACACTATTGTATTGAGCCAGATATCAAATAATGACGAAGGAGATTGAGAACCTTATAGTCTGGTGCCAAGACAATCACCTCTCTCTCTCTCTATCTCTATGTCAGCAAATCAAAAGGTGATTGTGATAGACTTCAGGAAGCAAAGCAGTACACATCCCATAGTGTACATGGTGGCACCGCAGTAGAGATAGTTAATAGCTTCAAGTTCTGAGAAATAAATCATCAGTAAATTGCTCTGAACCAGCCATGATGAAGGAATAGCCAAGAAAGCACAAGGCCTCTACTTCTGTAGAAGACTTAAGAAGTTCCGCATGTCCCCAACTTCCACAGGAAGCATTATCAGGAAGCATCACATCATGGTTTGGGAACAACTCCATCCAAGACTGCAAGAAACTGCAGAGAATTGTGGATGCAGCCCATTCCATCCCACAAACTAACCCCCCTTCCATTGACAGAATCTACACTATAAGCTGCCTTGACAAGGCCATCAGCATAATCAAAGACCAATTTTATCCTAGTCTCTCCTTCTTCCCCCCCTCTCCAAATAGGCGAGAGATACAGATGTTGCATACCTCCAGATTCAAGGACATTTTCTTCCCTGCTGTTCCCGGGCCGGTTATTTTTAAACTGTGGTCCATGTATCTAGATTCCTCAACCAACAGTACTTTGAATCTCTTTCCCATTGGTGACCATTTCTAATCACCTTTTAAATTAAACAAAAGCAACACTTTGTGTTCTCATAATTTAATCTTTGGAATCTATGTAATATCCAGGTTTAAAATCAGAAAATGCTATAGAGGCCAGGCAACATGTGTAAAGAGAGAAAAAACTGTATTTTCAGTTTTCCAATTAGCATTCCAGTATAATCACGTTGCATTCTCTAGAAGATCAACAAACATTTCTTAGGGCGTGGCCCCATAATTGAACACACGTCCATGCACAGATAGGGCATTGTATGGCTGGAAAAATCAATAAGCCTCCTCCAATTTTGAGCTAGTCTTCTAAAACCAAACTTTTCATCAGTCTGAAGAAAGGTCCCAACCCGAAACATCACCCATTGCTTCTCTCCAGAGATGCTGCCTGTCCCACTGAGTTACTCCAGCATTTTGTGTCTATCTTCGATTTAAACCAGCATCTGCAGTTCTTTCCCTAGGCTTTTCCTGAGGCCGTCTATATTTTAATGATTCATAAACACGGACAATGCAGCTACCTTTATACCGTTAAGAAATTCACCTTATTGAACCTTTAAATCACTTTACCAATGTTATGTCCACTTGCTTCATTTCTTTATGCCAGATTTCATTTCAACACTTCCATATTTTACAGGTTTTCGGTACTGGCAGCCTTTGTGTCTTGGATGCATAGTTTTCCAAGCCATTATTGTTGCTTATAAATACCACAAGTAGTTGTGGCCTCAGCACAGCTCTCTGAATGCTGCATTGAAATGCTGGAAGTGAACAGAAATAGTGTGGCTGTTGAACAATTGTGCAGCATCAATTGTCAAACAGCCACTCTACTTCTAGGCATTTGTTGATTAATAAGAAAAAATAGAATGCCTCGACTTATTGGGTGCAAGATTTGCCTTTTGAGAAATAAACCCAGCTGCATTCACTTCTCCACAGCAATTGAATACAGTGTGAATAAGAATCAACAACTCATTTATCACTTTTTTTTAAATGGTTCATCACCATAAAGTGCCTCAACAGAACATCAAGCAAAATGTAACACCAAACCTCAAAATGATAGCCAAAAGCTTTGTCAAATTGATACATTAAGTGATATATTAAAATAACTGAGGGATGGAGAAACATAGGGAGAGAAAACCAAAGTTTGGGACTTAAGCAATTGGAAAATACTGGCACCACTGGAGAAACAATTAGACAACACAAAAGATGAGAATTTGAGAATTTCAGCTATTGGGGAGTTTATGCAAGTAGCAGTAGTGAGACAGTAGAAGTATTTGAAAACAAGGCTGTCAGTGTTAAGGTTTAGATTTATCATTGTCACATACACTGAGGTACAACAAAAAGCTTTTTTTGCAAGCTATCGAAACAGATTAATATATCATGCACAGATACAAGCAGTTCAAATTCAAGTCCAATAGATAGAGCAAAGTGCAATGTTCTTCTTGGGGTAGGGGTGAATGGAACAATACCCTAACCTATGGAAGGAAGCCCGATAGCAAAGGGTAGCCTACTAACAGAGGGGAAGAAGATGTTTCAGAGTCTGAGGGTGCGCACTTTCAAGCTTTCGTACTTTCTACCAGACAGGAGCAGGGAGAAGAAATTACCAAGGTGGGACAAGTCTTTGATTATGTTGGCTGCATTTCCGAGGCAGTGTGAAAAATAGATTGGGTCAATAATGGGAAGTCTGGTCCATGTGATGGACAGGGCTTCGGCAGAGCTGTTCAGTTTAGTTTGTCACACAAAAAGTTTTTATTGCATGCCAACCAGTCAGCAGAAAGACAATGCATGATTACAGTCGAACAATTTGCAGTGTATAGATAAACGATTAAGGTAATAATGTTTAGTGCAAGATAAAGGCAGTAAAGTCCGATCAAAGACAGTCTGAGGGTCACGAATGAGGTGGAGTAGTTCAGGACTACTCTCTGGTTGTGGTAGGATGATTCAGTTGCCTGATAACAGCTGGGAAGAAACTGTCCCTGAATCGGGAGGTGCGAGTTTTCTCCTTTTGCCCGATGAGAGAGGGGAGAAGAGGAAGTGGCCAGGGTGCGACTTACCTTTACCGAGGCAGTGTGAGAAATAAATTGAGTTAAACCAAACCAAACTGTGATGGTAAACTAGATTTAATGTGTTCCATAATGAGCTGAGGGACAGATTGCCACAGACAGAGATATAACACATTGGAGAAAAAAGGAAACAAAAAGGAAGAAATGGTGGAATTATTCAGGAGGTTAGGCAGCACCTTTAGAGTTCCAATACAATGTTAACAACGGAAACATCATCTGTTTCTATCGCGCACAATGCCACATAGACTGATGATTATTTCATGCCTGTTCTTTTATGTCAGATTTCTAGTGTTTGCAAAATAAGTTGGCAATAGTTTTAAGCGCAGTTGGCTTAAAGATAGAGGGAAAAGGAGAGGGTTGATGAGAAAGTTTGAGTGGGAGGAAGACTGATTTAATAGACAATAGGTGCAGGATCAGGCCATACGGCCCTTCAAGCCAGCACCGCCATTTAATGTGATCGTGGCTGATCTGAAGCCATTTCTGAAGAGGAAATGGTATAAATATCAAACAATTGGCAGAGGAATTAGAGAGACATTTGCATCAGTCTTCATGGTAGGAGGTACGACAAAAATCCCATTAATACTTAAAAAAGGTGGGAGAGGAATGAAATGCTATTATGATCACTAGAGAAATAGTATAGGACAAACTAATAATGCCAATGACTGATAAGTCACCCAAGTTCCCTAGATCTGATGGCTTGAATCTTAGGTTCCCAAAAGAAGCAGCTACAGAGGTATCAGATGCACAGGGTGGAATCTTTCAAATTGGTACCAATGGTTTGGAAAACTGCTAACATGATGACCTTATTCATAAATGGAGGCAAAAACGGATTAGCTTAATATCCATTACAGGAGTGTGGTTAAAATCACTTAAGGTGACACAAGCAGTTCATCAGGAAAGTCAATGTAAGCAACCATAGTTAACACTGCTTCTTGAAGGAAAATAAGGTCTGATAAATTTATTTGGAGGAAACATCTATCAAAGTGGATAGAGTATTTGAATTATGAAAAATAACTTTGCAAGTGAAAAGTTCATGATGTTGGGTACAATATTAACATAGGTAACAGTAGGGATAAGAAGGCACATGTATCCCCCTCTCTCTCCGTCCCTCCCCTACCTTAGTCATCATACTAGTTTCACTGTCGTTCTGTTGAGTTTCACTGTCTGAATAACTCATTATCACTTAGACCACAACCAACAATAGACCATTTGTGGGCTCCACCTTTCCTTGATAATTGTTCATTTTTGCACATCTTTCATTAATTTGTTCTACATCTCTCTACATCACTGTCTATATCTCTCATTTCCCTTTCCCTTTACTCTCAGTCTGAAGAATGGGTCTCGACCTGAAACATTACCTATTCCTTTTTTCCCCAGAGATGCTGCCTGACTTGCTGAGTTACTCTAGCTTCTCGTGTTTATCTTTAGTAGATATAAGGAGCTTATTTTCACATTGGCAATCTGCAACCATTGAAGTGTTGCAGGGATTGAATCCAAGTCTGCAGTTGCACACAACATGTTCATGATTTAGAGGCAGAAAATAAATGTGAAGCTAAATTTGTAGATGATAGAAAAGTAGAGGAAAAGCAAGCTGTGCAAGACATAGTTCACAGAGAGGTTTATAGGTTAAATGAATGTGCAAAAAAAACCACAAAAAAAAAAAGGTAAAAGGGGTATAATATGGGAAAATGTAAAGTTATGCCCCTGTCCCACTTAGGAAACCTGAACGGAAACCTCTGGAGACTTTGCGCCCCACTCAAGGTTTCCATGCGGTTCCCGGAGGTTGCAGGTGGTTGTCAGAGGTTGCAGGTAGTGGAAGTAGGCAGGGAGACTGACAAACACCTCTGGGAACCTCACGGAAACCTTGGGTGGGGCGCAAAGTCTCCAGAGGTTTCCATTCAGGTTTCCTAAGTGGGACAGGGGCATTATTTATCATGGAAACAAATTATTTAAATGGATAAAAGCTGTAGCAAGTTACAGCACAAAGGGATTTGGAGAATCTTGCACATAAAACAAAGATACATACAACACACAGCAAACGATCAGGAAGCCCAAACCTGTTTTTTTATTTCTAGGCCAACTAAAACAAAATGCTGGAAGAAATCAGACAGACAAGTAACATCTGTGGAAAGAGTAACTCGTTAGCATGTCAGGTTGAGGACCCTTCATCAGAACTGAAAAGAGAAAGCAATCTGGTCTAATTAACTGGGCAGGAGAGGGAGGAGAAAGTGTGTAATAGGGTGAAATTATATAACCACTGAATGGACAATTAAGTAACTTTGTCCAAGTAATGATTACTAATGTTGTATCATGTGGCCTACTGGGACATGCTGAGCAGTCCAGAATATATAAATGGAGGCAGAGGGGAAAGGCAAGTACAAGCAGCTGGTTCTTATACAAACAGAATAAGTTAGTAAAATAATTCAATGTTGGGTCTTGCAGGATGTAACACGCCCCAGAACATAGTGAGGTTACTGTGGGCCAGGTTGTAAGTGCATAAGCCATACGTGTAAAGGTCAGATGGAATGGGGTGGTGAATTAGAATAGTAGGTAATTGGAAACGGAGGGGTGGTAATTGGTGCAGGATAGGGGCTCTTCAAAATGACATTACACAAGGAAGCTTAACTCTACTCAATGATGACATCATTTTACCCTATCACAGACTTTCCTTTGGCTGCTCCTATTACCCTCCAATGCCTTCTCTGCCACAAATTTCACTGTAATTGGTACATGTGACAATAAATGTCTCTTGTCTTGTCTTGTCTCTAGACTAAATAGTTTTCTTTCTCAGTTCATATGAGAGGTCTTTGCCCTGAAAAGTTAAGATTTCTCGGCTGCTTGATTAACAGTTCGCAGTATCTGTAATTTAATAAGAGGCACATTATCTCAGTTCAAAGAAGATTCATGAGAATGACCTGGTATGGAAGTTGGAATGTTGAATAAATTGGATCTGCACTGGTTGGAGTTTGGTCTTGGCAGGGTGAACACCAGAAGAATCGAGGACCTGAAGGCAGCATAGTTTCAGAAGAAGGCAGCAGCATCCATTCACAACTGATGATGAAGAATTTAATCTCTCAAACAGTGACAAGATTTTGGAATTCATTGCCCCAGTGAGTTTGAAACCAAATCCTTGAATATATTCAATGCTACAAGAGATGGATGTTTAAATTGGAAGGGAATAGGGATTATGGAGATAACGTGTGAAGGTGGACAAGGAAGTTGGATTATCTATGCTCTTATCAAATGGTGGAGAAGGTTTGGGGGTGGGGTGGGGAGATGGAAAGAGAAACGTTCAACACCTGTTCTCCTTATGATTTTATCAAGGTGGAAAGAATAATCAAAATGCAGATTAACTCACATGCTGCTCTAGAAATCACTTTACGAAATACAAAAATAAAAACAGCAGATTTTAGGTCTGAAAGGAACTGAAAATGATAATACTTGAAAATGCTATCCCTATAAAAGCAGAGATTCTGATCCAACATTGTTGGATTCAAACTAGAGTCCGGAAACCTATAAAATGCCTAATTGAAAGATGATGTTTTTCCGGCTACCACTGAAGTTGTTTGCTCCAGCGTTGGAGTTTAAGGTCAAAACAGAAGAGGCAAAGAATTCAAGGAATACTGTCATCCCAATGGTTGGAATTGTGTTGTGGAGTACAATAAAAAGGTTACTCATACTAAAACATCTATTTTCACAGGTTGCCTTCCTTCTATTATTAATGTTAACATTTAGGGAAATTCATTATTAAGGGCTGTCAAAAAGCACAACACCATATGGGACATGGCAGTTCACTTGATGGGCACCCGAGCCACAAATATTCACTCACTCCACCAGCAAAGCACAGTAGCTGCAGTTTGTACCACCTACAGAATACACTACAGCAACGTGCCAAAATCCTCCAAACCCTTGACGTCTAGCAGGTAGAAGGCAAGGGTAGCAAAAGTATGGGCACACCACCACCACCACCTGGAAATTGCCCTCCAAGCCACACACCACCCTAACTTGAAAATATATCGCCATTCCTTGCTGGGTCAAATTCTGGAACTCAGAATTTGTTCCAGAACAAATCTGGAACAAATTTATGGATATACCCACACCTGCAGTGGTTCAGGCAGTAGATCACCACCACCTTCTCTCAAGGCAATTAGGAATCAAATTTCACATCCCTTGAATGAATATTTTTAATAATATTGGAATATGAAACAAAAGGGCTATTGATCTTAATATGCTTTCTCCCCACAGATGATGCCTAATATATTCCTAGCATTTTATTTTTAATATCAGATTTCCAGCATCGAGTCAGTCACAGAGCATGGAAACAGGCCCTTTGGCCCAACTTGCCTATGCCAACCGAAATACCCCTTCTGCATGACTCCCACCTCCCTGTCATTTGGTCCATATCCCTTTAAAGCTTTCCTATACATGGACCCATCTTTTAAGCTCTAAAATTTGTAACTTTAACAAAGTATCTGCCTCAATTAGCCCTTCTGGCAGCTCATTCCATATACCCACCACCTCCTGTGTGGAAAACGTTGGCCCTCAGGTTCCTATTAAATCTTTCACCTCATCTTAAACCCATGTCCTCAGGTTTTTGATTCTCCCACTCTGGGTAAAAGACTGCATTCACCCGATCAATACCCATCATGACTTTATACATCTCCTTAAGATCATCCCTCGGCCTCCTGTGCTTCAAGAAATAAAATCTCGACTTGCCCAGCTTCTTCTGATTGCTCAGATGCTCAAGACCTAGCAGCAGCCTCGTAAATCATCTATGTACTTTTTTCCAGCTTAAAAACAGCTTTCCTATAGCAAGGTGACAAAAATTAACACAATAGTTCAAATGTGGAGAAAAAAAAAACTGCAGATGCTGGTTTAAACTGAAGGTAGACACAAAAAAGCTGGATTAACTCAGCAGGACAGGCAGCATCTGGAGAGAAGGCATGGGTGACATTTCGGGTCGAGAACCTTCTTCAGACAGGTTCGGGATAAGAGAAACGAGATATAGATGATGATGTAGAGAGATATATTCTACATCAGAGGTTCCCAACCTTTTTCGTCCCGTTTAACCCTGGTAACTTTAATACCACATAACAATGTTATTTCACTTATTTATGAACTAATGATGAACAGATACCGGTATACCAGAACCGAACAGTCAGTCAATGAGAAAAAATGCACAAATCCAGAATCAACTAATTTACCCCCTGGGTAGGTGAAATGTACCCCCTGGGGGTAAATCTACCCCAGGTTGGGAACCCTTGTCTATATCATCGTCTATATCGCTCATTTCCTTTATCCCTAACTAGTCTGGAGAAGGGTACACAAAAATGCTGGAGAAACTCAGCGGGTGCAGCAGCATTTATGGAGCGAAGGAAATAGGCAACGTTTTGGGCCGAAACCCTTCTTCAGACGGCCCGAAACGTTGCCCATTTCCTTCGCTCCATAGATGCTGCTGCACCCGCTGAGTTTCTCCAGCATTTTTGTGTACCTTCGATTTTCCAGCATCTGCAGTTCCTTCTTAAACACAATAGTCTGAAGAAGGGTCTCGACTCGAAACGTCACCAATTCCTTCTATCCAGAGATACTGCCTGTCACGCTGAGTTACTCCAGCTTTTTATGCCTATCTTCAGTCCAGATTTGGCCTCAAACATCTTTTATATCAGCAGTTTTATTTTGCTTCTTGAATTATTGATCAAAGGGAAGTAAATTTTCTTTGAGAAGGAGAATAAAGGGAATGGGAGATGGGAAATGAGGAATGTAGAGAGGAGCTTCGCAAAGAAGAGGTTGAGCAGGGAAGAGGAGTCATTGGCGTCTCTCTTGGAACAATACCATCCTTAAAACTAAAGAATACGATTAGCTACTGAG